>NC_132798.1:20412500-20718125 GCF_048594095.1 Paramormyrops kingsleyae | reverse complement strand
CCACCTCCACTCAGGAGACTTAAACACAGAGACCGATGCCACAAGCATTTCTGAAGCAATGGCACATAAGATGAATGTGATCAGGTTCAGCATGAACCACTCGCTCAATGGGAAAATCGGCGAGGCCGGTGTCAGCCAGCCCACAGCCAAAACCTGCACACCACACACAGGCCAGCATATGCAGGGCAGATGCCAAACTTTATTGGTTTCCTTTAACTCTACAACAAATGTAATGCTCGACAAAAGTAAATCCAACACAAAATATTCAAACTGAGCGAAGGAGCACTTTTGTTGATGATATTGATGATGTTACAGGAAACAGCTATGTACAGCTATGAGGTCATTACAAACCAAGAACAGGAAGAGGGGGCGCGTGGGAACTAAAGGGGGGAGGAGGGGCAAAAACAAAAGTGGGATGATCCCCCGAAGCACACAGATGATCCCAGTGTACAAGACCCATGTGATGACAGCTTGGCACTGGACTCTGCCCCCTACCACAGACCCAATCAGCCCTTTTTGCTTGACAGTGGATCTTCCCTGTCATCCTGCGGAAAGCTGGCCAGGCACGCACAGGCTGTGGCAACTCTCCGAGAAAATGAGGGGGGCGGCAAAAGGGAGAGAGATTAACAAACTAACAGCAGATAATAGGAACCAAGAGCAGCCAAGCATAGCAAAGAGCTCAGCAGTCACTCTAGAGCACCTCTCACAGAAACTCTCCCTCAATCTGTCAGTCACTCAGACAGACGCGCGCGCGCACACACACACACACACACACACACACACACACACACACACACACACACACACACACAGACAGACGCACGCATCAGTAAAGCCATCAGCCTTTCTCAATCATAATACTGTTAAACTCAGTGTAATTTTATTAGATGTAGTTTAGTGGCAGTGACTACTTTCTAAATTTGTGCAAAAAAAAGTCAAAGTAATCTGATTCAGAGAACATTTCACAGCCTGGAAGAGAGGAGTAGGGTGACAACTCACAGACACGGAAGTGAGATTCCGAGTCGCAAACCAGAACCCTGAGACCATGCTGATCCCGTCCTCCACGTAAACGCTCAGGCAAGAGGCGAAAGCATGGAATTGCTACAGAACACAAGAAGTCCTCCCCCCCCCAAAAAAAATACCCCTTCTGCTGCACGCAACCAAGCAAATTACCACAAGCATCCCCAGCAGAGGGCGCTGTTTGCCCTGCAGTCAGATAGGCGAGCGCATCCAAAGGGAAACGCACACAGCCCACAGTGCTGGGTCCTGATGTTACACAGCGGTCATGTGCTTTGCCTTTGGTGCAAAAGGTGATTTTAAACAATGTCAGACGGATACTTAATGTCCAGAAATGGAAGATATTCCTGCTTGTGAATGACAAAGCTGAAAATGATGAAACGGCAGGTAGAGTGGAGGTACTTTTCCTTAGAGTTTGACGGGGGCTCTCCCCACACCCCAATATTCATGATTATCCTGCAGCAATTTTGTAAGGATGACAAACCCTTAAAAAAACTCAATAAATAAGAAAGACAAGGTGTTTTCTCAGCGTAATGGCTTGCAAAGTTCAGCCAGCCCCAGGCTGCCATCCTCCATCCATTCCCTCACACTTTTTGGTGCGTAAAAGTTTGTGCCTCTGATTAAAGATATAGCTTTCTTAAATTCTTTATATGTACATATCATTCCATCCATTCAACTATTTTACAAAACCAAGAGAGAGACCATTAAATGGCTATTTATAGGGGAAGGAGTCTTTTTGTCAGATTAGTAAGGATCTTCTCTGCTGCACACCCTGTAAGGTGGGTGCTGCTCAAGACCTTGCTGGCCCAAGCCAGCAAACAGCGCCTGTTCTCTGTCCAGTGGCATGGAAGCAGTGAGCAGGCTGAATGGCCCGAAAACTGAGCCGCTGCACCCACGTTAGCCTCCCGCGCCTGACGCCTCCCCTCTGTGGGGGCTTGTGACAGCTGACGGCCACAGCACTGATGCAGAACACTGACACCTACAGCCAATGGTGTCCAAGCTGACTAGAGATGATATTTTGGGGGTGGTGAAGAGGAATAACGAGGGAGAACCAGATCCTTAGCATTCATGGACTCCCAGAGAATATTTCCCACAAGTAAACTTCCACTTGCCAACTTAAAAACATCACAAAGTATTCTGTAGGGGCCAGTCTGTGGTCGCCACCTCCTCCTTTCACCAACAATGGGATTCGAGCCATGGCTCAGGGCAGGACTGTAAAATCAGCACTATAACCCGCCCACTGAGAGCCCCACCCACAACCTGATCAGACCCCAGAGAGGTGAAGGGAAAAAAAGGCCAGGATACGACTTCCTGATGGAACATTAAAGGGAAAAAAAACTCAAATGAAGGTAAGACCAGAGAGAACTCTATATAACCCCCCCAGACAGCACTCTTTCTTCACCCCCCCCCCCCCCACCCGGCAACTCTCTCAGAGCGACAACCCCACAGATCTCAGCATTTCTTGCCACATGCAGCCCCAAGCAGCCGAGGCTGAATTAGCTACTCAAAGTGCTTCACCCATCTCGGTACCCCTCCCGCTCCAGCAGCACTGGATACGCACGCAGCATCCCAGTGCATCACATGACACGGTCCAGCAGGCGGGAAGAGTCTGATGCACATACACGCACACACTCCATGGCTCCATGGGCACAGGAGGGTCTTCCTCCCTCGGCTCCTCCTGCAAGCAATGCATACTCGGCTAGGCTCCGCCCCCTTCGTCGTCCCGCCCTTCCCGGCTCCTCCAGGGTGCTGGGTGGAGGGTGGAGTCCATTAATTAGAGCTTGCAGTGATAGGCTTTTCCAGCTCCAGGAGCTGCAGGTTGCCATAGCAGGCCTTGCAGACGCGGCTCGGCTCAAACAGCTGCTGGCTCGGCACTGGCATCTTCTGGTTGCAGCAGGTAGCGCAAAACACATTCCCGCAATTCCTGTAGAGGGCGAAAGAGAGCCAGGTGCCAATCATGGACACTATGCTGAGCTACAATAACGGAAGGTCAGGTCGATATTTGGCTCAGGTTTATGCAATTCCATGTTGATATATTCATAAACATTCCTAAAAAATTGAGTGCAAAGGGAACACTTAAAAAAAATACAAAGGGCTTTGAAGTCCATTTATACGTTTCGTAAAGGGGGAGCAAACAGCATCATGTAAAAAAAAAAAAAGAAACAGAGAAAGAGAAAGAAACACTGGGACCAAATGGGCAGAGCACAAAACCACAGCCTCAGCTCTGCCCATGCTCACTGCTGTGCAAAAAAAAATAAAATTCATGCTTAGGAGGATATTTTAAATTTTTCTCGTGTGTGGGCTACCTCCCACAGCCCAAAGACGTGTCTCTAAGAGAAGCCCATGCCAACATGAATGAGTGTTAGCCTTCAAGAAGGACTAAGCGTCTTTACGTGGCACTGAGAGCCTCCAAGACGGACTGAGCGCCTCCACGGTCACAAGTGCCCACAGCTCAGCGTACTGGGAAGCTGGATGAGGGATGGATGATTGATATGTCTGACCCTAATGCTGGAACTGTGTGTCACTAACATACCATTCGCACAATCCGATGAACAAAAGAGCCTTTACTAAATATCATACTACACAGATGGAGAGGATACTGCCTGTATGACGACTAACATCTCAGATACATAGTTCAAGATCTTTCGAGCAAGAAAATCTGCAATATGCCGCGTGTCATGAAACTGATACAGCCAGTCTTGATGCAATGCATCAAGCAATGAGGAGAAACTAATTTCAGCACTAAGGAGTGTTACATGCGTCTGGTTTGATCATCTCTAACTCAGGAGAGGGAGCAGTAAAGTGACAGTGTCTTAAGCATAACAAGAAAATATTAAGTTCACATTGGGCAGCACCGCCTGTGGTTACTTCATGGTGAAAGGTGAGGAGGAGTGTGCTGCAGATTTACAGCACAGCATTAAACATCTCGTCCATCAGAACCCAGCCCTTCACTGCCTACTTAACCCAATCATGAAGTCAAAACCATGTTGATCTCAGGCTCTGGCTGCTTTAATATTCTCCAGACCTCTGGCTGTCCTATAATGAAACACTTCAGATGCGATTAAGACATGATCTGCGGGACATTTTGCCTAATCTGCAGTCTCTCTAAGAGCATCACAGCACCATCTTTGTAAAGATCAGCTGATCAGGTGAAGGACGAAGCCTCTGATTAAATGCAGTCACACACATTCACAGTCACACTCACATTCACGCAGTCACACAGACACACAGGCGTGCAGGCACACACAAACAGTCCTGAACAAAATCTTAAGACTGGGGGAAAAATGACAAGTATTCGCATTTCACACTGGTGGTTCTTAACCAGGTTGTAATTAGAGCTTCAAAATGCAAAAAGAAGAAACATGAGCAAGAGATAAAAAAAAATAGAGAGTAGGCAATTTATTGAAAATTTCAACTCAAACAGGCTGATCATCAGCTGATCAAGAGTTTAAGACCGTAGCCTTTAAAAGGCAGAATCTGCACAAAAATTTGGCTTTCATGCTATTTTCTGTCAGGCATTCACACTGTCATGACCTCCTGATGGCAAAGGCAAAAAGACGTTCTGTCTTTGAACGTGGCAGGATTGTTGAACTGCACAAGCAAGGCCAACTTGCTATGTGCTATCGCTGCCGAGGTTGGACGCAGTAAGACAGTTATTTTTACTTTCTTAAAAGATCCTGAGGGTTATGGGACCGATCTTCAACCCAAACTAAGGCCTTTACTGATGTCAACTGAAGCCCAATAACAATAAGACAGCATCTGCAAAAGAAGGGCTTAAAGAACAAAAAATGTCTTCAAAGGCCACATCTCCTCCCACGCCACAAACTTGCCCCTTTGGACTTTGCAAGGGAGCATCGAACATGGGACATCGAAAGGTGGAAGAAAAAAAACTTAACCTGAACGTTCCTGATGGTTTCCAACATTACTAGCACGACAAGGAGATCCCACTGGAGATGTTTTCTACGCGGCTTGGAACAATGGTGCTGCAGGTTGTGCAGGGGCCTCAAATGGCGGCTGGTTATGTGGAGATGTTGCAGCAGGCATTCGTCTTGACTAGGGGCCCTCGTCTGTACGGTAATGACTGGGTCTTTCAACAGGACAACGCTGCAGTTCACAATGGCCGCCTGACGAAGGACTTCTTCCAGGAGAATAATATCGCTCTTTTGGACCATCCTGCATGTTCCCCTGATCTAAATCCCACTGAGAACGTTTGGGGATGGATGGCAAGGGAAGTTTACAAAAACGGACGTCAGTTCCAGACTGTGGATGCCCTTCGTGAAGCCGTCTTCACCACATGGAGCAACGTTCCCACCGGACTCCTGGAGACACTCGCATCAAGTGATTAAGAAGAACGGTGAGGCCACTCACTACAGAGCCCTTTTTTGACACGCTTCTGTTTTTGGGGGTTTTTTTTGGATGAACAGCCTGTTTGCGTTTAAATGCAGTTTCCAATAAATTGCCTACTCTATTTTTTATTATTTTTTTTTTATCTCTTGCTCATGTGTCTTCTTTTTGCAGTTTGAAGCTCTAATTACAAGCTGGTTACGAACCACCAGTGTGAAATGCGAATGCTTGTCATTTTCCCCCGGTCTTAAGATTTTGTTCAGGACTGTACTTCCTGGTGATTTGTCACTGACACATTTTATTGTAATTCATTGCAACAACGACAACTGCCCTTGCCATCCACAGAATATGAGAAACAACTGAGAAACAGAAAAACCAATGGAAGTTTTAGATCTAGATGATCTCCACAACAATAAAATCTGAAAGTTTATATGCACACAGCTTGGAAATGTGATGCATGTGTACATATTAAGCTGCACAGTAAAAACATGCATTTGCATGCACACAGAAACAAAAGCACCAATGTAAACCATGCATTTGCATGTTCAGAGGTTCAGTGCCCCTTCCTCTCCCCGCACACACATGCAAACCCCTCCCTTCCAAACGTACACTACACCCTCTCCTCACCCCACCAAACGCCAAAGCCCCCCGCCCCCCCCCCCAAGACATGCTAACTCCTCCCCCCAAACACACACACATTGTCTCTCCCCTCTAAAGCACACACAGACTGAGCAGAGATGCCTGTAATAAGCTTCCAACCCCCAGGGGGCAGCACCACTAACTGCTCATCATAACGAGCACCGAGGGTGAAGAACAACCAGCTGATACTGGCTAACGGGAGACATGGCCTCCATTGCCGCACACAATGAGATGAGGGAGCGATATCCGCGGCCAAAATCCAGCAACCCCTGTGACCTACCACCCTCGCCCCACTTAACCTGCGTCATCAGCCTGCAATTTGGCCTTGACACCAGACGACATACTCCTGTAGGCAGAAGGACACCTGGATAACATAGGATACCATCTGGATAGGCTCCATTTAATTCAGCGTTCCTGATTTGAGCCCAAGCAGGTACTGCTCACATCTGAAAGCGAGTGATCCCACCACAGTGTTAATCAGCACTTTGACAAGTGCAGTATAATGCCTCATCTGAGTTTTATTTAAAAACAAATGCAATAAAACTCCCTCAAATGGTGTTTCCTGCAGGTCAAACCAAACAAACCAAACAAAAACTGGGCCTTCAACCCAAACCGACACAAACATGTCACGTGTCTAATTTCCACTGAAGAGGAAGGGTGGGTTAATGCAATGTGGAGACATGAAACGAGTTAATATGGAGACCAAAAGGGTAGTGGGGGTATGGGGGGGGGCAAGGATGCATGAATGGAGTGCACACTGGGGGGGGGGGCACAGGGGCCATCTCTCACCAGGCTTCTTCAGCGGGCTCCCTGCCCCTGTGAGACAGATGGGAAACAGCGGAAAGGAGAAGTGGTCAGAGAGAGGTACTGAGGAAGGGCGTGACAGGGGAGGGAGCACAGCACCCCTGCTGGACACCCTGGACATGCATGCTGATGCACTTGGTGCCCCGCTTGCACACTAGGCCGGGTACCACCAGTTCAAATAGGGCACGACGCAGGACCGAGCACCAGCAACCCGGTAAGGGCACAACGCCGGGTATCGGCAGCATGGTAAGGGCGCGACGCCGAGAACCGGCAGCTCGGTCAAAGTGCGACTCCGGGCACCGGCTGCTCGCTAGGGGCGTGATGCTGGGTACCGGCTGCTCGCTAGGGGCGTGATGCTGGGCACCGGCTGCTCGCTAGGGGCGTGATGCTGGGCACGGGCTGCTCGCTAGGGGCGTGATGCTGGGCACCGGCTGCTCGCTAGGGGCGTGATGCTGGGCACCGGCTGCTCGCTAGGGGCGTGATGCTGGGCACGGGCTGCTCGCTAGGGGCGTGATGCTGGGCACGGGCTGCTCGCTAGGGGCGTGATGCTGGGCACCGGCTGCTCGCTAGGGGCGTGATGCTGGGCACCGGCTGCTCGCTAGGGACGTGATGCTGGGCACCGGCTGCTCGCTAGGGACGTGATGCTGGGCACGGGCTGCTCGCTAGGGGCGTGATGCTGGGCACCGGCGGCTCGCTAGGGGCGTGATGCTGGGCACCGGCGGCTCGCTAGGGGCGTGATGCTGGGTACCGGCTGCTCGCTAGGGGCGTGATGCTGGGTACCGGCTGCTCGCTTGGGGCGTGATGCTGGGCACCGGCTGCTCGCTAGGGACGTGATGCTGGGCACGGGCTGCTCGCTAGGGGCGTGATGCTGGGCACGGGCTGCTCGCTAGGGGCGTGATGCTGGGCACGGGCTGCTCGCTAGGGGCGTGATGCTGGGCACGGGCTGCTCGCTAGGGGCGTGATGCTGGGCACCGGCTGCTCGCTTGGGGCGTGATGCTGGGCACCGGCTGCTCGCTAGGGGCGTGATGCTGGGCACCGGCTGCTCGCTAGGGGCGTGATGCTGGGCACCGGCGGCTCGCTAGGGGCGTGATGCTGGGCACCGGCTGCTCGCTAGGGGCGTGATGCTGGGCACCGGCTGCTCGCTAGGGGCGTGATGCTGGGCACCGGCTGCTCGCTAGGGGCGTGATGCTGGGTACCGGCTGCTCGCTAGGGGCGTGATGCTGGGCACCGGCTGCTCGCTAGGGGCGTGATGCTGGGTACCGGCTGCTCGCTAGGGGCGTGATGCTGGGCACCGGCTGCTCGCTAGGGGCGTGATGCTGGGTACCGGCTGCTCGCTAGGGGCGTGATGCTGGGCACCGGCTGCTCGCTTGGGGCGTGATGCTGGGTACCGGCTGCTCGCTAGGGGCGTGATGCTGGGCACCGGCTGCTCGCTAGGGGCGTGATGCTGGGCACCGGCTGCTCGCTAGGGGCGTGATGCTGGGCACCGGCTGCTCGCTAGGGGCGTGATGCTGGGCACCGGCTGCTCGCTAGGGGCGTGATGCTGGGTACCGGCTGCTCGCTAGGGGCGTGATGCTGGGCACCGGCTGCTCGCTAGGGGCGTGATGCTGGGTACCGGCTGCTCGCTAGGGGCGTGATGCTGGGCACCGGCTGCTCGCTAGGGGCGTGATGCTGGGTACCGGCTGCTCGCTAGGGGCGTGATGCTGGGCACCGGCTGCTCGCTTGGGGCGTGATGCTGGGTACCGGCTGCTCGCTAGGGGCGTGATGCTGGGCACCGGCTGCTCGCTAGGGGCGTGATGCTGGGCACCGGCTGCTCGCTAGGGGCGTGATGCTGGGCACCGGCTGCTCGCTTGGGGCGTGATGCTGGGCACCGGCTGCTCGCTAGGGGCGTGATGCTGGGCACCGGCTGCTCGCTAGGGGCGTGATAATCTATTTACAGATTCTACCAGCCCCCAGTGTCCTGACTGATACCTCACTGCCAGACATCTCAAACTCAACTTGTATATAAACTCCTCATTCAGCTGATATTTATGCAACTTGTTTGGAGAAGGAAAAAAATAAGATCAAAACAATGATGACCAAATGAAAAGCTTTTTTGGTGGGGGATGGAAGGAAACCATGGCTGCCAGAAATGAAGGTGAGTGATAAATATGAAAATGTTACCACAGGCGAGATAGACAAAGCAGGGCAGGCTGCTGAGGACAGCCCCTACAGGCCCCCTAAGGACAGTAAAAGCCGCTACCTTGGGTAAATAGGACCACCCATGTCATTTACTTCTGCTGTTCACTGAGAACAAACACGAAAGTAGCCAGGAAGCAGAAGGAGCCTTCTAAAAAAAAAAAAAAAAAAAAGAAGCCACTTTGACCCAATCAGGTATGGGGGCGGGGCCAGTGATTACCTGCAGTGGTGCCTCCGGGTGGCCAGCCAGAACCTGCTCTCGCATCCATAACACTGGGCTGCCAAATGATCCGGATACCACCGGGTCACCTGCAAAAGAACACAGGGGTGCCCTTGAGTCCAGCTGCCACTGCCCTCGCCTCTCGCCTCGCCCGCCACCTGAATCCAGCCCTACCTTGGCGTCCTGGTTGTCCACTTGCACCCAGCTGGCCTCGGAGAAGACCTCTGTGCTGCAGCGGGACAGGCAGTTCGGGTCCAGGTTGCACTCAGAGTCCGGAATGGAGGTCTGGCGAAGCACAAACAGCAGGGACAGAATGGGTGATTCCTGTTTGAGTATGATCTCCCAGCCTCACCACTTCATCCCCAGCACCCTCACTGAGGCATACGACCCCAGACCCCCCTCCAAGCCTCTCCACTTCGTCCCCAGAGTCCCCATTGGGGCATGTGACCCCTGTGCCCCCCCTCCCCACCCCTACCCCCCAGCCTCACCACTTCATCTCCGACGTCTCCGTTGAGGCGTCCCCCACTACCGCTGCCTCCCAGCTGCTGGCTCTCCAGGCGACTGCGCAGCTCCTGCACCTGCCTCTTGAGGGTCTCCACCTCCAGCCGGTGTCCAGCCTCGATCTGCCGCAGCCGCTGTTGCACCACGTCCACGGGCACCGCCAGCCCATCCTCGTCCAGGTGGCTGCGCATAGACTGCTCAGGGCTGGCAGGGGCACGGCCCATTAGCGGGGTATGGGGGCAGCGCCCCCCCCGGGGGTGTGGGGGGAGCGATCCACAGCTGGCTGCTGAGACCTGCCGACTCAGAGGGGCACGATCCCCGTTGACCCGGGGCTCCATGTCGAAGGATGTCACCCCATTGCACAGGGGTTCTGCTTTCGGGGATTGCAAGGCACTGTGGGAGGGGGATTCGGCCCCATTCAGAGTCCTGGTGGGACCTCGCTCAGCCTCTGCCTTGACGGACTCCTTTTTCCTGAGGTAGGGGGGTGGACACTTCGCCTCGAAGAGCGGGAGCTGCCTTTGGCCATCGAGCCGGGCAGCACCGTCCTCGGTCAGAGTCTCCGTGGAACTCGCCATGAGTGAGGCCCTGTCCTCCAGCTGCTCCACACCGGCCTGCAGCTTCTCCAGCTCTCTTGTGCAGAGGACCTGGGCGTGGCCGTTGGTCAACTTGGGGGTGGAGTCCTTCTGCTCTCCTCCATCCTCAGCTTCCAGTGCCTTGTCCCCTGTGGGTGTGGCTGCCTTGACAAGCAGTCCCGTGGGAGGGGGCAGGGTTGCAGGGCAGCCCTGTGGGATATTCGGGGGAGTGACAGAGCCCCCTTCTGGGGGAGGACTTTCCCGGCTGGCATCGTTGTTGCAGATCTCCGTCCCTGACTCCTCCTCGGTGGCCTCCTGCAGGATATTCTCCATCTGTGCCTCAGGGACACCAGCTGCTACGGAGAGCTCAGCCTCCTCCATGCTCTCCTCTCCGGGCAGTGTCACCCTCAGGATCTTGGCCTCCTCCGCCCCATCTGCTTCTTCTGTGGAGGGCATACTGGCCTCCGGTTCTCTGTCAGACCACTCTTCTCTGGGACCCAGCCCTGCATGGTTACAAGCCCTGCCGTCCAGGTCCGAAGCCCCGCCCCCTTCGGAGCCAACCCCAATGTTGAGCTCCAGGGAACGCCGGTGGTCTTGCCATTTCTCGTTCAGGCTGGGGTCACTGGATCGCCGGTTTGGGGCTAAAGACCCCCCCACATCACAGGCACTGGTCAGATTGTCAAATGATCGTGTCTTTGGAAGTCTTAAGGGAAACCAGGGAAATTATAATTAAAGAAATGTTTGGAATGCTAGAGGGATTATTACAGCTATTTACCAGACAAAATTAATGCAGCAACTCCATAAAACGCTGAGCCTTTTTTGGGAAATATAAAAAGTACCCAAACAAGACTAAAAAATAATCACAAATCAGACTAACAAAGTACTTAACACATTAGATTTGACATTAATTAAAATGTTAAGAGACTGAGCATGTAAACCAGGCTTGTGACTTGTATTTTTATTTTTCACATGCACAGATGAGACATTCACAATTGTGCAGAGCAGCAAGGTTTGGACAGCAATCAAGGTCGTTTGCGTTAGACCAAAAGCAGACCTGGCATCTTGCAACTGTACCCGCAGCAAACTGTTAAACTGTAGGCTATTCATGAGGAAGCTGGCAGAGAGGATGTCTGCTGCCTGTCCCTGAAAGGGCTCAATTCATTTGTCTCTCGTCACGGAAAAAATAGGTGCTGAGGCGGGGGGGGGGGGGGGGGGGGGGGGAACTCAGTTACGGCTGCTTGCTTCAAATAAAAAAGTAAATAGGGAAAAAAAAAACTTCTGAAAGGCCAATTTGAAAAGACCCAGCAAGTACTAAGGACGTTTTGAATCAACAGGAAAGCTTCTGTTAAAAGGAGGGGCGTGACGCAGAGCGCCGCCCCAGAGGCTGAGAGGGGAGGCATCGCCGCTGCCTTGTTTACCGCACATCCTCTGTGTTACGGTCCAACCTGTACCAAAGCTCCTGCCCCCATTGCACTGCGGCCGCACACTGACACACAGCCATGCTACGCCCGTGCACTCACGGTGCAGTGACGCGACCCTTTCATCCATGGCAGTCAGAGGCTCACCTGCCCAGGGGTGGATCCTCGGGGTAAGGGGCACAGGAGTCGTCGGAAGGTGTGGTGGGAGACGAGCTGGGCAGGTACACGGCGGTCCAGAGCATCAGGTTACGCACATGGCACACGGGGTGCAGCACCTGCATGGGGACAACACCTGCATTACCAGGAGAACAGCGAGACAGGCGCCTACATGCGCAGGACGACTGCAGCTGTTCAGTGTGACCCTGGACTTGGGGACTGGGGTCATTTTCATGCTTATGCAGCACACAGCCCCATTACTGCATGAGGAGCAGACTGGCCATCTTTGATTCCTTTCACGTGTGACTCTCTATCGAAAAACCAGCAATAAATATCCTGGAGTCATGCAAGAAAAGCATTTTTACATTCCGGGAGAGTCGGGAGTGGGTACCGTCTCGGAGTGGGAGGAGTACAGCATATTCCGGAAGCCACGGTTGGCGGGCCGCAGCAGTGACCAGACGGAGCAGGTGCGCTCCTGGATGCGATGCTCGTCCCGCTCCTTGCTGCTGTTACACAGGAAGGTGCCAAACAGGCAGGAGTATGTGTGCTGCACCAGCTTCACCTGAAGGGCAGCACAGCAGGGTTACTGCCCGCTCACGGCTGAACAAAAGGGGTAACGGACGGGGTGCCCCTCACCAGGAAGGCCTCGCTGAACTCGAAGGAGCAGGGAAACTGCCTTTGCAGCTGATGCACACAGTCTAGCCACTGCAGGAAGACAGGGCAGCGCTCGTTTGGGTCCACAGAGTTCTCTCCATGCCCACAGCGGTCGGCAAACTTGTGCCCGAAATCGAGCCACTCGGTCTCCACCAGGACCTGGAAGCCCTGCATCACAGAGAAGAGCAGCTCCCATCTTCATCGTCACAAAACAGAACATCAGGCAATCTCCAAGTTTCCTTTGGCATTGGATAACGTGCAGTTACACAGACTGGCATCTCGAAATCACCCTTAGCCTGCAGCCATGTGTGTGAGAGCGTGCAGTGTGAGACTAGCACCCCTTTCGGGGGCCCCCTGCCCCGTGCAGATTTCGGCCCTGCACTGGATAAGCAGTTAGGGAAAGTGTACGGATGGAAGAAGGGAGAATTCACTCATCCACAGCCAATCAATGTTCATCGTGCAGTGAGAGCGTTGAGACGCTCAGCACCAAACCGAAGGCCATACCAGCCTACCTCCACAGTCCGGTAGTAGGGGTCCAACAGCAGTTTGGACAGCGCCACGATCTGAGGAGTGCGGTCCCAGCCATCAGAGCAGTGCACCAACACGGGCCGGTGGTCCCGGTCCACGGCATTCACCACCAACAGGGCGGCCTTGAGGAGGAGTGACAGGTGCTGCAGCCAGCGGGTGCCCTCAAGGGCCGAGAGCCAGCTGTAGGGATGGAGCAGCGACAGAGGTGCAGGTTTTACTACACAGGGCTGTACTGCATCTGCAGCGATGAGCAGTGTCTGCGCTTCCACACCTGGAGGAGAAACTAATTCATGCTCTTGAGACGTAGTTACATTTTAAACTAAAATCATTATATTGCTTAAAAAGTTTTCTGGATGAAAAAAAAAAATTTGCTATACTGACCATTTCTTTTGTTCCATTTACAAAGATCCAGTTTTACCGAAAACAACAACAAAGAACACCCTACAGGTCCCCTATCTACACCCTGCATACGCAGTGCCAGGTTCTAACAGACCCTAACTACACCCTGAGTACACAGTGCTAGGCTCTAACAGACCCTAACTACACCCTGAGTACACAGTGTCAGGCTCTAACAGACCCTAACTACATCCTGAGTACACAGTGTCAGGCTCTAAAAGACCCTAACGACAGCATGAGTACACAGTGTCAGGTTCTAACAGACCCTAACTACACCCTGAGTACACAGTGACAGGCTCTAACAGACCCTAACTACACCCTGAGTACACAGTGTCAGGCTCTAACAGACCCTAACTACACCCTGAGTACACAGTGTCAGGTTCTAACAGACCCTAACTACAATGCGAGTACACAGTGCTAGGATTTAAAAGGCACATATTATATTTGCCAGAGAATTCAGATGGAAATTCTTAAGCGGCTGTAATTTTGTTTTCCTTCTAAGCAGGGTCCACCCTCACACCAAAAATTACTGTGTGAAAGTGAAGCCCTCTGGCACTGGGACATTAATTAACAGAGTAAGGAAGTAGTTACTGATGTATCACGTCATGGGCATTCTGACTCAAGTCAACAGATAAAAGTGAATTATTACACGTTCAGAAAGTTCACAATCAGAAGCAGATGTGTTGCCTGTCAAAAATTCACGGAACCAATTACAAGCAATTCGATGCATGCTGGGCAGAGTGACACCCGCCCTACATCAGCGAGAGAGACGCAGTGCCAGACACCGCAAACTAGGGGCGACTCTCTGAGGGGACCACCAGCTAGGAGAAGCAGACTCACTTGGCCGGGTCGGGCATTTGCGTGCAGAGTAAGCGCAGCGACTGGAAGCTCTTGCGGATGGAGTGGATGTTGGCCATGCCCATGAAGACCACCTCGCAGTTTGGATAGTACTCTGCAGGGCAAGATGGATACCTTTGTAAGAGGAAATGAACGTTTTCCAAAAATAAAGAGCAATCAGCAGAACCTTAAAGAAGCGGGAAGGGGGAGGATAAGGAGTCCTATGCAGGATGACCCTGGGCTTCCGGGGAGACGCTGGTACTGATCACAAGACGCCCCCTCCAGATCAAATTACATGCAAGTGATTTGCAGTCATCTAGCTCAGCTTGACTGACAACATCAGGTTCCTGTCCTCTCACCTGGGCACTCGCAGCCCCCGCCTTTGGCCCGGTTGGCCACGGCGGCTGCATATGACCTGGCGTCCAGAATGAGCAACTTCGGGGGCTGGATGGCCAAGGTCTCCACCTCCGAGCTGTTGGTCATGGAGGCATCTGAAAGAGGGAGGGCTCACTGATCAGGCAGCTCCATGGTGGTCCTTTGTCACCCACAGCACCCATTCAGGACGTCTGTCACAGTCCTGAACTGTCAGCCAATCACAGTTTACAACTTACAGACCCTCCATCCATGGAATACCCCATTCAATGACCACCCAGTTAATCCTACAGCACTACCCACCACACCACCCAGTCTCCCACAGTCCACTGCCACCCCCCCACCCCTAAAAAAAGACAGTGTGGTTTTATGGGTCTGAAGTTCTTCTGCCAGTAGGAGGTAGTGGTGAGTACTGACCAAAATCTCCATCAGAGGAGAAGTCACCACCGTTGGCGTAGTCGCGAGAGCAGGAGCCATTGGCCAGGTGCTTCCGGAAGCTGCTGTCCATGGCGCATGCCTTGGCGATGGATTGCACCAGGTGCTCATCGTCTGCGTTACGCCAACCCCACCAGCTGACCTCTGGCTGACCGCAGCGGGCGATCACAGCAGCCGTGCTCTGGTGCCTGGGAGATGGACGGTGAGGTCAAAAGTCATGGTTGGGGGAGGGAGGGGGGCAGCTGCAGGTGAGAATGACGCAATGCTGAAAATGGCATTGTTGTGCAAGACACAAAAATGCGTGGCATCACATAGCTCAAGTGATCTTTAGATGCCTAATCACATCATCAGGCCCGCTGCCGCATACTTAGACGTCTGAGCACAATGTCAATATTTATATGGCCGGAGACGGAATCAGCGTCACAAGCGAGTCACGCACGACTAGAGCTAGGTGGATTCTGCCAGGTACGCAAAGCCTTCCTCCTCAAACAAACCAACTCTTGTGCTCCTGCGATCCGCACCTGTACACCACAGCCGGAAATCGCTTCCAGGAACGGAAGGCTGACACATTCTCCAGCTCCTTGTCAGTGATCCAGGCTGGCACCAGCAGGAGTTGGGGGTAGCTGGAGCAGAGCCTAGTTGGGGGGAGGAAGAAGTTACAGGATGGGCGTGGGGTGGACCTCAGCAACATCTGCCGGAAAAAACCCTCAAGCCCAACATCTGGGCAGCTCAACAGATAGAGGCTCATGCAAAGCACTGTAGATAAAGCACGGTCACCGACGGCCACCCATCGCTAACACGAGCGCTTAGCCCAAAGGGTCACCTGTATTTGGTGTTGATTTCGGATATCCTCCAGACATTCTGGGTGTCAAAGCCCATCCGCTCCACTTCGTTTTTGAAGCGTGAGATCACGTGCTCACCTGCATGGGGCGGGAAGGTGCATTTCTTAAATGACAAGAAAAGAAAGAAGCAGGAGTGCTGTTCAAAAAAACCAGCGTGGGGAACTTATCACTTATGAGCACTGGAGAAAATGAATGAGTTTTGCTTTTACTTGCTTATCTGCCAGAAATCATTTATGTGACTCCTGGTTTATTGCAGCTGCTCACCTTATGCTTAGCAGAACAAAAACGTTCCTCCCCTGAGACCTGAACCAAAAACCTCATTGTTTTAGTTCATTAATTGGTATGTGAGCTATGCTATCTGCTGGGTGAGGAGAGCAGGGTGAGGGCTGAGGGGCGAGGCATGAGGGGCGAGGGGGGAGGGGCGAGGCATGAGGGAGCGAGGGGGGAGGGGCGAGGACAGCGGGGCGAAGGGGGAGGGGCGAGGACAGCGGGGCGAAGGGGGAGGGGCGAGGACAGCGGGGCGAAGGGGGAGGGGCGAGGACAGCGGGTGAAGGGGGAGGGGCGAGGACAGCGGGGTTAGGGGGAGGGGCGAGGACAGCAGGAGGACGGCGGGGCGAAGGGGGAGGACACCCGGGACGCACCAGGTCTGCAGAGCTCCCCACGCTGCTCCTTCTCCCCCGCGTACATATCCACACACCAGGCGTGGAAGGCGAAGGAGAAGAGCTCCTCCAGCCGAGAGAGGGGCTGCGTGGCGGCTGTGAGCCGCTTCAGCCACTCCTGGCACTGCTCAAAGGTGGAGAACTGGCACCTGGGGGTGTGGGGGGCACAGCGTCAGCGCTCGAAGCACGGAGACAGCAGGCAGGAGGATCCAGAAGCAGAAACAGGATGCGAGGGCAGGGTTGTACCTGATGACTTTGCAGTCCTTGCAGATGATGTGGAGCTGGAAAATATCCCGGCATTCGACGCTCTCGATGAGCTGCAGTGGGACCTGCGGGGGGGGGAATGGGTGTCAGAGCACCAACATGACACACCAGGGGGCGCACACAGGCCCCTGTGAACTAGCACATGCGGATTAAATCACACTCTCCTTCACAAAGTTAGCCGAGGCTGTTCAGCAATGTGGTCCTCAAGCTCAACACTTCAACTGGTACTTCATTACATTGTTATGAAAATGGTTTCCAGTCCACCGCTGAGACCAAACATGCCTGAGTCCACAGCAGGTCACTCTGCCCCACCTCGTACAACAAATAATGGATCATTTGGTGTGGAGGAAGCTGATTGGTGGTCCACATCTGCACGATTCCGCCCCCGTCGTTCCCCAGCAACGGGTCTTTTACCCGGGACGCGAACGGGCCCAGAGGGCGTAAACGATGAAGCAGAGGTTAGCGGTTGTGCCGTGGAGCAGTGCAGCCACAGTCCATGCAGGCCCCAGGTCATGGTGAGGTCAGCACACACATGGGGGGGGGGGTGGGGGGGTACTTACTGAAACGTCACTTGAGTGATTCTGAGGTTCCCCAAGAAAAACGAAACACAGACAAACACAAACAGCGTATCAAAAACAGAATGGCGATTTTCAACACCCATTCATGCTGGGCGAGAGCTCTGCGTTTCACTCCACAGCAAGCATCCATCCATGTTTCAGAAAAGCCTGAATGAAATTCTCTGGCTTCTGGCCAATACTGTCTGTGCATTCCTTGGATCCCAGCAGGTTTGACATGATACTCTGGTGGTACACCATTCAGAAATGAATTCAAAATGGCCCTGAAATTCAAATTCAGGAATTTTCATAACTTAAAACAGGATGCAGAATTGCAATTAGAATTAGAATTTAAGGAAGCAGGATAAAATGGAACTGAATTCACATTCATATACATAGTGCAGGTGCAGGCTAATAATATGGCTTAATATTTCAATACGAATTACACATAAACATGTTAACATACACAGCATATACTGTATCATAGTTACGGAAATGTCATGTTATTCCAACAAATATTTCAAATCTTAAATTGTCACCTACAGAATAAAAAATGTAACCCTCGTTTTGTGCACCATGGTGTAAGAACACCTCATACAGTCATACAAGTAGCCCTGTCACAATCCTGCCCACAGACAGAAAAAGCTACTGCAAGGTACTGCACAAAACCAACAAATATGTGCCCATGGAAAACGGCCAACGTAAACCAAATGAAGATTCTTAAAACAGGTTAAAAAAATATCCTCTATTTTTCTCTTACGATCATGCAAATATAAAGTACACTCCCTTATACATACACAAGGTCATAAAATGCATCTACCATCGAGAATGTAATGTCATTCCAGTTCAAATTCCAGTTTAACATCCTATGGGTTATGGCCAATTCAATTCAAATTCCAGTTCATTGATGGAATGGGGCACAATTCATATATTCCTAATTTTGCACAGCTTTGATATCCACAGCTGCACGATCTCCTCCAGTTGTGTCTGCACCATCTCCCATAACCCTGCAGACTGGCACATCTACAGACACCTATGCCCACAGCTAGCTTTCAGACTTATAAATATAACGTTCCCATTCAGGTGGATGTGGAGATGTATGGATCACCCAGCAGGAATATGCTCCACCGGTACCCTGCATACATTTCAATCACTCCTCACCGTAGCACATAAACAGACGTGTTGAATTACTAGCTAATGCCAAGATGCATGCTGCAACAGAAAACATGAAAAACATTTTTTTGTTCTGGGCAAAAAAATCTGAAAAACTGAAGCCAATTACTGCACTTTAATGAATAGCTATAGCATTTTACAGCTCATGAATAACCAGCATGGTAGTGATGCCATAGCCAAGTCACACATTTGTGTAAGGAACCCTTAACCGTTTCCAGACCACCAGAAAAGTGCCACGTTGTTAGACACAAAGACACGGCAGATTGTTTATGCTCACCTTGCTGTTACAAGGTCTACATGAAAAACAGAAAGATCACCATCTTGCGCTAGCTAAAGAAAATCATCTTAGCGGGAGCCAGGACAAAACAAGATGACCGAGAGAGAGCAGGAAGCCTGGGGCGTCACATGGGTAGGAGGGGCACACGCGGCAGATCACGCCGCGCAGCCTGTGATGCGAGACGACCTCCACTGCCACAGCCACAGCTATAGCGCGGGAAGGACAATGCACCCAAGCGCAAGACCGGTGATGTCACACTGTCACCAATGACTACTTATGACGTGTTCCATTTGAACTCGGAAGTCAGAATTTCACTCTTCATCAACCGAAGTGAAAGCTGTAGTTGTGTACTGTATATTATCACTTACATCATATTTGTGTCTCATTAAATCGGTCAACTGTCCAACCTCTATCTGTGGACATGCTGCTACGGTGTTTGTATGTGCAAAATACCATAGAATGTGTTATCAACTGGTATCACTAATGACGGCTAACAGTGAACCGGCTAGAATAGGAGATCCTAAATGGCTGTCTGCCTTGCTGTACTGGAACGCAGTTAACTTGGGTGTGATGTCATTCCCAGATCCGACTTTGGACCTCCGAGGTAAATGGAACACAGCATTACTTCTTGGTTTGGGGTGGGGGATGGGGGAGTCATGGGATGCGAGGAGGACCTGAAAGCTCGCCCCGCGGGCTCTGGGCTCTAACACCACGATAGCTTTCACATCGGTTGCGGAGGGCTTACGTTCACAATGGACTCTTTGAACTTGATGTGCAGTCGGTATCGGGATATGGCGATGATGGCGTCCTCTGCTCTCCCCACGTACTCCGCAGACTCGCCGTGTAGCTCGGGGAAGGGCACCTGCGGCCGGGACAGCACCGCGGCGTTACACGTGGGGGAGACAGCAGCAGCAGTCTGGTGGGTGCGATCAGCTGGCCCTCCCCTCACCTGCAAGCTCTCCTCCTCCAGGACTGGCGGCTTCTTCGGGAAGATCTGATTGGGCTGCATGCACTCTGGACTCCGCTGCCCCTCCTCCTCCTGAACAAGAAGCAGAAGTTATGATGACGATGACCCAGTCCCAAAACCCTCTGAAACCCAAGTCATCAGTTCTGTCATTCAGTGAATGAGAGGCAGGGAGCCATGTTAAAAAAACATAAACGACCCAAACACAATTTTTTGCTGGGGGGGGGGGGGGGGAGGAGCATTAGATTAGTTAATTGGTGAGCTCCTAAGGAATCATTGGCATAGACAGTTTAGCAAGGACTGTGAACTGGGAGCAGGCAGAGTTAAGTATTTACAGTGCAGCCTGCACTGGTCAAAGGAAAAGCTCGGCAGGACTGTGAGGCCAGGAAAAGCGTGATTGTCAGGGCGCCGAGACACACTGGAAGGAACCGGAAGGACGGGCTGTGCCGAGCTCTTCATACAGCTCGCGTGGCGGCGTTTACATGGAGGGGCATCACAGGCACTGCCTAGAACTGACAGAACTGCCAAACAATCATTAACCAATCACACGAAATGCATGACAGCCCACAGGACTGGTAGACGAAATCAGACCTGCCAGCTGAAAGATTGCAGGTTCGAATGTTGTGCACTGTATGCTGTGTCGACAATGACCACTGATCACTAAATTCAAATTCATTTCATATACATATCAGTTCACCTGGTAACAGGACAGTCTTCTGTTTACAGAGTCCCTCCTATAAACATATGCAGCGCTGACCTGAGCTCCTGAGAGAATCCGGCTGTGCTGAAAGGGAGGTGCAAAGGAAAAGCCAACACAGCTGGTGCGGGAAAGTGAAGAAGAACAAACACCGCACGGGGGACACTGGCGGACGGGGAGGGGGACACTGGCACATGGGAGACACCGCCGGACGGGGAGGGTGACACTGTCACATGGGAGACACCGCCGGACGGGGAGGGTGACACTGCCACATGGGAGACACCGCCGGACGGGGAGGGGGACACTGTCACATGGGAGACACCGCCGGACGGGGAGGGGGACACTGGCACATGGGAGACACCGCCGGACAGGGAGGGGGACACTGTCACATGGGAGACACCGCCGGACGGGGAGGGTGACACTGCCACATGGGAGACACCGCCGGACGGGGAGGGTGACACTGCCACATGGGAGACACCGCCGGATGGGGAGGGGGACACTGCCACATGGGAGACACCGCCGGACGGGGAGGGTGACACTGCCACATGGGAGACACCGCCGGACGGGGAGGGTGACACTGCCGGACGGGGACAAGCCCTGCCCTGTGCATCATGGTGAGTACACAGAAGGCTGACGTCAGTGAACAGATGGTGGGTCAACACTAAACACTGAAAGTCAACTATTATCATTACAAGGTTCAATCATACTGACACTTACTTTAGCAATTAAATAGCCATAGAAGTGAAGCCATTTCTTTGCACTACTGAGAAAGAAACAAGGAGCTCAGGTTCATTTGCTTTTCTTTCAGAAACAGGAAGCCTGCAAGGCGGTCATAGTAAAGACGGTGACGGTTATACAGAAAGCCCTGCTGCTGTAAGACTAATGGACTTGTGAGTACATCATGACAGACTGTTCCAAATAAAAAAACATTTTAGAAACAGTGCTGCCCGGTATTATATTCAGTTATATGAGGACAACAGAGCTGAACCAATCAGACTGCAGCATCAGGTAGATGCTGGTCCTGAGGCCTGTTGGCTGAATCCCTCACAGAGTGGCAGGAATTAAAACAAAAGTTTGGGGTTCTTACTATGTCTCAACAAAGGGAAAAGGACATCACATTTATGAATCAACTACTATCCAATCCCACGATCCTCTTCCAATCTGATCTGAATCAGCCACTGTCCAATCCCACAATGCCCTTCCATACCAATGTGAAATAGCCAATCCCACGATCCTCTTCCACAGCCACCATCCAATCCCACGATCCCCCTCCATGTCAATCTGCCGCTGTCTATTCCACAATCGAGCGTGTTCATGACATCTGGCCGCCAGGGCTGTAGGGCCGCTCGACCCGCGACTCAATTCGCTCTGAAAAGCCCCACTGTGAGTCCCGACTCGCCCCAACGCCAGCCAGGCGGAGGCGACTCCACCGAGGCCGCCTGTCCACATTCAGGTCTGGCAAACACATCGCTGCTCTGTATCGGCCATGTGTGGCCGCGTGCAGAGAAGGCCCCTTCAGAGCTCGGGGGGGGGGGGCATGTCCTGCCAGCTGCATTCTGAGTGAGCCCCCCGATGCCGGTATTTTAATAAGGGAAGCTGGAGGCCTGGCGGATGGTCAAGCCCAACCACTCTGGCACCTCACTAAACATGTTAAGGCCAATCGCTGTGTCAGGAAGCGGCCAATCGGGCAGCGCTGTCGGCAGGAGACTGCATGGGTGTCTCCAGTGTCATGATGGCTGAGGTCCAGGCCGGAGACGCTGCCATGTGGCTCTCGGGGGCCAGAAGTTCGCTTCTGGGGGCTCCTGCCTCCGCCTGTCCCTGCTCACGTCCTGAATCCGGCCACCAGCAATGGAGAGTAATAAACCTACAGTAGCCTCACCAAGAAGGGGGGGTACTGAGACACTCAGACACTGATCCCAGGGCGAAGGGTGTGGGGGGGGAACTCTGCTATTATGGTCTGACCTCCAGGGAGACACCATGCCTGAATGAATCAATGATGAGTGTCCAAACCCACCGACTGCATGGGGGAAGACAGACAGGGAAATGTTTGTATAGCCAGTGAATACGGTGGGGGTGGAGGGGCTTACCATGGCCCCGGTGACAGCGTGCTTCAGTCGCCTGGGAACGCCTGTCTCCGACACAAGACCCCAATCTCAGTCTGCGGAAAGGGCAGACGGCTTTCAGTAACACAGGGCCCACAGGCCGGCCAGGGCAGGGAACTGTTATGCTGGATGGTCATTATTGGCACTTCAGGAAGTGCAACATAGCAGACATCACTCACCAGATAAGAGAAACAGATGAGGAAACCTGCAGGTGATTCCGTCTCAAGTGACCCTCCCAGTAAGATGACATTGGACTCTGCAAGGAAGCCAGAGGAAGAAAGAAAATTAATTCAGACAATCTGAGTCAATATTAAAGGATAAATCACAAGAATTAACCCAGTAAATAAAGCAGTGCCAAGCAAAGAGCTCCAGGGCGGAGGGGACACAGGTGGACAGGAGGGGTCCATCCTCACGTTGCTTCCAGTTTACAGTATTTTCTACCATTTTTGCTAATGAGCAATGAAAGCTACATTCACTGTGAGTAATTATGATCAAATTAAAAGTCAGTTTACACAACAAACATTTCTACACACACACACACACACACACACACACGTTGGGGTGGAGAATTTCCTTTGCTCACCGCTTCCGCATCTTAGCTTCCTAATTTCTTCTCCATATCTCAGCTTGCCAATCCTGCCCGGCCACCAAACGCGCCTGCGCCACGTCGCGGACGAGCGATTCTGCAGCCCGTCCAAGTGCCGCTAAAGGTCACACGTTGCTCAGGCTGACATTCGATCTGACGGGAGAGGAGCTGACCTCCATTGAGCTGGCCGGCCCACCGACACAGCCAGAGCTGGGCAGACAGAAGTCCAACCGTAGCGGCACACTACTCACAGTTTGCCCCATGAAGACAGCAGGGTGTGGGGTGGTTAAGAAAGGAAAAGCAATGCCATGATCTTGAAGGCGGCGCCTCATATGAACCGGAATTGAAGTGGAACCACTCATCGTGTAAGTCGTTCAGCAACAAAGCGGAATTTTACGGGTGTGTGATGGACCAGCCGTGCAGCCACCTCTGCCCTACAGCCTCCACTAAACAGCTGGCGGACAGTGATTGTGGTTATCCACAGAAACATGTGCACACGCATGTGCTTATCACAGTCAGACCAGCCCATGCCCCTTGGGAACCCCCCCGCCCCCCCCCTCATGGCCCCTAGCGTGCTTTTAACATTGCGCCAATGCACCATGCACCTCCTGCATGCCGCCCATGGAACTGGCCACGCTGTCCATGCAATTTGCTTTCCCCACGTCGCCGATTCTGCTTTTTCATTCTGCTTGAGGATCCGGTGACTCCTGGAGGCACCATGTTGCCCACATTGGGACATCAGAGCATAGAAACGCTCACTTGTGATTCCTAAAGCAAGCTGCCTGGGGGAGATGCCATTCTTAGCCGACCACTCGACATGCAATGTCGCACACAGGGGCGGCTAGTGGCCTGAGATCAAAATTAGCGACTTTGGCCCGTCCAGAGCACCCCCACGAAGCCCCATGAGGAGAGACGATTAGGCACGGAGGTCACTGCCACGGTCACTACACTCACCCCGCATAACATTCAAAGCCACTGTTGCAGTGCCTTGTGCAGGAAAACCTGTACTCTCCTCCATCTGAAGTATGGCTTGGTGTGTTAGGACGCTGTACCTATGATATGGTCATTGTGATTTCACTCTGATTTCACTGCCTGATTTCACTGCCTTAGCCCCTAAGTGCTCCAGGGAATCGCTGACTTTCTCGCTTGTATGTCACTTTGGATACAAGCATCTGCTAAATAAATAAAATGCTCACTTGCCTGTCTGCTGCTTCTTCATCAACAAAGAATTCATTTTTCAAAGATTACGGTGTACGTTGTAAAGGTGTCATATCATGAAGGGGTGTTTACTGTAAAACCTGTAGCAACCAGCATATGACGGGCCTGAGAATTTGAGGAAGCACAGATGTGGCCGTTGCTTACTGCATTTCCTGCGTGAGCAGACCATGTGGCCGGTTTAACCCCCTCATCATATGACTCTCACACCTCCCAGCAGAAGGACCTGAAGCGTCGATTGAGTGCCGACGTTCGGAGCGCCTGACCATCCCCAAGCAAAGACTGCACTGACAGTAGACGCTATCAAAACTGCACTTGCATACATTCAAGATCTCAGCCTGGGAAAAGAAAATACCATTGCTCCATCAGAGTGACAAAGGCTATGGAGTCCTGTGAACATTTCTAAAGACTCACGTGTGCGAAGGACATGACGTTCTTTCCAAAGGGCTTTTAAGTTGAGCATTGCTTTTCATTCTCACAATTTCTGGTGACGCTAGTAATGCAGCAGCAACTGCTAACGCAGCCAGCGATATACATCTCCAGCTGCATGCCATGAGCTGCATGCCATGAGCTGCATGCCATGAGCTGCATGCCATGAGCTGCATGCCATGAGCTGCATGCCATGAGCTGCATGCCATGAGCTGCATGCCATGAGCTGCATGCCATGAGCTGCATGCCATGAGCTGCATGCCATCAGCTGCATGCCATCAGCTGCATGCCATCAGCTGCATGCCATCAGCTGCATGCCATCAGCTGCATGCCATCAGCTGCATGCCATCAGCTGCATGCCATCAGCTGCATGCCATCAGCTGCATGCCATCAGCTGCATGCCATCAGGGACAGCCGCAGTGCTCAATAACTGACAGCCATATTGCATGTTTAGACCTGCACACGATTACTTGCACAAAGGGCCTCTTATTTTCCAGATTTATAACAGTAACAAGATAACTGCCTAACCCTAACTGCTTAATAACTACACCATAACAATCACTGTACGACCTTAGGCGTGAATATCCTGCAATGGGTTACAAATGGTAAATGTCTGTCCCTTTTTCAGACATTAAAGTGTATTTAGTGCAACATTTCAAACGTTAAATAAACAAAATTTTAGTGACTATACATATCTATGTGTATGGTGCAGACATAGATCATCAATCTGAAAATTAAATTTTATTCTGCAGTAGTAAATGAATACTATATACCAGTCGACAATTTATATATGGAAAAATCTACATTTAATGGTCTCCTTAATGTTTACTAAATTGCAGTCTATGAGTGTAAAATAACACCGAATCATTCTGTCAGTAGCTCGTTTCATGCCTGTAACTATATCGGTTAAAACCCCACTTACTCTATTTTTGAAAGCATTAATGGTAATTTTCCCTACTTTATGAAATAATAGTCGCCATATAATTCACTTTCGCACGAAAGCCGAAGCTTGTAAATGCTCTATGGCATCCGCATCGCCTCTCATGTCAGGAGATAAGATGCGACCTTTATACCCAGGGTTAACCGGGGTTAGACGAGCACCAGAGCAGCAGCTCCAGCAAACCCTAAAGTAACGGAAAGAGCTCCGATAAAGCTGGTCTGCCGGCGGATCCCGGCCATTGGGGTGTCTTAGCCATGCCCATTCATAAAAAAGGCAGAAGCACCGGGCCACGCTGACAGAAAAAGCGGCCGTGAAACCAGACCGGCCGGCGATAAATGATGCATCAGGCAGCTCGCTAACTAAACGGCTCTGCCCTCTGGGGCGACCGCCGCACCTACATTAAAAAAAGCCTCCGCCACGTTACACTCAGGAAAGCAGAGGTAACAGGGCGCTCAGGCGCCCCTCCTACTTGAAGAGGGTCGCTCAGCAGACGGGAGAACCGCACCGACTGTCACCGCAACCGGTCGGCTATGGCTGGCCCTTAAGGGCTTCCTGACAGCAGCAAGGCGGCTAGCGAGCTAGCTCGAGCTCGGATCCATCCAGCACATCCCTGTAAGCGAGGCTCTGGGTCCTACACTGCGCACCCTCACATTAAACGTAGACTGACGGGAGGCTCGCGCGAAAAGGTGGGCCACTGGGCGCCGCGCGACTCCGGCTCTGTTTTTGTTGTTGTTATGAGATGGAGGGCGGACCCCCCTCCTCCGAAAAGGCGGAGGCCGCTGCGAAACATCGTCTCACCTGAGAGGGAATTCCAGCGGGGAAACCGGCAAGGTGGCGATTCCGTCAGCTCTTCGTGCACCCCGTCCGAGGTCGCACGCCTAACGGCGCGATAAACAAGCTGTCGACTCCCTTCGCCGTTTCAGTCTGTCCGCTTGTAAAGCAGAGTCGCCATCGCCGCGTATCTAACCCTGGACTCCGTGCGTACGTGACGTGCGCCTGCGTCATCACGCATGCGAGGCCCGAGAGGGGGCGGGGCCGGGGGAGGGTGAGGAATAGTAAACAAAGTTGCCACCTCGCTGGTTGTTACAGCGGTACTTTCGTTTCCCCCTCGATTTTAGGGAGAAACCATAGTCTTGTATCGCATCGCTGTTACACTGTATACAGCTTTACCGATTAAAATCTTTTTTCTAGGTCGTTATTCAAATGAACGAATTATTGAAAATACATAAAAACGTAAAAGGCTCGAAACGGCGAAAATAAATCATGAGTGTTTGACTTGATAATTACACTTTTTACGCCCTCAGACTTAGAATGTGTTAATCACTGTGGTAACCGTGAATGTAAACAGGCCGGATAGTAGCTGGTAATTGATGTATGGAACAAAAGTAACTTAGTAGAGCTCCGCTGAGAATGCGCACAAAACAGGAAAATGTATTTTCGTTAGATTTTACTATACGTAGCCTATCTAAGAAACTAAACTGCTTGCTAAATATCCGTACGATTTCCTTCAAATGACCATTCAGCTGCACTGCTCATGCATTGTAATCCCTGTCTCTGTGGAATTTAGAAATTTCAGTTTTTTAGTTTTAAATTGCATTTTTAAACTTTTCTTTTTATTTATTAAGTTTTTTTCATTAGTCCTGGACGTGTTCAATTATTTGTTTCAACTAGTTACATGTATAACAAACCATTTTTCTGCTGTAGATATAAATATACTGCCCGAAGGAATGTCAGCAAATCCATCCATTCATCCATTTACAGAAACCGCTTGTACTATGCAGGGTCGCGGGGGTCCGGAGCTTATCCAGAAGGTAAGGGGGGAAGGCAGGGAATAACCCAGGCCTTACCATCAACCTATCGCAGGCATGGAAAATCTTTAAAAAAATCAGCAGATGAAGGGAGTACCTTGCGCTCGCATCAATGTCGTAGGGGCCACCTCTACGAGCTCTGCCCAGGATCGCTCATGAAGGTCCGGCTTTTACTGCTGAGTTCGCCGTGTAACTGTGAAACGGGTCCAATATTGCAGCACCCAACATGGCTGGCACAGTAGTCATATTTCGAGAAAAGGATAATCAGAATGTACAAAACAGAAGAATGCCAAGACACGGGACAGTACGGGCATCATTTTATGATCAATATATTTAATCGAGTCGTGGTTGTTAATTACACAAGAATAATACTTATGCACACTATTTTCTCTCAAACAACAAAACAAATAGTTTCATTGGTCATGAAATTTTGTAAAATATGTGAACATGAATCTCCACTCGTTTGGTTTGTGCGTGCGGGTAACTTAGATCCAGTTCCTAAAACTCTACTGAACCAATTTGGTAACTAGTATATTAGAGCATATTATTTCATACACTTAAACTGACAAGGACACGGTTACTGAGAGAGAGATTTTGAAAAAATATGTCCAGTATTAACGAATCTTTTAATATCGGCATATGACAGACAGAAGTCTTTTTTTTTTTTTTAATCCCGTGGGATTTATATTCGATAGTGTCCTGCGTGTAGTGCAGCAAAAAGGACGGCAGAGAACATCACTGCTCAGCTTCGGAAAGCCAACAATGTAGACCATCGTTAATAATCTTAACACAAGCAGGATGCTGCAGAATAATATAGAACAGTGTAAAATAAACCAGCTACAATAATGTAAAATAGTGACCTGATGAAATGTGATTTTGGAATGCATAACATCAAATTATCATCTTCTTTTGAAATAGAATCTTAGATGTTTTAGATTTAATGAAAATTATATACTAACCCCCCACATCCAGAATGTGTCACTTGGATTAAATGTCAATGAAGTACCGTGCTGTTTCTGCATTGGGTGGGTAGGGGGGTTCCCACCATTCGCCTCTTTGATTGGACCTTACAGGAAGCTCTAATGTTAATGATCAGTCATCCTCCTCGTGCTACAGCTACATGTAGGTGCTGCTGTGGCAGGCGCTCTGGAGTCCCGGCTCTGTGTGACACCCAAAGGACTGTGGCAGCTACTACGAACACTGAGCTATGAATGTGTAAATGTTCAGTTCATCTTCAATCTAACCATTACTCCCTGTGCCTTTCTCCCTGAGTGCAAGGGTGAGGGCTGGGCCTTCATTTGACAGGCATCACCGAAAGACTCAGCTGGTTTCCATCCTTTATACAACCTCTATATTTTTCGCTGGATCATTTCATGTTAAGTATCTTGCTCTAGGGTACAAGACCAGTGTCTCTCTGTGGACATCAAGCTTCAGATTACAAGCCTCTGTCCTTAATCACCAAGCTATCCTGGAACACGAAAGGCTTTCCCCTCAGCAGTGACTCTGTAGATTCACCTATTCCGCCAGGACCTCTCATAAGCACACTAGGACTCATATATATATATATATATATTAAAGACAGTACAGAGAGTAAGGGTTGGTGCTATGCTAGGCATATCTGATCTGGTGGGATAACAATATGTCATTAAATAGTAAGGAATGTGCAAGATGCCATGTTACTTTCGAACAAAATCTCTGAGCGAAAATCTGTGGAAGTCACAGCCAGCTCAATACGTATTTGTTCAGCACAGGACATAAACATTCTTGCTTTTATCCGATATTTTAAGATCAACCATACCAAAAGAACTATAAAGAAAATTTACACAGCAACAATAACCAAACATTTTTTAATGAAAAGTCTCAGGGAAGGAACTATCTTTCCTTGTTCTCCATCATCCAAGTTAATACTTCTGTACAGCCACCGCTGAGTGGTAACATAATTCATGTGGTTTAAACAATACCACCTGCCCTGGTTACAAAGCAGCCATTACTGTGAGCAAACCTCAATGGTCTGTATTATGGTGTTCGATTACACAGGAAGTCTTCCCACTCTGCAGTCTGACAATTTCCGCGAAGGGCACTAGGGGGTAACGTCTGTTCCTGTCAGTGTGCGGGTGACTCTTCCAGAAGCAGGAAGTTCAGGAGTGGGGAGTATTTTCTGCACGGCCCACACGAGGCTATCCTGAGAAAAGGCCTTCAAGGTGGCTGAGCTTCTTTAGGTCTGGACGAGTTTGTGGGCCTCGTAAATAAATCTGTACACTATATTTCAATATAATCAGCACATTTGTTTCAATAATATCTAACATGTTATATTTTGTAGACAATATACAAGTCCATCGTTCTGTACTATTAAAACATGTGCAATTGTTTACTACCAACTTCAACAACACATCGAAAAGGTAAAGACTAGTAGTGGAACCTTTAATTAGAAAATTTAAACAATTCAAATAACTTGACTGATTCTTCACGATTCGCAAAACCTAAGTGCTTCGAGGGGTCTGTACCAGAGCTACAGCAGGGCGCCTCACGCTGGCTACTCTATGACATGACGGTGCCAGGTGGCCTAAACAGAATTCACTGATCTCATGTGTGAAAAGAACAGACTGGGTGATTATATCTGCAACTCGGCACAGAAGTGGCCTTTCAGTCCGTATCGGTGGATCCGTCCTTCCCCCTATGTCGAGATGTGACGTTGAAGGATCTGGACAAACAGCGTGTCAAGGCTTTTGGTTCTCGGGTTTGAAACAAACCCTCGTCACGTCAGTTTCATCACGTACTGAGCATTTTCATTGGTTCACTGGGGCCTCCTTTTGGCAACAGTATTTTTCTATACAAAGTCTTTTCCACAGTTCGCATATCGACACTTATATCCAGGAGTAATAAAACCTGGCGTTGTCTGGATCAGTTGTGTGCCCTTGTGACAGCAGCAGCATCTCACCTCACAGGAGAGGAAATCCAAGCTCTTGTTAAATTCTGGCTTAGTGTTCAAAGGCAAGAAGTGAGGTGACACCGGAAACACTAAAAACTAGATGATCCAGTTCTGTTGCAGGTGTATTGTTCTCTCCCCCCACCTTCCTAGAAGCAGAAACTGAACACACATTCTGTATGGACAGCAGCAGTGTTAAGATGAGTGTAAACATAAAACATAAAAACAAAACACCGTCAAGTGCTATTACTGGTAACCACTATTTGCAGTGCATGATGCTGTCTACCAGACATTGGCTATGAGACGATAGCAGGATTCAGTAGGTCCAGATTCATAGCTAACCTTCCTGAATGAGGTCTTCTGCGAACTTCATCTTCTAACCTGCATTACTGGATTGATAACCCAGGTGTCGCACAGAGGTCATATAAAAACGAAGTGGGCTGAGCAGTCACAGAGACGGGCAGCTTTACATTGTGCTGCGGGGCCAAATTAACATGTATTTCTCAGAAACTGTCTGGCTGGCTCTCGCAGTCAAAGCGCTTTGCTGAATCCAAATGGAAACATGACGCAGATGTGGTGAAGCCAGCGCAGAGGCTGCTGTGTGGGGGGATACATGCAGCTTAAGTCATATCTTCACTGGCACTTCTGAGCAGTTATGGAGGGGGAATGACTATTCATAAACAATTAAATGAACCAGTTTAACCAGGTATCAAACACATGGCATAATCAGTTATCATTAGCGCATTATGAGCATTGCTCAATGCCTAAATCCCTTTTAATAAGTGCTATTTTGGTCACATCTAACATCTTGGCTGTGGTTTTATCAACCACATTCTATACCAATAGAGCTGGTTTTTGTTCCCTCTTCATATCACTTCTCTAAGGCGGGGGGCACTGGGTTGATGTAATCTATACGGCAGGCAGGGGTCTTCATCCACGCAGAGGCAGCTGGGGACGGTTTCCGGGAGCATGCCGGCTTGCAGAGTTGGGGACTACGTGCTTTTTTTGTTCGCTAGCAAAATTACAAAAAAAAAAACAACCAACACAAAGAACAGCAATGGACAGTCAGTGCGTGGACAGTTTTTGAGGTAAATATGCAACAAACTCGAGATAAAAAAAGTAAAAAAAAAAGCTAACGTTGAGTTCACCGTGGCTGCAATACTGAAAATAATACTACAACTTCCACAACCAAAGCTCTATTCTTGAAATTAGCATTTCCTATATTTTTCATTGTTTTTGTCTTTTTTCCCCCAAGTCGCTCACATGAGGCTAAATCTAAAGGAATGTGTGTCGGGGGGGGGTGGATCCTCTGGGTATCATGCTATGCTGTGAGCAGAGGAGGAGAGGAAGCTACTGCAGACGTCTCTACGACAGGTACAACCACACATAACACGCTTCTCTTATTACAGAGGCTCCAAAACATTTCAGCAGGAAACTACATACATTACTCAGGTTAGCTATTTAGAGTCTTTGAGGACTATTCCGCAGTCATATTTATTATGATTTCACCTGTAACCGTTTCGTATTTTACGTTACGTCTTAAAGACAAAAACAAAACTCTGAAAAAATTGCTTTTGCAAAAAGTAGCAAATTTGGTCAGTGTCTTTTTAAATAATTATAGTGCTTTCTGATGGCTTAAGACAAAGTCTTTAGTTAATCTCACCCAGTGGCAAACTAGAGAACAAAGGGGCATTTAATGACACCGCAGCTACAAACTCTTCTCATCCCGAGTTTGTTTTTTGTTTCCTGTTATTTAAAATGCAACAGCTAGGGCTGTTAAATACAGTACATTTTGAAGTAATGTCCTTTATCAAAATACATAAAACGTTTATAAATTCTTCTTTCCTTCCGTAAAAATTTCTTTTGAGGAGTTTCTGAGTGTTGGGCAGCTGTTAGACAGCTTCTCCTTCCCCAAAGTGTTTCGGGGGTGGGGGGGGTCTGGCTGGAGTGGGAGGCAGCACTTTGATGAGAGGAGCTACGCACCCCCATCTGGCAGGGAGAGGTACTGCAGCAGCTCACCCACCCCGCCCCTCCTTGCACAGTTCCTTCCGGAGTCCTGCATCTCCATCATGGCTTGTGACTCCCGCGTCGAGGCTGTGCATCAGAACTCCCACTCCAGCATCTCCTCACGGTTGGCGGCCCGCTCCAGCCGGTGAATGATGTTGTCTAGGTTAGCCATCTTCTCATTGCGCCTCTGCGTGCTCTGGTTGAGCTTGGCATTCTGCGAGGGGGCTGAGGGGCTGGGGCTTGGCCCGACGGGGTTGGGGGGGGATGGGGAAATTGGTGCGGAGCATGAGGGGACGGGGGACACGGACAGCATGAGGCCCGGCGAGGAGGCAGCGGAGGGCGAGTTCAGCGACACCACCAGGCTGCTACGGGCGGGTTCTGAGGAGCCTCTGAAGCTGACCGGGTCGACGGTGGGTGTGTCGCTGTCCTCGCCCTCCTGCCGGGCGACCCTCTGAAGGCCCCCGGGGGGCGGGGTGCCTGAGGTGGGGGTCCCATCGTCCCTGAGGCCTGCGGCACACCAGCGCATGTATAGTGGCACCTTTTCCAGCATCGCCTCGGTGCTTGGATGCTGATGCTTCCTGGACCTCCGCTTTGCTGTACACTCTTCCTCTTCATCCTCATCATCCTCATTCTTCATCTCAGGGGCCTCCTGCTTGACGCCAGCGGGCTGCTGGGTACCATTAGGCAGGTGGCTGTGTCTTGCCACAATGTGCTCAGCCGGGGCTGTTTGCTGATTCCCGGCCTCCACATCTGAGGCAGGGCTCTGCAGAGGGGGTGTGGCATAACGGGCAGGCTCCACCTCCATGTCGTTGTCCTGGAGACCATCTCTTAGGACCTCGCGTCGCATCCGGGACCTGGGAAAAAAAAATCACAGCCAAAGTCAGGGCAGAGATGGGCATAGGTGGGAGAAGGTTACATGAACAGCTCTGGAAAAAATTAAGACACTAAGAGATTAGTGCAGGTGTGAAGTGCACTGCTAGGATAGTTTGTATCAGGCTCCCAGAAACAGGACTGAAGTCCTGTAAAACAAGGAAGAAGTCCTTCATTAATGAGAAACAGAGAAGAGCCAAGCTGCAATTTGCAAAAAAATAAAATATATTATCCAGAGATGTACACCCATAAATCGAGAAATGAGTGAAACAAAAAATGCTGCTGTGGTCTGTTATTTTTTTCCAGCGTAAAATCCGTGTAAAATCTGTTCTGTTTTTAAAGAATCAGTTAAAATCAAACAAGGATCGAATTTAAAAAATCAATGAAAACTGAGTATTATTTCTGCATATTGCCTGGTGTATGTGTCACATGCTGGACATGTGACTTGGTGGTGATGTCTGACCTCTGACCTCACCTGTAGTTATGAAACCAGTTGATGACGGTGTTGGTCTTGAGGTTCAGCTGGGCAGCCAGTGCATCAATGGTGTGCTGTGAGGGGTACGGCTCCAGCAGGTAGGACCTCCTCAGAGCCTCCTTCTCCCCGGCTGCCAGCACCACTCGAGGCTTCTTGGGCTGGCTGAATGGGCAGGGCTCGCCAGAGGGGGTGGGGCTGGCGCAGTCAGACCGCGCCCCCGCAGAGTCGCTGTCTGATCCGGCGCTGCTCAGCAGGCCGTACCGCCGCTTCAGGTAGGCTGGGTGGGGGGGAGTGTTTTAGTGATGGGGGTTAGTGTTTTACAACCAGGGTTTAGGCATAGTGGTTAGTGTTAGGATTTAAAGAGGTTTTAGGGTCAAGCCAGGGAGGGCTGCTTGTGCCCTGAAAGGTGAGCTTAGGAGGGGCTTCATCCTGAACCAGTAAGACACGCAGCTATATAAGCAGGTAAACTGGATCAAATGGCCAGGTTAAAAGAAGTGGAAAGTTCAGGTTTTCTTTCAATCAAATACTTAAGTACTCTGTGACTGTGACTGTTTATCCTCAACTGGTTGGTTGAAACAAAACCTTGGTCTGGATTTGTACTTTCTGGACCCGAACTTTCCACCTCTGCAGGTAAACTGGTAAAGTAGTTAACTTACATGAAAGCTTGAGCCAGGCTACCACAGGGGTTTCTGAGGCTAAAGTAAAAGCCCCAGCCTGGCCCCACCCCCTGCACCCCTACCCTTCTCCATCTACTTCATGCCCCATGCCACCCCCACCCCCTGCACACGTACCTTTCTTCTCCACCTTCTTCATGTCCCGCAGCCGGGTCACGCTGTGCGGGTCGCTCAGCCACAGCTGCATACGCACAAAGGGTTCACGGCCCTTCAGACTCAGCTTGTGCCAGGGTTTGGGCCGGGACAGGAGGTCCGACACGGAGCCCTGCGTCAGGCCCAGGACGCTCTCGCCAAAGAGGCGCTGCCCTGAGGAGCCGCGGGGGACATGTCTGTTATGCACCTGCACGCGCACATCGCAGCCACCCCCACACACCATGCCCCTCACCTCTTAGAATAGGGGTTTGAATCCCAGCCCCGCTCTGTGTGTGTGTGTGTGTGTGTGTGAGATCAGCATGTTCCCTCCTTGTGTGGTTTTCATTACACACTCTTATGTGAATGGCGCCCCTAAATTGTCCTTAATATTCCAAAGTAGCTATAAAACTGTTTTTTCCCCCTCATATTTCTTTTATTTGCATTTTACACATATAAAATTGTGTGTGTGGGGGGGGGGGGTTAGACGCTGTCCTTTGCATTACACCATAATAACAAGCTCACAAAACGAGCAGTTATTAATTCTACAATGCCCCTTTTATTTGAAAATGAAATATAATATTCTTGTTGCTAACTTCACGAATGCCTTTGATCTAAGGGGTTATTTTGTGTTTCTGCTGGTGAGTTACAGGCAGGGCTGCCTAGCGCCTTAACGCTTACCTTAGTGTTTGCTGTGTCGTTTGACCACCCGCTAAATATTTGCACATTTCCATTTTCATAGAGCCCAGACATCATACTATGATTTCATGGGATCAGACAAGCTGGAGGGGGGGCACTTAAGAAAATGCAGCTGGGCCTGGGGGGGGGGGATACTGGGGTTGGGCCCTTAACTCCCATTTGGTCCAGGGACTGGCTGACAGTGCTTTTTTATGCTGCTCACAGTCCAGAATAAAATTAGAAAACTTCCTGGCTTTTTTGATTTTTTTTGTATGTAATTACAAGAGGGCACAGCAACATTTCTCCCATTTGGTACATGCCCCCCTAAGCTGGGTCTGGTGATGCCTCTGCAGGCACCCAGGCACCCGATGCTCCAGGCTCCGCTCATCTGACACTGGATACACTCTAACATAGGATGAATGAATGGAGGAATAAATGAGTGAACCATCAAAGGAATATGCTGTGATTTGGGTAAATGCACTAGATGAAAATAAGAAGAGAAATGACGCTTCTGAGGAGATCAGATCTGAGCGAAGCAGAGAAGCTGAAGGTGAAATCGGCCTCTGGGGTCAGCTGAGCCCCACGCCCCACACGCTCACCCAGATTGTTGTCTGTGAGCACTTCCTTAACCTTCTTGGTGATGCAGTAGGTGTCTAGCTCAGGGGACATGGCCACCAGCTCCTGGATGCCCAGCGAGGCGTGCTGGGGGTGCAGGGGAGCCAGGCCGGGTGACGCCGTCGCCACCAGCAGGTCCGGCTCCGGGCTGAGGGCTCCGGGCTGCTGGTTCTCCTTAGTCCCGTCCAGGCGCGGACTCTCCGGCTCCCCCTGTGGGCTGGGCTGGCTCTCCATTGGGCTCGGGGGTGGGGAGGGCGAGGACTGGGCTGGCAGGGGGCTCCTCTCTACAGGAGAGGGACATCGGGACAAAGCTCAGACTCTGCGGTGGACCCCCAGTGGAGCCGGGACAGTAATGTGCAGGGAAAGCAGGGGGCAGCTGGAGCAGCTCAGGGCACTAAAACCGAATATCTTCATTGAAACATCCAACATTCTGATGATGACATAGAGCAGAAGGAGTAAGGAATAGTGATACTTTATTAACCCTCTGTGGTCTAGGGGTAGGAAACACACTCCCTGACTGGGGGATGGTCACACATTTCATTCAATATCATAAACTTAATTCATGGCAAATAAATTATTTATTATACATTTGTTTTGGCATTAAACTCATCTTAATCTTAGTGTACTTTGTAAATATGTCAGATTTATGTGAAGTTTGTAATTTGACACAAAAGTATAAGTTTTCCAGTTACTATTACATAGTAAGCAATGGTGGAAGTTTGCTTTGATATCTGATCACCTAAGTCTTGGCTACATGAACATAAGAACAGAAATTTACAAACAAGAGGAGGCCATCAAGCTCGTTTGGGGATAACTTAACTAATAGCTCAGAGTTGTTAAAATCTTATCTAGCTCTGATTTAAAGGAACCCAGGGTTTTAGCTTCCACTACACTAGCAAGAAGACTATTCCATACTCTAACTACACGCTGTGTAAAGAAGTGCTTCCTCAAACTTCATTTAAAATGTTCTCCCGCTAATTTCCACTTATGTCCATGAGTTCTAGTATTTAAACTAATATTGAAGTACTGTAACTATTTGGCTGAACAGCATCCAGACCCGTTAGAATCTTATAGACCTGGATCATGTCCCCCCATAGTCTCCTTTGCTCGAGGCTAAACAGATTCAGCTCAGCTAACCTCTCCTCATAAGACAAGATGACTAAATGGTGTAGTTGCAACATTCAGTTGGATAAATAAATAAGAAAAACCGAACTCATGTCACTATTTCTGGTCTCCTATCATTGAATATGTAGGAGCTCTCATGTGTATGAATGAGCCATTCACACCTGAACACACACCTCTCCCCCCCCCTTTTATGGTGCTGATGGGGATGTATCTGGATCGTGTTTCACCGCTGTGTTGTTCATCAAATTACCATGCGAATGCGATTTGAATACGCGCTAATGCAGCTATTTAGAATGTGAATAGGGATCTTCGGGTGAGAGCGGTACTACACGCCCCCGATGCAGGTAAAACTAAGTAAGGTGACATGGTTTACTTTTTTGTCTATTTAACCTAATTTTAAAAACTTTAATACTTCTGACAATGGACTTTTTGAAAAGAAGACAGATTACGTATTTAGTCAGCATTTTTTCATGTTTCTACAATAAGATTTCACCGATTTATGAACTGAAATACACGAGAAAGATACGCGGCATCGCCGACGATGCCATCGACCCCAGAGGGTTAATCCCTGGGGAAATTCCCTGTTTGTCTACCCCTTCTTGTTCTCCATGAGACACCTACAGCTGAGCACAAATCTGGGGGTCACAGCACAGGGTCAGCACTCACACACTCATGCAGAGACACACCCGGGCCAGGACACCCATCTCTCGCAGGACTCACACACTCTCACACTCCTGCATGTCTCTGGACGGTGGTATGAAACCTAGACATCATGAGAATCATGTAATCTCCACTCTCACTGGGTGGGTTCAGCTTGCTGGAGGTGTGAAGCAGCAGCGCTACGTGTAGAGCCACCATACTGCCCATGTGCTTCAGTGCTTTTCAAAAACAATATAGACTGAATACTAATAAATATATATAGAGTATTACAGTATTAATGCATATGACAATGTAAAGCAACTATAGTGTCACCCACATATAGCACTAAATTGTAATATAAAGGCTATAGTTTTACCATTTTCCACAAGTAGCATTACTGTATCTGGTGCAGTATTTTATTAGAATATCAATGTTCCCCAAGGAGAGTATTAATGAAGCATAGTGTGTAATGAGTCAGTGTGAAATAGCCCACGCACTGTGGCTGGCAGTGACCTTCGACCTTTGACCCACCCAGCGAGGCTCCCTTGCTGCATGCCGGGTTCTGCGTCTGGCCAAGCTGCTCCAGCAGCCAGAGCTGCATGCGGATGAACGGTTCCCTGCCCTTCTGGGTCAGCTTACTCCAGGGCTTTGGGCGGGACAGCATGTCGCTCACACTGCCCTGGGACAGGCCCAGCACCTGTGGGGGGTGGGTGGTTAGGCTCGCTGAGTGAGGGGGGGTCTTTCTGATGGTTGCCCTTGCAGGTTCCGTCACGCTTAATGCTATTCGCCCTGTGTATCGAGTTCCCCCCCGCAGGCCCTGTCCGATTTGTGCTCAGGCTGTTTCTAAGCGACTCAGTTCCCTTCACATGTCTGTGTTTCTCACCCCCATCCTGGGGGACCCCCAGGGCCCCAGAACACCTTAACCAAACTGGTAAGAACAAACCAAGCAATCAAGGACACCGAATGACTGGCCAAGGTGCCCTGGGAGTTGGGAGGGAGCAGAACTGGGGATTGTCTGGGGATCCCCGAGGACCGTACTGAGAAACACTGTTATGAGAAACTCTCATAACCTGAGTATTTGCTGAGTAAACATTCCTTAATCAACAATTACAACAGACTGTAAGTAACAGGAAATAATGCAGCAATGCATGGTGTGCAGGGTAGCCCCCCGCCACCTCGCCGGGGCAGGCTGCATGCTCACAGCGACTATGTACGAAAGAGGCAGCTAGAAGGCAGCCGGGTAAATGAGCGAGTGTGAGATTCAGGAATGTCCTCTGTGATCCTGGAAAAGGAATCGATTTCCTCCCAAAAGCATAAATAAAATAGATGAAATAAACTGCAGGGTCTGACCATCACACATGCTGACAAAACAGCAGCCAACAGTAAAGCTTTACTCAAGGCCAGGACTAACCTACAACTATCCAATAGGGGGCAGCAAAGCACCATTTTCAGACACAGGGGCTCAGCAGAGTTCTATAGGCTTACTGTAGCTGCCTTATGATATATTGAATTGCAATTGAATGCGTGGACTTATATACAGTCATATAGCAGCCTGTCACTGCACACATATCAAATGTAGCTTGTTAATATGCAGAGTCACAGAGCAATATGTTAGGGGAAGGTCTAGACCGCCAAGGGAGCGATACAATCACTTCAGGACAAAAGTCACCACCACAAATGCCCATGACAAGCGGGCACTTTGCCAGGCAAACAGGGGCGAGACTCGACGGTACGGGAAGCTCACCTTCTCCCCGAAGATCCGCTGGCAGATGCCGTTCTTGGCCAGCTTCTCCTTGACCTGCCGGGTGAGCTCGATGGTGTCCACCTCACGGTACATGTACGTCTCATACTGCTCGGGCGTGAGCGGAGGCACCGTGGGCTTGAGGGCGCGGGGTACGTACGGCGGGTAGTAGGAGAGCCGGCCAGCCGCCGCTGCCTCCCCCCCGCATGAGGTCTCCGCCTCCGACTTCGCCTCCACCTTCACTTCCACCGGCTGGCCCGCCCCGTCCTCGCTGACCGCCTGCCCCTCGGTGCTTGCTGGGCGGGGCCAGGGGCGGGATGGAGTAGAGGGTGCTAAGGACGGCGGGGAGCGGCCAGGGGAGGAGGCAGAGCCGAGCAGCCGTGGGTGTCTGTCCCCGCCCGGCACCGGCCCCGAGGGTCCACCCCGCTCAGCCGACCAGTGCTGCTCAAAGTAGGTACTGGCGTCGCCGATCTCGGACTTCACCTTGCGGATGATATTCTGCACGAAGGCGGCGGGGGACAGCAGGCTCAGCGGGGGCCCGGCTGCACTTACAGGCTCAGTGCCCCCGTCCTCCTGCTTGATGAAGGCAGGTGGCGGCGGCCCCAGCGGCGGGGTGATGAGGGGGGGGCGTTCGGCCTGGACCCCGCCCACGTCAGCCTTGCCGTGTTCGCTCGCCTCCATCTCCATCAGCGCCTGCTGCTGCGCCCGCATCTCTCGCCGCGCCTGTTCCAGGATGACCCTGATGGTGGCATCTGAGCCGCTGCCGTCGCAGGTCCTGGAGGACGAGCTGCTCGGGGAAGGCCTGCCTTCACCTGCTGTGCATAAGCACACACACACACACACACACACACACACACACACAGATTGTAATCATATCTTTGTGGGGACTCTCCATTCATTCCTATGGTGAAAACCCCTAATGTCAACATGACAACCCTAACCCTTACCCAGCCCTAACCTTAAGTAACTAAACAAAATACAAGACTTTTGCCATTTTTATTTTTTGATTGTGGTCACAGATCTTTGTGGGGATCTTTGTGGGATTTTTATTACATTGTGGGGACATTTGGTCCCAACAGTGTAATATAAACATAATACACACACACACACACACACACACACACACACACACACAGGGTAAGGTCACTCTCTTACCTTCATTATCCACACTAACCTGACCTTGAGGTACAGGATGACACTTTCACCTCATTTCACACTGGATACAGATTCATGTCATGTGACCTTGAATGTGTCAGCGTGTAGAGGCTGGACCTGAACTCCCACCTCGTGTCACGGTGAACAGAAACCCCCCGCAGCCATACTGACCTCCTCTCTGGGACTGGATCTCCTTCTTGGCCTGCTCCAAGATGCTCTTAATAGCGTCATCTGACCCAGTTTCTGGAGTTCGGATGCGTGGAGTTATGCTTCCTGTCGAGGGGAGAGAGGGAGAGAGAGAAAGAGTGTGACAAAGAGAAGGGGAGAGGTGAGTGGAACGGCAGATGAGAGGAGCTGGGAGCGAAGGCTCCGCTTCTGACTGACAGATCAATGGCTGCCTTTGAGCTCTTGGCATCTGTGAGGCTGCGGCTTTTCGAGAAGCTCGCTTTATAAAAGCTGGGAAATCAGAGGAGAAAACAAAGTTAAAAGTAACAGCAAACAGAGGAGAGAGGAGAACGGGCTGACGGAGCTCACGACCAGTCAGGCGGCAAAACACTTAACGGTCAGCTGACTTGCGTGTGTCCAGGCGTCACTCACCGCGCTGACGGACCTGGATGGTCCTTAGGGCCAGGATGTTTTGCTCATCGGACAGGAACTGCTTCATCTTGATGAAGGGCTCCTTGCCCTTGACGGTGAGCTTGCGCCAGGGCTTGGGCCGAGCCAGGATCTCGCTGACGGAGCCCTGCGACAGGCCCAGCACGTAGTGACCGAACACACGCTGGCCGATGTTGTGCTTCAGCAGCTGCTCCTTCACCTGGTAGGCGATCTCCACCGTGTCCAGCTGCTCCTCGTCCCCGGCGCTGCAGCTGCTGCTCTCCGACTGGTCGCTGGCCCCACCGGCCTCCCCGCCCCCCGATGGTGGGCCCTGTCTGGCAGATAGGAGCGCCACCTTGGCTGTGTACAGGGCCGTGGGGAACACCGGCAGGGCGCCAGGGTCCCGCTTGAAGTGCGGTGAGAGGAGCTGCCTCTGCAGGAGGGGCTCGCTGGGGAAGGGGGAGGTAGAAAAGGGCTGCGGCAGCTCCGGACCCACAGAGCCCGGCCCCCCAGGACTCGATGAGCACTGGCTCTCCACTCGCGACAGCCGCTGGGGGGGAGAGTCCGACCCCATGGACTGACTGGCCTCCAAAGAGTCCTCATCTGCAGGGAGGAGGAGAAGGAGGAGGTCACAGCAGACAGAGGTCAGCTGTCCAACAGCTGCTGCACGCACCAGAATAGCAGGGGGCGTGGTCATTAGGGGCATGGACATGTGACCAGGGGGCGTGGTCATTAGGGGCATGGACATGTGACCAGGGGGCGTGGTCATTAGGGGCATGGACATGTGACCAGGGGGCATGGACATGTGACCAGGGGGCATGGACATGTGACCAGGGGGCATGGTCATTAGGGGCATGGACATGTGACCAGGGGGCGTGGTCATTAGGGGCATGGACATGTGACCAGGGGGCATGGTCATTAGGGGCATGGACATGTGACCAGGGGGCGTGGTCATTAGGGGCATGGACATGTGACCAGGGGGCATGGTCATTAAAGGCATGGACATGTGACCAGGGGGCATGGTCATTAGGGGCATGGACATGTGACCAGGGGGCGTGGTCATTAGGGGCATGGACATGTGACCAGGGGGCATGGTCATTAGGGGCATGGACATGTGACCAGGGGGCATGGTCATTAGGGGCATGGACATGTGACCAGGGGGCATGGTCATTAAAGGCATGGACATGTGACCAGGGGGCATGGTCATTAGGGGCATGGACATGTGACCAGGGGGCGTGGTCATTAGGGGCATGGACATGTGACCAGGGGGCATGGTCATTAGGGGCATGGACATGTGACCAGGGGGCATGGTCATTAGGGGCATGGACATGTGACCAGGGGGCATGGTCATTAAAGGCATGGACATGTGACCAGGGGGCATGGTCATTAGGGGCATGGACATGTGACCAGGGGGCGTGGTCATTAGGGGCATGGACATGTGACCAGGGGGCATGGTCATTAGGGGCATGGACATGTGACCAGGGGGCATGGTCATTAAAGGCATGGACATGTGACCAGGGGGCATGGTCATTAGGGGCATGGACATGTGACCAGGGGGCGTGGTCATTAGGGGCATGGACATGTGACCAGGGGGCGTGGTCATTAGGGGCATGGACATGTGACCAGGGGGCATGGTCATTAGGGGCATGGACATGTGACCAGGGGGCATGGTCATTAGGGGCATGGACATGTGACCAGGGGGCATGGTCATTAAAGGCATGGACATGTGACCAGGGGGCATGGTCATTAGGGGCATGGACATGTGACCAGGGGGCGTGGTCATTAGGGGCATGGACATGTGACCAGGGGGCGTGGTCATTAGGGGCATGGACATGTGACCAGGGGGCATGGTCATTAAAGGCATGGACATGTGACCAGGGGGCATGGTCATTAGGGGCATGGACATGTGACCAGGGGGCGTGGTCATTAAGGGCATGGGTATGTGACCAGGGGGCACGGTCATTAAGGGCATGTGACCAGGGGGCGTGGTCATTTAGGGCAGGGACATGTGACTAGGGGGCATGGTCATTAAGGACATGGACATGTGACCAGGGGGCGTGGTCATTAAGGGCATGGACATGTGACCAGGGGGCGTGGTCATTAAGGGCATAAACATTTGACCAGGGAGTGTGGTGATTAAGGGCATGGACATGTGACCAGGGGGCGTGGTCATTAAGGGCATAGACATGTGACCAGGGGGCGTGGTGATTAAGGACATGGACATGTGACCAGGGGGCGTGGTGATTAAGGACATGGATATGTGACCAAGGGGCGTGGTAATAAAGGGCATGGACATATGACCAGGGGGCATGGTCATCAAAGGCATGGACATGTGACCAGGGGGTGTGGTCATTAGGGGCATGGACATGTGACGAGGGTGCACGGTCATTAAGGGCATGGACATGTGACTAGGGGGCGTGGTCATTTAGGGCATGGACATGTGACTAGGGGGCATGGACATGTGACCAGGGGGCGTGGTGATTAAGGACATGGACATGTGACTAGGGGGCATGGACATGTGACCAGGGGGCATGGACATGTGACCAGGGGGCGTGGTGATTAAGGACATGGATATGTGACTAAGGGGCATGGCTGTGGATTAGAGGCTGAGTGATGGAGTATTCACCGCTGAGGGTGCGCAGACCACTGCTGGAAGCACCCTGTGGCTTCTCCAAGAGGTATTTCTGAGAGGACAGGAAGGCCTCCTTCTCCAGCAGGAGACCATCTGCTGCCTTTAGGGGACAGAATGGCGACGTGTTTCAAAAGGAGCGTGACACACCGCATGCAACGAGCAGCCAATCACCCTGACGATGTACGAGGCCCTACAACCACCTAGTGGATCGGCCTGGGGGTTGTGGGGGGGGGGGGATGAGCCGCGGGTCAGTGCGCATACAGTATGCCTGTCGTGACAGCTGCCAGTATCTCCAGGGAACCTCGGTCTGACCTGACAATCAGGGGCTACATATCAAACAACCAGCGAGACAGCCTGCTCCCATGTTGGGGGGGGGACCTGCAGATGACTACTGGGAACATTACAGGTCAATACTGCTCCAATGCTCACTAGTCCCACATCTTACGTTTGTATTTGCACCCCCCCCACACACCTGTGATGAGCTGCCATTGGCGGAGGCCGGTTTTATCGCCTTCAGGATGCTGCCATTGGAAGGAAAAGGGAAACAAAGGTGAAGATACTGCACTGCCCCCATACACACGTGTGAAAGAGAAAACTGCTGCCCTCCAACAGAGCAGGGCGGCGCACCTGAGCTCAGTCTTAATCTCATCATAATCCACCTGGGACTGCAGCCTGGCCTCTAGTTTCTGAAAGACACACAGCCTATGAGATATAGACACACAAGCAGATGACACGCCCAGCCAATGGTAACCCCCACGCCTACCTCAATAGCTTGCGCCTTATAGGCCAGCTGGCGCTCCAGCTCCGCGATGCGAGTGGCTGAGGCCTCCTGGACTTCCTGAAGCGTGAACTGGAGTCGCTGGACATTCTCCAGCAGGCGGAGGATCTCACGGTCCTTGGCGACCAGCGTGGTCTCCAGGTTGGGCTGAGAGCTGCCTGATAGCTTGTTCTCCAGGGGGGGCTGGGCGCAGAGAGGAGCAGATAGAGGGAATGCCCTCATTCGTAACAGGCTGTATATGACCCCAGCTCCTCCATCCAGCTGTCCCCTCCACTCCCATATCATGAGCGGGGGAGGTCCATCTTACCGTGTTTACCGCCTCCGTCAGGCGGCCCTGCGCAGGGGAGGCGCTGCTGATTCCAGCCAGCTGTTCCCGCAGCCTGTCTACCTCCCTCTGTGCTGCCTCTGCTCTCTGAAATCAGACCCCACCCCATGTTATCCACATGTGGTTTTTAACTCCCCCCACCGCATGCACTGGGGGTGCGCGGCTCTGGCCCTTCAAGCCCAGCTTTCATGCTACCTTACCTCCTAATCGCTTTATTGAACTTATTAGGGTGCTAATTAACCTCAAATGGTGTTTGGAGCATAGATCAGGCACATAATTAGAATGTAACCCAAAATAGCAGAGTACCCTACACACAGCCAAACACCAACAGCCCATAATATACTAACAAAACAAGCTCCATTCTTTCAGCCAGCACAGTGATAACATCACCTTGGCGGGATGAAGAGGGATGTGGACGAGATGCTGTAAGGAGAGTAATCCGGGGGGGTGGGGGGTCACTAATTAACAGTCAATTTAGACGTTAGTCTGGCGATGGACGGCAGGGGGAGGGAAGGACATAACGGCCCTGACCGGCCACTGCTTCCCATGCCAAGAAAGGGCCAGGGGCTTTGCCATTTCCATTGTGGGGGGGGGGGTCATGGGGACTGATTGCCTTTGTTGGTCCAATTAAAAAATGTGAAGGTGCTCTTTGCCGTCGTTAAGCACGATGGCTCCAAAACCATATAATCCCAGCTTTTAGCAATCATGCCTGAAAGAGACAAGAGGGGGAGGGCCGCACAAATGTCCCCCTCCCCGCCGGCAGGCGAGCTGACAGGGAGCAGCATATTAATACTCCTCCTTGGGGTAGATAGTGAGTGGGTGTGGTGTGTTCATCGTCAGGCTGTGTGCACGTACCATCAGCTCAATGAGATGAGCGTTATTACTTTTGAGAAGGTCAAAGGTTACCCCCCCCACCTCCACTCACCTGATTGGCCTTTTCCAGGTTGGTCATGACCCGACCAATTTCCTTGGCCCTAAAAACAGAAGGAGCACAGGCTTGGTCAGTAGCGGAGCATGTTGTCACGGTTACAGTCATCATGGATCCCTGGATGTGACGGCCCACGTGCAACACAGGGAGAACCCAGAGCACCTTGGACAAGACCTCTGCAAGAAGCCAAGCAGGTCTTTCACTCAGGACTATGAAGGCTTGCAGAAAAACATAAAAGCAGTAAGGATAGAGAAGACTGTGCACTGGCCAGAGCACTGAGAGATGGATACCGGCACCATCTCACATCCATCCATCCACCTCATATCACGCCAGCAGGGTGACACCCTGAAGGAGACACCAGTCGATCATTGGTCACAGAGCAGGGGGACACCATGAATGGGACACCAGCACCTCACCCCCCCATTACGCCCCCTGGCTAATTAATCAAATCAGCTGCTCAGGCCTCAGCAATTCATTACTGCTGTTTACTCCCCCTTAAAGAAACCAGCAGCAGCTATTTCCTGTGGGTGGGGGGGGGGTCTTATCGATGACTCAAGTAACAAACAGCCACACTGCGACCCCACTCCCAATCCCCACCTCCTGCAAGGTCCCAGTCCGAAATGAAATCACTACAGCCAGCACATTACCCAGCATGCCCTGTAGGTAGGGCTCCTGCATGCCGATACTCAGGGATGCCCCAGGGCTAAACACCCCCCCCCCCAGGCGCCCACAGGGAAGGGGAGACAACAGGTGGACCGTTTGGATTTAATGAACTCGCACGGTACAGAAAAATGTATCGTATTGATTAGCTGCCCTAACGCCTGAGTCAAAGGAGACAAATGAGAACTATTAGCCCGGGTGGAGTGGAGGCGGGGGGACCAGAGGAAACATGGGGGGGGCATGGTGGAGGTCTCCATGGCCCCCATTAATCATGAGCATCCCCGTCTGTCCCATGGAACTGCCATGATTGCGAAGGACAGGAAGCAGGCAAGTCACCCCAACTAAAGGATGAGTACTAACACAGTATCTGAATACTTGTAAGAGGAGGGGCACAGTCAGTATGAGTGCTAGCACAGTATCTGAATACTCTTAGGAAGAGGGACACAGTCAGTATGAGTACTAACACAATATCTGAATACTTGTAAGAGGAGGGGCACAGTCAGTATGAGTGCTAGCACAGTATCTGAATACTCTTAGGAAGAGGGACACAGTCAGTATGAGTACTAACACAATATCTGAATACTTATAGGAGGGGCACATTCAGCGTGAGTACTAACATGATATCTGAATACTTAGGGGGGCACCCAGTGTGAGTACTAGCACTATGGCTGAATACTCAGGGGAGGGGGTGCACTCACTGTGAGTACTAAAAGTATCCAAATTCTTGATCGGGGGGGAGCTCACATAGAGTACTAACACTGTTTGAATATTCGAGGGAGCACATGCTGTAAGTACTAACACTCAATACTCTGGGAAGCACTAAGTGTGAGTACTAATACTGCGTCTGAATCCTTGAGTATTGGTTTATGTACAAATGTTTGTAATGTGAGTACTTAGAGTGTCTGAATACTATAGCATAAAAGAGTTAGTACAAACACTGTTAGCATTAGCATCATTACTGAATATTGATTCCTAAAAGTACAATTAACTGCTCATGAGCACTCCATCACCATGACAAAAAAAAAAAAGAGTCCAAACACTCCGGCGAATATCTGAATTAGTTTTGTGTTTGCAAAACAGCTCAGTATGAACCCTAGTACTGTATGTTGGAGGGAGGTGGGGGGGGGGGGGGGGGGTTGGCGCATTAACATACTGCTGTTATACTGCTATAACGTATTTGCTGTTTGCCATTGGTGTGAATCAATGTGACCGTGTGAATCTGCATGTGCGTGTGTGTAGGGGTCCTGACTCCATCGCCTGCCCTTTGTGGCCTGCAGGTGGTGCCACCCTGACGTTAAGGCAGCAAGGAGGCCAGCGGAAGTTCTTACTTGGACGCCATCTCCTCGTCGTATTTACACCGCAGGTCCAGCAGCTCTGTCTGCGTGCTGCTGAGTGCTGTGGGGGGGGGAGGGGGGGGGCACGGGAGAAACACATTAGCAAGGACACTGCCCATTGCTGCCCCACACCTCCAAGGAATACGGAAATCTCACCTGCGCGAAGCATCTGGGTCCGGCCTTCCGCATCCCTGAGCCTGACAGCCAGAGTGCTGAGTCCATCAGTGTTCCTGCATGGAGAGAGGGAGGGACATGAAGACAGACAGCCGCAGAGACGAATGGACACAGGGACAGACAGACAGACAGACAGCCACAGAGACGAATGGACACAGGGACACAAAGACAGACAGGCACAGAGACGAATGGACACAGGGGCAGACAGACAGACAGGCACAGAGACGAATGGACACAGGGACAGACAGACAGGCACAGAGACGAATGGACACAGGGGCAGACAGACAGACAGGCACAGAGACAAATGGACACAGGGACAGACAGACAGACAGGCACAGAGACGAATGGACACAGGGACAGACAGACAGACAGCCGCAGAGACGAATGGACACAGGGACAGACAGACAGACAGACAGACAGCCACAGAGACGAATGGACACAGGGACACAAAGACAGACAGGCACAGAGACGAATGGACACAGGGGCAGACAGACAGACAGGCACAGAGACGAATGGACACAGGGACAGACAGACAGGCACAGAGACGAATGGACACAGGGGCAGACAGACAGACAGGCACAGAGACAAATGGACACAGGGACAGACAGACAGACAGGCACAGAGACGAATGGACACAGGGACAGACAGACAGACAGGCACAGAGACGAATGGACACAAAGACAGACAGCCACAGAGACGAATGGACACAAAGACAGACAGGCACAGAGACAAATGGACACAGGGACAGACAGACAGGCACAGAGACAAATGGACACAGGGACAGACAGACAGCCACAGAGACGAATGGACACAGGGACAGACAGACAGGCACAGAGACGAATGGACACAGGGGCAGACAGACAGACAGGCACAGAGACGAATGGACACAGGGACAGACAGACAGACAGGCACAGAGACGAATGGACACAGGGACAGACAGGCACAGAGACGAATGGACACAAAGACAGACAGCCACAGAGACGAATGGACACAGGGACAGACAGACAGGCACAGAGACGAATAGATACAGGGATAGACAGACAGCCACAGAGACGAATGGACACAGGGACAGACAGACAGCCACAGAGACGAATGGACACAGGGACAGACAGACAGGCACAGAGACGAATGGACACAGGGACAGACAGACAGACAGGCACAGAGACGAATGGACACAGGGGCAGACAGACAGACAGGCACAAAGACGAATGGACACAGGGACACAAAGACAGACAGGCACAGAGACGAATGGACACAGGGACAGACAGACAGGCACAGAGACGAATGGACACAGGGACACAAAGATAGACAGGCACAGAGACGAATGGACACAGGGACAGACACAGAGACACATAAACAGGTACAGAGACAGCCAGATAGGCACAGAATCACAGACAGACACAGACAGATACAGAGAGAGACAAGCACAGACAGAGAGACAGACACAGAGACAGACAAACACACAGACAAAAAGAAACACAGAGACAGAGAGACAGATAAAGACACAGTCAGACAGACACACAGACATTTCATCAGCACACATAGGGATGCACATACTGTACCAGGCAGATGCACCCAGAATCCCTGCCCCCCCCCCCCGCCCCCGCTTACATACCCCTGTTGGAGTGACACTGTGCCGCTGCGGGGGCTGCTGCTGTGTCTCTTGGGGGGCAGAGCCCCCCCTGCCACTGGGCCGTCCTCCGTGTTGCCTGCATGTGGGGGTGGAAGGTGATTTTAGCTGTCTTTAGAATTTTAAATTATACTCTGAGCACTGCCTTTGAAAAATAGGCAACGAGTTCCTTCAAAAACCAAAACCATTTTAAGGGTACAACAGGATGCTTAGTGTGAGACTGGAAAAACATGATGGTCTGAAACTGAATTTGTCAGAGTGTCTGAGAGTGTCTGTCAGGCAGGACCGTCACCTAGCTTGGCGGGGGCCTCTAGTTGACCTTTGCGGTGCCTGCCCAGCTCCCGGAGCAGCGGGTGGGCAGCGGCCCCGGAGCTCTGCAGCGGCTGCAGCTTCTCCTCCAGGGTGTGCGTGGCCTCTAGAAGGAGGGCGGGATCTGGGGAGACAGACAGGCAGACGCACAGGCAGACAGGGACAGTAAGCGTGCGCTGTGGGAAATGCTGTGTTATATCAATTAAAGGCACCAGTGTGAGAGTCGTAGCAGCCATGGCGGTATTTACACACACAGCATCAGCTCTAAACCCTTCATCTGGGAACAAATACCTGCTCCACACCCACTCTCTCCAGTTTGCTGGAACAATTTACTGTACAGAATGTCAAAAAAAGAAATACTTATGATGGCAAGTAAACTTTGCATGGAAATCAGGATGCAGATGATTTAAGGGAGTAAGCCCGGTGTGTGTGTGTGTGTGTGTGGGGGGGGGGGGGGGGTCACCAGCAGCACGCGAGGCTCAGACTCCCCCGTGAGCCACCAGGCGCGACTGACTGCGCCCAAGACGAGCTCGCAGAAGCGCAGGAGTTTAAAAGAGGAAGAAAAAACAATAAAGAAAAAACAAGAAAGTTGTCTTCTGAGGAGAAAGGGAGAGGGGGATTCTTCAGCAGAGAGCGGGGGCTGTTTAACAATGCAAGCACAGCACCGGCGCCCCCAAGGGGCCAACTAGGAGCCTGTTTCTTTGCTAACGAGTCTCCTCTGTATCATTTGATCATTTAAATTATTATGCCAGCGATTCTCAGGGGGGAGACTGCACACTCGACATCACAGGGCTGTTTTTAATCTTCCCCTTCCTCCACCCCCCTCGCTCCCTCTCTCTCTACCTCCCTCCTCCCTCTCATTCTCTTGCTCCCTCACTCTTGCACAGCACCTGCCTGCCGGAGAAGCGGCGTCACCAGAGGAGGTGACTTGTGGTAGCAAAGCGAGGTGCGGCGCGGAGCTCTGGGGAGCCGCCTGACAGGGCGCTAGGGGTGGTGGGGGGGGGGGGGGTCTGTGCACAAGCCCTTCAAAAGTCAAACAGAAGAAGAAAATCGCTACTTTACTCCACCAACTTTAGTGTTTCTTTTTTTTATAACTTTCATCTGGCTTTTTTTTGCCTGCTGCATGTATCAGGAGTGCCAGCCCCCCCCCCATCCTCCCCACGCACCCCCCGCCTTCAGGTGCCAGGCTCTCCCTCTTAAGGGAGTTTGAAGACAACTTCAGACTTCAAAAAGCAAACAGAAAGAGGCAGTTCATGCCCGGAACAATGCAAAAGAGGCGTGAGAGAAACAACACCATGTGGCTCCCTGGGTGAGAATCACAGTCACTGTGCCCCCTGCTGGCCGCTCCCGGGAGACACACACACACACACACACACACACACAATGAGTCATGTAATAATATCTTTTTGGGGACCGCTCATTCATTTCTATGGGAAAAATGCTAACGCTAACTATGACTACCTTAACCCCTACCCAGCCCTAACCATAACCATAAGTAACCAGTTTTTGCATTTTTAGTTTTTTCATTGCAGTCATGAGTTTTCCCATATGGGCACCAGGAAAATTGGGGAAGCAAAAACTTCCAAATGACGAACAATGTGGAAAAGCTGCGGGCAGCTAAAACTGTTTGCAGGGGTCCATATATCACAGGAATCATTGGCACGATTCTGGAGCTGTGACATTTTAAAATGAGACCGCTACAGTCCTGCTTTTGTTAAAAAACATTACGGAAAATCAGATAAGGGAGTTTTTAAACAAGAACCCAGTGTCAAAGCTGTGGGAAAAAGCCAGGCCTATGGCCACCGCTGATTGTGAACAGGACTTGGGTTCAGGAGATATTTCTGTGTTTTTTTAGAAGTTTTCCAAAATTTGTGAAATAGTACTTAATACTAGTCTTTTCACTATCAAGTGTGTCCAGGTCTCAAAGGAGAGAAGATGGTGTTAAAACTTAATGTTTAATGTGTTGAAGGTGTTAAGCACTTGAAGGGTATTGTTTGAAGATTTACACAAATGTATCAAATGGCTTAATTTGATGTAAGTTATTAGATGAAGAAATCCGACAAAGAAATGTAAATTCAATATTAACTACAAATCCCATAATGCCATGCCGATTTTTTTTTTTTTACTTCTGGATGAATGTACAAGTGACTTTGATGAAAGGAAAGACTGTTCATGTTGTTTTAGCTTGTGCCGTTGTCCACTATTGATGGTTAGACAGAAACAGAACATTTGCAGATGGAATATGTGCAAAGAAGCATTCCGATGTTCTTGTGCACATGGCAAATGCAGCATTGTTTCATTTTATCAGTGTGTAATTTGATGGGAATCTCTGTGATACAAAGACTTGTGTGACCTCAGCTGTTCGTATGCTTACATACTGAAGCATGTTTGGTAATGAGCTGGGTGAAAGTTTATTTGGTTCCTTTAAAAGATTTTGATTAAACGTAATACGTTTTGTGGTTTTCTCCATCCACTACAGGAAAGTTAACTAAGCCAGTATCTGGTTAAATATTACTTGTTATAATTTCATGTACCTCGTCAGGTACCGATGGGAAGCTTATTTTGCTTTTTTTGTTTGCTTTGCTATTTTCTTCTTTAAGTAAAAATGCATTTTTGAGATTTCGGCCTGCAAGCAAGTCTTCAGTTTTATTTTGTTGCTCAAGTCATATTTACCTACAGACTGTATTCACTGTCACCCACCTCTCCCATCATTACACTCCCCGCCGGGTCAGAAGACCTGAAGACAGACTATCACCAGGTGTGTCGCACCTGGGCTTGCACCTCCCTCACATCACCAACATACCATAACACAGCACAGACTGCCTGACGGGAGGGTCCTGGGCCTGACCTGGCTTGCACCTCCCTCACCATGCCACATCACATCACCAACATACCAAAAAACAGCACACGTCACCCTTATGTAGACTGCTTCAAGTAAAGTGTTGCCGAAGATGCTCATAGCCCAGCCCAGAACCACAAACCAGAGAAGATGTTAGAATCAGCCCCTGCCTCGTCTGTTCGATTTCCCCATTTGGCTAGTAGGGGTCGCTGGTCATGCCTCTGTTTAGTGCTTTCACTATCCCTTGTGGATTCCCCTGCTCCCTTGGCCACCACATGGCCGAATGGGCTGAGAGTACAGTATATAGTGGATATTGTAGTATTTGGTTTGTTGATTCCTTGTTATGTTTGGGTGATTATATTTCTGTGTTGGTTTCCAGTTCCATTTGCCCTCGGAACGCAGAATCCGAATCGGGATTCTGAATTTTGAAGTCAGAACTGACGACATGCGCGCTCCCGTTTCTTGGAGATCTGAGAAATATCTCGGAGCAGCACAGAGGATCCTGAGTTCAGAATCCAAGATGGCTGCGCCCTTTATCAACAGAAGGGAAAGTTGTAGTTTTATCCTGTTCAAGCACTACTTCTTATTTGTGGGTCATTAAATCAGTCGCACACACTATACCGTCCAACTTATCTGTGGACATGTTGTTACAGAGTTTTATACGTAAAGCACAGCGCGTAATGTGTTATCAACTGATTTTGCTAACAATGGCTAACAATTAATCGGGCTAGAATTGGATTTCATGATTAGTCGGATTATTTGTCAGATTTAAGTTAGTTTGGGCTAACTGTAAGTGAACAAAGATAAAGGCCATTTAAACTGAGGTCCCTTAAATCTAACAAGTTGTCCGGCTAAGCAAAAAATCTTGCTTTTTGATACAGGTCCATGGTATTGCTACTTCTGTGGCAAATGGAACGCGTCGGTTTTCCCCGAGTTTTTAGCGGATGTGACGTAATCTCGGCAACCAAGACTCGGATCCGAAGGCAAATGGAACGCACCATGACTAACCCTTGCCAGTGTCTAGGTTCATAACTAACCCTTGCCAGTGTCTAGGTTCATGACTAACCCTTGCCAGTGTCTAGGTTCTTACTTATGCCCTGTTACCTTTGATTCTCGTTCCAGTGTTTGAAGCCTTAGTACTTTGTAATTGTTATTAGTTCTCACCTGTCCCCCGTTTAACCCTCATAATCATTGTATACATGCGCCTGCCCGTGCCTTGTTCCTTTGTTGGTTATTGTGGATGTTTACAGGTGTCAGTGTTGTGAGTATTGTTAGTGCTGTGCGTTTGTAGATATAGTATGTGCTGTGCTGTTAGTATTTGTGGTACATACTGTGTCTGGCCTATATGCTCCCCTCTGTTCCTAAATATGTCTGTTTTAGGCTTAGTTAGTCTTAGCTCAAGCCCTGCCTTTGTTTCACCCCTCATGGTCCCTTTTGATGTGGTGAGTTCAGTCCCTGGTAAAGTTCCTCTTTTTCTGCAAGTGGATTATTGTTCCTCATACCCTGCAGTGACCAAAAAAAGCCCACAAAGACCACAAAGAAGGCAAGACAACAAACTGGAACCTGAGACATGTGACAAACAGCCATAATCAGTAATCTGCAGGTGTTACACCCAAAGTCGATCTACGCACTGGACATCTGCAGTGATACTGAAGGTCCTTCCCTCCATCTGCCCTCGTTGCTGACCCCCCCCCCACCTGACGACCACCCCCCCCCCCACACTCTCCAAGCCTTCCAGCCGTAAGCTGCAGTTTCTGAGCAAGCGGGGATCTTGCAGCGACCTCCAAAGATCCCCCATCCCCAAAATGGACTGTCCACTCACAGCTTATGGGACGGGCAATGGAGCCCCTGAGGGCCGTGTTTGGGTCGCTTTGGGTGGGGGAGTCATTAGCTGGCCCAGGCTCAGTGGGGTCCCCCATTAGGGCCCCCCCCCCCCCACAATTACGTTCTGACATAATTAACCCAGCAAGCCCATTAGCTGAGCACAGGACCGCCATAATTATTTGTTGTGTGCATGCAAATGAGCCCAGCTGTGCTGCCTTCGCACAATATGTGTAACTAATTAATTTACAAGGCTAGGCCTCAACTTTTTTATTCAATGTTATCAACCAGTTTTTTCACCATTTGGTCCAAAAATGAGAAAACGCCTTGTGTCTGCACTCATCTGATCTGATCCTTAACTCACTCTGAACAGCAGTTTACTCTAAAAAGCTGAGAGCAGAAGAATTCTTTCTCAGCTCTAGGTCATTATTTGCCCTCCTTTCATGACTGACCTGTGGTGTGGATGTATCCTATCCTGGTTGTTCTGTTGTTACATTAATGCTGTTGCTTGACTAATGCTTTCAGCTAAAAGTGCTTCACCTGTTTCGAATAAAGCCAGAGATTCACTGAAGGAACTCAGGGCAAATACTAGGAAGAAAAGAGACCTACCGAACCAGCCGGCGACCTTCACTCCGCCCTGCCCTCACAGAAACAGACGCCGTCCTCACCAGCCTCCGCGGTGCCTGTGACAGGCCCTGACGGTCACATGGTGAATACCGGGGTCACCGTTTCAGCAAGGGAGGGGGCGGAGTGGTTGGAACGCCTGCTCCCTTTGCAAAGGCCTGCTGCATTGTAGGTGTATTTCTTCAAAGGATCCGAGTGAAGGCGATTTCCCAGTGAAAGCCTTTGAAAAACACTTCACACACTTCTTGAGTAATAGGAATTCTTTGCTTTCTCCAAGTTGCCACTTGACATTCAGTTGGATAATAGAATCCCCCCCCCCCTCGCCCCCACTCCAGGGTGGGTAACTTGAGAGAAACACGCCGGTTGCCTAACTGCGTCTATTGGTGCTGTAATGAAACGCTCAGCGGCAGACATGCGTGTGCGGCACAGAGCCACGCGGAACCGCTGAGCGGCGAAGGACAGCGGCGAGGCCATACCTAGGTACATGTCACCCTGAGAAGAGGCGAGCAAAACACGAACAGAGCACTCAGAACAGCCATGAGGAGTAGGGGATCAAGGCGGGAAAGGCACTCAGAGTGGCTGGCGCTCGGAGGAAAACTAAAGACCCACTGCCATAGGAAGAGGAGCACTCAGCATGTCCCAGGGCTTCTGTATGTCCCTCTGTCTGGGTGTGTGTGTCAGACAGACAGGCAGGCAGACACACATACAGGCAGACAGACACAATCACACACTCACACACACACATACAGGCAGACAAACACAATCACATACACACACACACACATACAGGCAGGCAGACAGACACACACTCACACACACACATACAGGCAGACAAACACAATCACACACACACATACAGGCAGACAAACACAATCACACACACACACACACACACACACACACACAGACACACACACATACAGGCAGACAGACACACACATACACATACAGGCAGACAAACACAATCACACACACACATACAGGCAGACAGACAAACACAATCACACACACACACACACACATACAGGCAGACAAACACAATCACACACACACACACACACACACACACACAGGCAGACAGACACACACACACACACATACAGGCAGACAAACACACACACACACACACACACCGGGGTCTTTCCCTCCACTGGAGCCCCTTGGAGAGCCTGGAGTCCTTTATGAACATTATGCATTATTAAACACCTCCAGCATCTCCTGGGCCTCTGCTTATTACTGCTCTTATTAATCACTTGTCCTGGAACACACAGCGCTTTCATTTTACATCAGGCCTGCCGCCCTAAACATGTGCTTTACTTCACATTTATGCTTCCGCCAAGGGAGGGTACAGCTTGCCTCCTCCTCAAACAACCTCCTCCCCTCCACCCCCCAGTTAAAAAGTGACACCTCCAAACCTAGGCAAGCAAACAGCTATCTCCAACATCCTGCCAAGAAGACAAGCCCTGCCCCTCAGTGATGACGGCAGCAGCAGCGGGACGGCGGCCAGTTTACCATCAGGTTGGGGCTACTTACAGGTCAGGTGATCTTGCAGACATTATCCTGTGTGCAGTTATCTCTCTCTGAGTTGGAACTCGGATAAAAACATCATGAAAAACGTCACTTCGTTGGAAACATTCCTCCTTTCCAACGCTGAAGTCGGACAGAATTTTGTTGTTATATATTAAAAAATGTTTATTTTGTTGAATACAGTAGTACCTCAGAACTCGAATTTAATCCGTTCAGAACTCCGGATCGAATACTAAAAAGTTTGAGTTGTGATTGAATTTTCCCCATAAGAAATAATGGAAAACCAATTAATTGCTTCCCCGGCCCCAAAAAATTACACGTAAATATGTTTTTTTAGCATTTTAACAGAAAATGAACCGGATAAAACAAGAAGAGCATATACTGTACTAAACACATCTAAGCACATTTAAAAAAACAGTAATTTGTAAAGTAAGAAAAGAAATGTATCCAAACAATGTGTAAAGTTTAAAAAAAAAAAACGATGTGTCCTGCCCCGATCGTCCGCTCCTCCTGTGTGCAATGCCCCCTCGTTAACCCCGTGTTGAATCCCCGTGTGATCAGCTGTTTCTGGTTGTTGTCATTAGTCCTCTGTATTTAGTCCGCGTTTCAGTTTGTTTCCCCAGTCTGGTCATTGTATTGTCCATCTGCGTTTTGCCTGCCTTACCTGTAATTAAACCCCGTTTTCCCCGATACCCTGACGTCTGCGCCTTTGTCTCCGTTCCGTCCCTGTCCGGCACGACAATATTATTATAAATAAATGTATTAATGGTTTATTATTAATATAAAAATAATTAATAATAAATCTTTATATTTAAATGTATTACTGTAATTACTGTTACTGTCTATCATTGTCTAAATGTATTTTTACTGTCTAAATATATGTATTCAGGAAGTGTAAACATGCACGATGCTATCACAGCGAATGCGAAGCTTAGACTGAAGCGTTACCCTATGTTTCCGCTGAGAGGCGTGTCGCGTGACTCATTTCCCCGCGTGTACAAGTTATCTTAAGTCAGCGTTCACGGTTTGACTTCTGAGATTCAGATCGAGTTCTAGGTATTTTTTTTTCCGAACTGCTTGGAAATTCGAGTTCTAATGAGTTCGAGAACTGAGGTACCACTGTATATTAATAGTTATAAATGTAATCGCACGTGTTCGATTTAGAGAACACCATATCATGACCGTAAACAGTATCCTAGCATACCATGTCAGATTTTTACCAGACTTGTTAGTGTCTTTGGTTTGTTTGTAGTTTGTTTGCATCTCGAAAAAGAATATTGCTATGGATTTACTAAAATATTACAAAGCTTTTAATGTGGTTTGACTAGTTTGTGTTTCTTGTTTGTTTGTCTCTCGGAAAAAAAAATCTCACTCCAAATCTGCTAAAATATAAAGGAACAACACACAGCAGCGTGTTCATGGAGGCAGCCATGTTTGTTCTACGATGTGCATAGCTCATCGCAGACGTGGCCAGACGTGACGTTACGCACCTCGGAATTTCCAACTTCTGAGAGATAATCAAATGCGGGATTATTCACACTCAGCAAGAGGGGGTGTTTATACTGCAACTCCCATGACAGTGTACCTTAATCAGTGTCCCACCCAGCTCCTGTCATATGGACCTGAGATCAACGCAGAACCGCCAGTGACCACTAACCTGCGCTGCTGCCCAAACATTTGAGGAGGTCAGGTAACTAAGGACCTGTGAAACACTGTAACCACATCAGAGAAAAGCAGTGACTCAGTGAGAGACCGTGACTGCATTGGGGAGGAGTGGTGACCCCGAGAGCGACCGTAACTGCCTCAGGGAGAAGCGGTGACCGTTACTGCGAATGGGAAGGAGAAGTTTCTCCATGAGTGACCGTAACCAAGTCGGGGAGGTGCAGTAATTCCATGAGAGACCGTAACCGCATAAAGGAGGAGTGATGACCCTGTGAGAGACCGTAACCGTGTCGGGGAGGTGCAGTGAGCCCGTGAGAGACGTCAACCGCATAAAGGAGGAGCGGTGACCCCGTGAGAGACCGTAACCGTTTCGGGGAGGTGCGATAACCCCATGAGAGACCGTAACCGCATAAAGGAGGAGCGGTGACCCCATGAGAGACCGTAACCGTGTCGGGGAGGTGCAGTGACCCCGTGAGAGACCGCAACTGCATAGAGGAGGAGAGGTGACCCCATGAGAGACCGTAACCGCATTGGGGAGGTGCGGTGACCCCGTGAGAGACCGTAACTGTGTCGGGGAGGTGCAGTGACCCCGTGAGACACCGTAATTGCATAGAGAAGGAGCGGTGACCCCGTGAGAGACCGTAACCACGTTGGGGAGGTGTGGTGACCCCGCGAGAGACCGTAACCTTGTCGGGGGGGTGTGGTGACCCCATGAGAGATCTTAACCACATAGAAGAGGAGCAGTGACCCTGTGAGAGACCGTAACCGCGTTGGGGAGGTGTGGTGACCCCATGAGAGATCTTAACCACATAGAAGAGGAGCAGTGACCCTGTGAGAGACCGTAACCGCGTTGGGGAGGTGTGGTGACTCCATGAGCGACCATAGCTGCATCAGGTAGGAACAGTACTGGTGACTCTACCTCAGGGTTAGACATAAGCCGCGGCACCGCGGCCAATGGCCGTCGTGCCTTTCAAAATTGGCCGCACGCCTCGTCAAAATTGAAGTACCTTACGGCCAAGATTGGCCTGCCTTTAATGTTTGTCTGGTCGTATGCCCCCTTTTTACCGAAAGTAACGTTCATTACACAAAAGACTTGCGCACGACACGGTCCACTTTACCTCGTCAACAATCGATGCATCTGTACTGAACCCGAACCCAACCTTCGATACGAGAAACGAGGTCGACCCGCACATCTCGTAATTCCCAACTACTGAATGAACCGCAATGAATTCTGGACTAATACGATCATGTGTTCGTCGCATGATTGGCTGGTACGGTATGTATCGTCCAGCCTACTATGGAGCCACAGCAATGACAATGGTGCATCATCGGGGGTTACGTTGTTGATTGGAAAAGCCATCCGACGGTTTCTGAATAACAGATAGGTGTCCTCTTCGGTAATCATCGTGTAGTTGTCTGCTGCTTATGCTGTCACCATGCCTCGCAAAGATCGAGAACGTAAAAGAAAGCAAGCTGAACTCGCGGCTACTGCCGCAAAATGTTGCAAATTATCTACTTTGTTCAGGTAAGTGTCAGATGGTGTTGTAAAAAAACATTTGCCGAGGCAGAGCAGATTTGACTACCAAGTACCAAGCTCTGCTGGGAGGATATAGGACTGGTAGCGTGCAGTGTGCAAAAAACGAACGTCAAGTCAATTGTCATGTACACTAAAAGAATACGGGTGTTCTGAGCAAACAAATACAAAAATATTGACGGCTCCTTTATTGTTGGATTTTGTTTTTTGAAATAAAGCTATATATATCTATAAATATATATATTCTGTCTCAAATCGAAGGTCGTATTGCGTAGGTTGTCTAAACTTGGTAATTACAGTAATTGGTAATTAGTGACTCAGTATTGACCCAATTCCTTTTTGGAAAGTTTCTGCTTTTTTGAAAATAAAAAAGTGCATCCTTTATGGAAATAAAATTCCTCCACAAGGCCCGAGGTGTCCTATGAAATTTCCAGATTTTGGCCTTGTACCCAGGCTTAATGGCCTTGTGCCCTAGAAAAAATATGAATAGCCAAAGCCAAAGTGGCTGTGCCCTCCTAAATCCTTATGTCTAGCCCTGCTACCTGTGACCCCCACCCCTGTCCACCAACTCTTCACTACCTAGGTTTTTTAAAGGTGATATCATGTTACACAAACTCTTGTGGTAAATGACTTTTCATGCCAGATGAACTTCTGAAACAGTCCAAACCTCAATCAATAGCAATGCCTTATCTCTCACACACGCACAGAGACACCAGCACACTCTAGCTTCTCTCTGTATCACATCCCCCACACCTGCTCTGATCGTGGAGAAAAGCCATTTACAGTAGTATTCCATAATCACAGAGCCTCGGACAGCTTAAAATAACTGCTGAGTTAACGATAAAAGGGAACAAAACAAAAGCACATAACAGGGAGGGGTAAAGCGATCAAGCGCTGAGGATTTTCTGTTGACATCAGCCAAAGTAGCAGAAGAGCAGGGAGGGACCCTAAATGTCCACCTCCCGGCTGCTCCCACATGGTAGCAGCATCTTGAGGTAGTACCAGGGAAGGCAGATACGTGGTGCTATTTCACCTTTGGGTGCAGCATCATATGGCTACGGTGTCTGAATAATCATCAGCCAACAGGAGAAGTTTATCTGTGCTGAAGTTTAGCCTCCTTTGACAGAGGGGTCTGAACTATGGGTTTTGGGGGCTCTTCCACATCAGAGCAATGTATAGTGACCAAAGCATTAAGATTAATGAGCCAGGCAGTCATTCAAATATGAAGATCACTTTAGAGAAGCTTCAGAAGGCAAAAAGCCAGCAATAATTGGATAAAACTGGCCAAAACCAGCCACGGCCAGTCTAAACTAAGCAAAACCAGCTACTGCCAGTCTAAACTAAGCAAAACCAGCTACTGCCAGTCTAAACTAAGCAAAACCAGCTACTGCCAGTCTAAACTAAGCAAAACTGCCCACAATGAAATAAAAAATTCTGGCATGCTTCAGTACCATGCAATTTAGGTTGTAAAACACATAGAAGAAATCAAAAACTATTTTTCTTACTAGTGAATCAAATAGAGTAGCAAATCTTAGCCAAAGTCTACAGAAAAGAACTTTTACATAATTTTCAGATGCATTGTGGGAACTTAAACCCAAACTCTACAGCCAATGTGATGGCTTGAGAAGAAAGTGCTCCTTGATCCCATGTAGCTGAGTGCTCCTGTTTGTTAATACATAAGGCTGAAGTGGTGCTTTATTTAAGAGTGAGAGAGAAGAGGGGGCTCCACCAGAAGGCTTCCACCATAACCAGAAATCCTTCTGCTAGCAGGTGTCAGGAGTGCTCCCATGATCACGAGAAGATGTGATGTCATCCTGCGGCCATCTCCCATAACCATAAACCCGCCACAACAGCAACAGAAAAAGGCAGAGTTATCTTCCTCACCACCGAATGTTGGTGCTGCCTATTTAAGCCTTTAAATAAGAAAGTGACCCAACAACCACAACCAGGTCCCACCCCCAAGAAGACAAACAAGGAGGCGAACCCACTTCAGATGAGCTCAGCAGCCCCCCCGATTCACCTCTCTGAGGGTGTCTCACCTGGGGCTTCAATCAGCTGTTTGTAGACTCCAAGGAAGGCTGACTCTGCCTCTTTGCTCCGTTTATTAAGTGCTACCACCTGGAAGAGAGAAAGAGTGTCATAAACCAGGTGGGAGGGGGATGTGCACACAAATGCACTCAGGTATATAAAGAATAACACTGTATCTGAGAGAAGTAACAAGGAGCTGCTGCTCATTTTAGCTACAGCTATAGTCTAAGATCGTGGCGTGACGGCGTTACTCACAATAACACGTAACTGACAAGAGTAACAAGGAGCCGGTCATTTAAACTGCAGCTATACTCCAAATGACATCACAGCATGATGGTGTTACTCCAGAATAACACTGTATCTGAGAGGAGTAAGTAGGAGGCGCTCATTTTAACTGCAGCTATACTCCAAATGACATCACAGCATGATGGTGTTACTCCAGAATAACACTGTATCTGAGAGGAGTAAGAAGGAGCCGCTCATTTTAACTACAGCTATTTTCCAAATGACATCACAGCGTGATGGTGTTACTCCAGAATAACACTATATCTGAGAGGAGTAAGAAGGAGCCCCTCATTTTAACTGCAACTATACTCCAAATGACATCACACTGTGACAGTGTTACTCCAGAATAACACTGTATCTGTGAAGACTAAGAAGGACCCAGTCATTTTAACTGGGCCAGCGTGACAACGTTACTCCAAAATAACACCATATCCAATTGCCATGCAGATGAAGTGACAAGGAGGCCCTCCCCATTCCTGTCCCCACACAGCTCTGCCCCCCCCCCCCCAACTCTGCGGGTTCCAAAAACCAATTAACAATTCATTAGGAGAGACATTAGAAGCAAATGAACTGCCACCTGGCCCTGTCAACGGGGCAGCTGTGATGGCGGTGCATAGCAGCCCCCTGCCGTGTGGCCCGAAAGCGGAGTGGAGACGGTGCCCCCATCAACCGACGCAGGTACACACCCGCACCGCACCCCACCCCACCCCACCCCACCCCACCCCACCCCACCCCACCCCACCCCACCCCACCTCACCCGCCTGCTCTATCCGCTAAAAGCATTTCCCTGTTCCTGCTTAGTACCAGCTGCCGGGTCAGACGGAAGAATGCGGCAGTCTTGCTTTGAGCATGCTCAGTAAGGATCCACCCCGAGCCCCTATGGAGAATAAAGCAGGACAAAAAGAATGGAGGAATAACACGAAGAGATGCAGGAGTCCAAGAAGGACGGCACTAACCTTCCTAAACTAGTCGCCTGCAGGTAGGCAAGTGGCACACTACTCAGTATAGGCCTCACCCAAATGTCAGACAGTGTTTAATTCCAGCACGACCCGCTCCGAACTGCTGGCATTTCAAAGGGGGGGACTCCCCGCTACTCTCGCCCCAGGTCCCTGATTTCCAGACGCCATACCAGACAAGAGTCCACAAAAACGACCCTGCAAACTACAATAATGACCTTCGCACCTTCCAATGTGCCGGATAGGTGGAGGACTGAGGTGTGGGGGGGGGGACAGGATCAGGTTTAGGGGCATGTCAGGAAGACGGCCAAACGCCCCCCCTTACACACCCAGGCTTGGTGCACGGCCAGTGGCATGTCAAGCAGATGAACAGCTCAGACGCATACATCTCCGCGGGTGACACAGACAATTGATTTCATTTCACCACCATTGATTGCACTGATCGATAGCTTGCCTGTGTGTTCGTTTGCATTTGCATGTGTGCATGTGTGTGAGAGCCTGACACACTGAGAGCAGGTTTTACAGACCCACACAGCCACTCAACCCCCCCCCCCAGGCCTGAACAACCTGAGCAAGACAGGAGATGGGAAATGAACAAGCAAGGGACAGACACCCGAAAATGCCATGCAGAACCAGCATTGATTTGCTTCATTAGCGCCCCCTGTCTTGACAGAATTACCAAAGCAGAGTGGGCCCCATCATGATCAAAGCCATGGTGGCAGCATCATTAAAAATGGGGATTAAAGAGAAGCGTGGACAAGGCAAGCTCACTGTTCTACGAGACTAAAGGCTATTCCCTGCACGACTAAAAGCTGCTTGTTGTACAGTATGTTAAAGTAAAATGTTTTATTTTCACAGGCAATGCTTCTTAACAAAATCTACAACGGCAAATAAACAGAACCACAAACGTAATAAAGAAAAAAAGCAGGTCACTGTTTCAGCACAGCCTGAAAATCAAGCAGGGAGCCCAGTTTTCGATTCTCCAAATGCTATCGGAGAATGCCCTTCTGTTTTGGTCTTCTATACTGGCACAAAATTGCATACAAAATTAGACTATAATATTTACTTCCAGACCAGCAGCTGTTTCACAATTGGGTTCAAAAAGACAAAACTCTTTAAGTAACACTGGAAAAGCACATCCTGATCCTTAACAGAGACATCATGAAATCGAGATGCTACTTCGACTTTTATCCAAGCAACACCTGTATTTCCTAGTAACGCACAGGCTGACAGGTACTGGAGATCAGAGTGGGCGGCGGGAGCTCGTCCTGGCTGAGAAAGAGCTTCAACCACAACTCCCTGACTTAAGCTGTTGAACAAAATTTAGAATTTGCTAAATAATAATAATAGTAATAATGAGCACATTTCAGGAAAACATGCAATCTTGCAGCCACCCAAGACAGATATTTACATCAGCCTGCACCACGTCATTCACTGGGGGGTGTCACTGGGAGATCGAGTCGCTTCCTGATACCAGCATGATCCCAGCAACCTCCCCCGCTGACCCCCCCGGACTGCTGCCTAACACACGAACAAAGAGGTGACCTCCACAATCACACCATTACTTTGTCATCATTCGGGGGGGGGATCACCCCGTTTGCAGATTCACAGCATAATATGCCCCTGTTGCCTTTGAAGTCACGCCCCACCCAAGGCTCAGGCATTATTTATCCAACTACCTGCCACTCCAAACTTCACACAAGCTGAGTGAAACACCTCTGGTTACCTAAGGCCAGGCTGGCTGTCCTAGGGGGACAGCTGGTGAGGTTGTCCTGAGCCCAGAAATGATTAATTCCCTCCCTACCTCACTCCCGCATATCCTGAACCTCACTCCTGCATGTCCCAAAACTGCATTCCCGCACATCCCAACTCTCATTCTCGCACTTCCCAAACCTCACTCCTGCACATATCAAACATCACTCCTGCAAGTCCTGAACCTCACTCCTGTATGTCCCGAACCTCATTTCTGCACGTCCCGAACCTAATTCCTGCACATCCCAAAACCTCATTCCTGCACGCCCCTAACCTCAGTCCTGAATATCCCGAACCTAATTCCTGCATGTCCCAAAACCTCATTCCTGCATGTCCCAAAACCTCACTCCTGCACGTCCCAATCCTTAATTCCTGCATGTCCCAAAACCCCATTCCTGCACGTGCTGGACCTCACTCCAGCATGTCCCGAACCTCACTCCTGCATGTCCTGAACCTCACTCCTGCATGTCCAAAAAACTTAATTTCTGCATGTCCCGAAACTCACTCTTTCACGTCTCTAACCTTACTTCCTGCATGTCCCAAACTTCACTCACACACATCCTGAACCTTACTCCTGCATATCCCAAACCTCACATCCTGCATGTCCCGAACCTCATTCCTGCAGGCCTTGAACCTCACTCCTGCACGTCCCGAACCTAATTCCTGTACATCCCAAAACCTCATTCCTGGACATCCCAAACCTCATTCTCGCACTTCCGAAACCTCACTTCTGCACATATCCAACATCACTCCTGTATGTCTCAAACCTCACTCCTGCATGTCCCAAACCTCACTCCTGTATGTCCCAAAATTAATTTCTGCATGTCCTGAACCTCATTCCTGCATATCCAAAAAATCTCATTCCTGCATGTCCTGAACCTGACTCCTTCACGTCCCAAACCTCACTTCCTGCATGTCGCGAACCTCTCCCGTACATCTTGAACCTTTCTCCTGCACCTCCCAAAACACATCTCGAATCTCACTTCCTGCATGTACCGAACTTCATACCCTCATGTACCGAACCTCACACCCTCATGTCCTGAACCTCACCCGAGCATGTCCCGAACCTCACACCCTCATGTCCCGAACCTCACACCCTCATGTACGGAACCTCAGTTCCTGCATGTCCCGAACCTCACACCCTCATGTCCCGAACCTCACACCCTCATGTCCCGAACCTCACACCCTCATGTCCCGAACCTCACTTCCTGCATGTCCCGAACCTCACACTCTCATGTCCCGAACCTCACACCCTCATGTCCTGAACCTCATACCCACCTGTCCCAATGCTCACTTCCACACATTCCAAACCTAAGTGTCTCTGACAGCTTTAAGCCCAGTGCTGCTCAGATGGGGATGTGTGATGCTAAACCAGCTAATTCCCCTTTACTTTTAACACCCAATCCCTCAGCAGTTTCATTTTAAAAGCCACTCTCCCGCTGCCTGTGGGAATCTGGGGCATAAGCTCTTCCAATATGACATAAAACTCACCTTTTGGAAAACCTATCATAACAGAGGAGCTTTTTAAATAAGTTAGCCTGATGTGAATTAGAGCTGTGTACCGCCCACGGAGACCCAATGCTCTGAAACTACACAATATCTTCCAACCAGTAGGGGGCAAACTTAGCCTTCATGGTCTTCTGTGCTCCAGAAGAATGCTGCTTAGACCCACCTTCCTGCCCCACTTTCATAGCACGTGTCGTGGTATCACAGTCAACACGTCTCATTGTGTCAGGAATTTTTGCTGCTTGTTAATTTCGCTTTGTGTCCACTGCTGATTTCACATGCAAGGACTGAGGGGCTAGATCTGAAGACAGAGCTTTCCAGAAGCTATGAAACAGTCACTGAAGACACCAAACCATGAACATCAGGATCTGGAGACACCATGGTTACATAGCAGACAGAAGATTTGGAACTTGCCGCTGGAAAGCATTCTTGGACCTTGGCAAAGGGGTACCTGGGTACACTAGCTGGCATCTTTATGTACGCAAGTGCCACCTTCTCACATCTAAGGGGAGGACTGGACAGCTCCAACGATCCCCTCACACACACAGCTGGCTGGTGCAGGGGCTTCACTGTCTACTGCTTGTCATCTGGACGGTGCAACCAGGATGGCCTGACTGAGTGGGGAGCTTGGCAGGCTGGCAAAGGCATTTGGGGCAGATGAGGATGGGGACTTCCAATGTGACCACGGAGAGCAAGGGGGGTGGGAGGGAGGTGCAGCTTATGTAACAAACCATACAGTGTAACTTTGATGGGGAGTCATACAGTCCTGTTTCAGTGGGTGTATATCACACAATCCAAGTAAAAGCCTTCAGTCTCTCCACTAGAACTACTAGTGTGTGATGACAGGTGCCATTTACACATGCTGAATGAGATCCTGGACGGAACACAGGCTGGCTTGGAACACCCCCGGGAGTGCTGGCACATGCTGAGGCAGGGCGAGGGTTCCAGAATTAAAAAGTGTAACAATGGCACCAATGGGAGAGGAGAAAAGCCTTCTGCCTTAAGAGAGCCTCACAACCTGATGAATTATTCGTTCGTTGGGATCAATCAATATGGCAGTGTGCTGCCTCTAAGTGAATTCTGCCCGACACTTACGGGAAGGTCTGCTATCACAGGGCTGATGTGTAAATGACTTCCCCCCTCTCTGAATGTTGCCTTAGTAAGACATCAAGCTCCAGGCCCAAGACATGCCATCCCACTGCCCTGTCGCCTTTCAGATTGCAGCATCATTATTTTTAAACCTCTCTTCCTTTTCCTCCTGCTCTGTTTCACTTCCAGTGTGTCAATTTGTATTATTTTACTTCCAATGTGTCCATTTGCATCGTTTCATTTCCAGTGTGTCCATTTGTTCTGTTTCACTTCCAGTCTGTCCATTTTCACTGTTTCACTTCCAGTGTGCCCATCTGCTTTGTTTCACTTCCAGTGTGTCCATTTGTTTTGTTTCACTTCCAACCTGTCCATTTGCACTGTTTCACTTCCAGTGTGTCCATTTGCACTGTTTCACTTCCAGGATGTCCATCTGCTTTGTTTCACTTCCAGTGTATCCATTTGCTGTGTTTCACTTCCCGTCTCCAACTGCACTGTTTCACTTCCAGTGTGTCCATTTGTTCTGACTGTAGTGGGAGGCCTCTTTTAGGGTGACGTCCAGGGTTATTTCTCCCCATTAATCATGTGGAATACATAAACAGTATCGACTGCATGTCATAACAAGGCTGCACAGCGGCTGGGGCAGGTTCAGATTTTATCAATAGTGGCTAAATAAAAAACTGGAAGTTCTCTTTGTTTGGAATAGTGAAGCTCTGTGTAAGCAGGATAACCCCAAGGTTCCGGGACATCGCCCAGAATAGTAGAAACAGAAATCATAGTGTGGTTGGGCCAGCAGAGAATCAGGTTGGCCAGCAGAGAATCAGGTTGGCCAGAAGAGAATCATGTGGGCCAGCAGAGAATCAGGCTGGCCAGCAGAGAATCATGTGGGCCAGGAGAGAATCAGGTTGGCCAGCAGAGAATCATGTGGGTCAGCAGAGAATCAGGTTGGCCAGCAGAGAATCATGTGGGCCAGCAGAGAATCAGGTTGGCCAGCAGAGAATCATGTGGGCCAGCAGAGAATCAGGTTGGCCAGCAGAGAATCATGTGGGCCAGCAGAGAATCATGTGGACCAGCAGAGAATCATGTGGGCCAGCAGAGAATCAGATTGGCCAGCAGAGAATCATGTGGGTCAGCAGAGAATCAGGTTGGCCAGGAGAGAATCATGTGGGCCAGCAGAGAATCAGGTTGGCCAGCAGAGAATCATGTGGGCCAGCAGAGAATCAGGTTGGCCAGCAGAGAATCATGTGGGCCAGCAGAGAATCATGTGGACCAGCAGAGAATCATGTGGGCCAGCAGAGAATCAGGTTGGCCAGGAGAGAATCATGTGGGCCAGCAGAGAATCAGGTTGGCCAGCAGAGAATCATGTGGGTCAGCAGAGAATCAGGTTGGCCAGCAGAGAATCATGTGGGCCAGCAGAGAATCATGTGGGCCAGCAGAGAATTAGGTGGGCCAGTCTTATAACAATTCACTTGGTGACTCATGACATTACTAAAACCAAATGAACAAAGAGAATGAAAAATCTGTTTGATCGACTGATCAAACCACACACACATATCTGTCATACACAATCATTACACTGTATTGTACCGCTGCCATCAACACTGAATGGGTGGGCCTCACCTCCAGATGGCCTGTATCCCTGTGTCTGTGTGTGTCTCTGTGTACAAATCTGTATCTTTCTGTGTTCATATCTGTGCCTATCTGTGTCTCTGTACAAATCTGCATTTGTTTGAGTATATATCTGTATCTGTATCTGTCTGTGTCTATACGTATCCGTACCTGTCTGTGTCTTTATCTGTCTGAGTACGTATCTGTACCTGTCTGTGTCTGGTTATGTATTTGTATCTGTCTGTTTCTGTGTACAGTACGTATCTGTCTGTGTGTGTGTACATATTTGTATCTGTCTGTCTACATGTCTGTATTTGTATCTGCCTGTGTCTGTGTACGTATTTGTATGTCTGTCTACGTGTCTGTATCTGTATTTCTACATATTTGTATCTGTACCTGTCTGTGTCTGTATTTGTATCTGTCTGTGTACGTATCTGTATCTGTCTGTGAATGTATCTGTATCTCTCTGTGTATGTGTGTGTGTCTATGTACGTATCTGTATCTCTGTCTGTGTAAGTATCTGTATTTGTGTACGTATCTGTATTTGTATGTCTGTCTGTGTACGTATCTGTATCTTTATGTATCTGTGTACATATCTGTAGCTGTGCATGTGTCTTGTGTGTGTGTATGTCTGCATGTGTACATTTACGTATCTCTGTTACGCATGTTAACTAAAAATTGAGAAACAGCCATCAGCAGCATCCTGATTGGAGATTAATGCAGTGAAGAGCACAGGACAGCGATGGTGGCAGAGGGGAGACACACAAAAGGCCACAATTAGCAATTACGCAGTCATCAGTTACAATTACCACAACTGGTGATTAAGCAATAATTACTCAATTTTTTTAGGGTTGTGCCCTCCTTCCCCCAGTCTGCCGTCTCGGGTTATTTTGGGGGAGGGGCTGATGGTGGTGGTGGTTGGGCGGGGGTAAAGGATGCAAAGAAAAAAGTTCACAACCAGCAGATCCAGGGACCTGGATTTAAACTGCCTACCCCCAGCTGGGCAGCACAATGGTCAGTTTACAATCAGGAGAACCCCCACTCTGCCCCCTGTCCCGCCATGTTACTGGTCGTCTATTAAAGGGCAGCTCCACGGCTTACAAGCACCGCCGGCCCCATGCAAAGAAAAATGCCACACAGAAAATGCAGGTGAAAATGGTGGAGATTTCCCTACTGACATAAACGCAAGTGAGCCTGAAAAGAAAAAAAAAACAAAGGAAGGGGGCAGCGGCGAGTGCCGTGGTCAGCCTGAAAGGGGTAACGTTCGACCATCATAGTTAAAGATGCACGCCCATGCAGGTCCCGTGAGGAGCCTGAAGGGGGCAATGGCGAGCCCCATAGTTAAGGACGCACACTCACGCAGGTTCCATGAGGAGCCTGAAGGGGGCAATAGCGAGCCCCATAGTTAAGGACGAACACTCACGCAGGTCCCGTGAGGTGCCTGAAGAGGGCAGTGGCGAGTACCATAGTTAAGGATGCACACTCATGCCGGTCCCGCAAGGTACCTTAATGGGGCAGCGACGAGCACTGTGGTTAAGAACACACACTCATGTAGGTCCCACTAGGTGCCTAATCTAAGTAGCTGCCACATGGACAGCTTAAGTGGGGACAGAAGCAGCTTCACGCGTTACTCTGGATGACAACGCATGCCAAATAGAATGCAGCAATGCTCCTCTTAAAATGAATAAAACGAGGAGATGAGAGGCAGATGAGAGGCAGCCATGAGAGGCAGATGAGAGGCAGCCATGAGCTGTACTTCAGCCAATATCACCCCCCTGCCAATCCATTTTCACAAGCAAAACACAAATGGACTGTGCCGCAAAATGCCTCACTGGACCAGTTGCCATCATCCAAGCACTGCTTCATCCATCCATCCATTCCAGTGATGGTCAACTAATCAGGCAACACAGACAGCTGCCCAGGGTGCCATATTCTGAGGGGGTGCCTGGTTAGCAGGCCAGTTTCACTTTGTGTTGGACAGGGGGCATTGGTGGTGGAGCTTGCCACTTGGACACCCTGGACAGGATGCCAGTCCATCACAGGACACAGGGCAAGGGGACACCCTGGACAGAATGCTAGCCCATCAAGGGCACACAATGACACACTATGGACTATCTAGGGATTCATTTCCATTTCAAACAACTACATGTTTCTGGGCTGGAGGTTACAGTAACAGAAATTTAGGCAGAAATCCCTGCAGACACCATGAGAACACAGAGGCAAAAAGTGTTAAGCCTAAAAACCCCAAGACCTAAACCCGAAGCGCTTTTACTCCCCAGCCTGCTTTGTCCAGAGGAGTGACAGAATGCTGGGGCGGCGCTGAAGACAGGGGTGGGGTGTGGATCTTGTTTCACATGCGGGAGGTGGGGTTGGGGGCCTCCGCAACTGGGAGATGGAGTGTAAAGGTTAACTCTGCCCACAGGCAAACGGTTACAGTCACTTGAGCTTTAATGGAAGCGACTGACTGAGCCCTGATGAGGTGATTAGATCGTTGGAGGGAAGAGCTTTAAAGGCCTAAATCCAGAGACTGCGATTCCAGAAGCCCAGATAATGCCAGATACAAGTGCTCCCGTGTGCAGTGTAACCTCTGTTGATGGTAATGATCAGAGATGTCATCCAAACCCTCCCCGCGTCACCTGGAAATCTGCCCCGCTAATAACCACCTCAGGCACTGCGTGTGCCCCCCCCCCCCCCCCCCCCCAGGGACGTAACACCTCTCATAGCTCTATTTAAATCAGTTAACAAAACCTGTCGGTCACGGAAATTACAGCGCAGAGGGTTGTCAGTCAGCCGAGGAAGCTCGCCAGCTAATTTCACAGACAGCACTGGTCAAACGATCCCAATGGATCGGGGGCTGGCGCGCTACAGAAGGCAGCACTCACAGCTGCAAAATCTACCGCTTCGCTTCCACAAATCCATCCATCTTCCAACCACTTATCCGGGATGGGTCAAATCGAGCCTGAAGTCTTCTCAGGAAGCGCAAGCTGGTGCTTGAGCAGGATGGGCTGCCAGTGCATTGCAGGGCAGACAGACGCTCACACACTCACACGCAGAACCATGCAGTTGGGCCCATAAACATTTATTCTTCATATCACTGAATTTCCAAGATCTGTTTAGACAAAGTTGTGTGGATCTCAAGATAATGCATCAGGACCAGCTGTGGGCCTCCACCTGCAGGGGGAGCCATAAAGGTCTGGTGTATTGTGCATCGGGTGACAGTCAAAAGCAGAGGCCTTGGCAGACTGATCCCCATACACTAAACCTGGCATTAGGATTGTAAAATGTAATGTAATGGAACATAAACTCTCTGGTAGGAAAGGAGCCTGAGTTGGTGTGGGAGGGAGAAAGATACCGACTAGATATAATTGGGCTCATCTCAACGCATGGCTTGGACTCTGTAAGCAAACTCCTGGAGAGAGGCCGGACTCCATTCCACTCTGGAGTTACCCATGGTGAGAGACACTGGGCAGGTGTGGGTTTACTCATAGCCACCAGTACGTTGGGGTTTACCCTGGTGAACAAAAGGGTTGCATCTCTTTAACTTTGGGGATGGGCTCTGACTGTTGTCTGTGCATCCAAACGTCATTTACAGCATCTGACCTTCTTGAGACAGCTGGGCAAAGCTGTGGCCATATGGTTATTGGTGCCTGTCATAGTGGGCACACCCAAACCTGTTGAGGCACACCAGCAATAATGGGAGCCATCAGGCAGAAGGAGGCCGTCCCAGTTTGGTTGGATTTTGGGACTCTGGAAGCAGCTGACAGGTACTGACAGGCTAAGTGGAGTGTGGCTTTAATAGCTGAGGAAGCAAAAATTCAAGCGTGGGAGGAGTTTGGTGAGGCCATGGAAAATTTTGGTTTGTCTCAAAGAGATTCTTCCAGGACCAAAGATACGCCCTGAGATCCAGAAGGCTCTTAATATTTTTGGGGTATCATGCCTCTTCAACATTATATGGAGGTCTGGTACAGTGTCTTTGGATTGGCAGACTGGGGTGGCGGTCCCAGTCTTTAAGAAAGGGGACCAGAGGATATGTTCCAGCTTGAGGGGGATCACACTCCTCAACCTCCCTGGGATGGTCTGTGCCAGGGTGCTGGAGAGGAGGGTCCATCTGTTGGTCGAACCTTAATCCCAGGAAGATCAATGTGGATTCCATCCCGGTCATGGAACGCTGGACCAGTTTTTTACCCTCACGAGGATACAGGAGGGTTTATGGGAGTTTGCCCAACCAGTCTACATGTGTTTTGAGGATTGGGAAAAGGCATACGATCGTGTGCCTCAGCACACCCTGGGAGTATGGGAATCAGACACGTTCCAGGTGGGTGTTGGACCTGCCCGTCGTCACTGATTTTGTTCACAACTTTTATGGACAGAATTTCTAGGAACAGCCAAGGGATGGAGCGTGTTCAGTTCAGTGACCTCAGGATCGTGGCTTTACATTTTGCAGAAAATGTGATCCCGTTGGCTTCATCAAGCTGTGACCTTGTGTACAGAGCTGGGTTGGAGCTGAGTGTGAAACAGCCAGGAAGAGGATCATCACCTTCAAGTATTAGGCCATGGTTGTAAACCAGAAGAGGGTGGACTGCCCCTACTTGTTTGGGAATGAGTTACTGCTTCAAGCAGAGAAGTATCTCAGCATCTTGTTTAAGAGCCAAGGAAGAATGAAGCAGGAGATTGACGGGCGGGTCAGTGCAGCACTGGCAGTAATGTGGATGTTTGGATTTAATTTGACCCTCACAGTGGACATTGTACTAGTCTGAAGAGAGAGCTGAGTCAACATCTCTGATCATTTACCGGTCAATCTACATTCCCGCCCTTACCTAAGATCATGGGCTGTGTGGTGCCCAGAAGAATAATATTGTGGATGCGAGTCACAGAAATGAGCTTCCACTGCTAACACTATCTATCCACTTGCAGTAACAAGGCTACACTGGCTGGACCAGCCAGAGTTATGGCTGATTCACACGGGGTTCAGGCTGCACAATCCCTGCTAACCATAAGGCCCCATTGAATGAGATGCTCTTCGCTACCAAACAGATGCTTGTGAAGCTGCAGACACTGGTCAGGTCACAGCACCTTTGGCTGAGTCCCATTTCTGTGCGTTTCTGTGCTGGATACAACGGGTGGGGGGTTGGTTCCCTTGCCCAGCCATGGCAGGAAGCCAGCACTCGAGGGGACAGCCAGGCATCCTCAGTGCCAAGATTTGACACTGTCATCAGAGCACTGAATCCACAAGTATCTAGCACCAGATCCTTTGCTACGGGACAGAGCGCTCCTCATCTTTAAGAGCCCTTGCTATTAGTATTATAATAATCCAGCAGCAGTTTCCCTATTAGGGTTAAATGAACATGGTAGCTAAAGTATGTGTCCAACCTTTTGGTCCTAGGTTTACATTTTGCAACACAAAACAACGCATAGTACACCGGCCATCTTCTGCCCTGTCCTCACTGCCCCCTCCCATCTTTCAGACGACAGCCCCAAACGTCCTAAGCCTCTGCGCTGTTCCGCTCAGGGCGCGTTCTCCTAATACTCAACAAACAAGTCTCAGGTGCCCTTTTTGTGAACAAAAACCGGCAGGGCGTTTACCTGCTTCTCAGGGCTTCTAATGCAAGATGCCCAGAAGAGCATCCAGCTTCACTCCGTAAAGACCAGGCCCAGAGACACTGAAGCCTCCTAAAGTGGTGAAGTGAAATGAGGATAGCTGGTAAAGAAAAAGCTATGCTTGGGAACAATCGGCTGCAGGTTCGAGCCCCAGAAGACGAGCTATTCTCTTCAACACTGCTAAACTGCAGTGAAATATCACCTTTAAAATTACCTGTGCATCATTGCACATTATAAGTTTGAAAATTAGTAGTTTAGTAATACATAAGTTTAGTAGTTACACAGAAAGACAGATAAATACAGACAGACAGACAGACAGACAAATCGATTACCAAATGCAAATGAAGAAGCAGAACCTATATTTGCACAGGGCTGATACAAGAAGGGAAAGTCGCAGATTTTTTAAAATGACAAAATTAATTTAAAAATAATAACTGAGAGCACACGCTGTAACTCCCCCCCCCCCCCCCCCCCCCCCAAACAGAATTTCTGCTCTAATCTTGCGTCTGTGAAAGTGAGCAGCACAGGGGTCATTACCTGAATAAGTTAATTCCCTCTAACCTAATTCCATGAGCCTTTTTTAGACAAACTGCACAAAGGGACCAACTAATGTTTCTCTGAACGAACCGAAAAAAAGTACAGCAGGAAAAAAAAAATATTAAAAAAATATAAAAACCCACCAGCAGGCAGGACACCCACAGTCTAATCCAGGGGTCTCCAACTCCGGTCCTGGAGAGCTATCGTCCAGTAGGTTTTCTATCATACCCGGCTTCTGATGAGCCACACCAGTTCTCAGGTAAATACCAGGAACAGTTGTGGCTCATCAGAAGCCAAGTGGGACAGAAAACCTACTGGATAGTAGCTCTCCAGGACCGGAGTTGGAGACCCCTGGTCTAATCAGTACCTCGGGTCAACAAGGAGGTGGTGTCCATGCCACATGAGGAGGTCACACCCTTGCCATATGAGGAGGTGGCATCCATGCCATGGAAGTGGTCATGCTGCTCCCAAATGAGGAGGTCATGCCTTGCCATTTGAAGAGGTTGCACCCTTTCCTTTGAGAAGGTTGAGCCCATGTCAGTTTGACAAACTTTATTACCGCAAAGCTTTGGGGAAGCAGACACTCATCAGTATTTCATGCGTCTCGTGATCTGCTCCCCGAACAACAAGTGCATACATCTTTTATAGTAAAAAACGAGCCAGTGTATAGACAGTTCAAGGAGGGGTTGGATATCTTCGGACACCAGCTACTTTTATCAGTTCAAGGAAGGGTCAGCCTGTAGAAGCCGATTGTTCTGCCTCATTTCGACAAGCTGTTTTCAGTTTCTTCATCTTACTTCCCCTATATTCCCTTCTGCCTTTTCCCACTTATCCTTGACATATGACATCAGCACAGACATTTCTAATAATGGTATCTGTAACAGTTCTAACTTCTTGGATCAGGTCTGCACCTTTATCCAGTCTTTTTGCAGATTAAACTATCACATGTTAGTTCTCAATTAAAATGCTTCTAATTTTAAAAGTGAAAAACTCATTACTTAAGCAAGCTTGCATTATTGCATTACATGTTTAGTATAATAACTATTCCAAAGCAGCAATCTATCATTATAATCACTGAAATTAAATCAACAATTTCTTTGGTAATTACTGATTGAAATTACAATTGTATTTGCATTATCATTGATTTTTCTACCACATCTTGCCATACAAGGAAGTTGCACCCTTGCCATTTGAGGAGGTCACACTCTTGCCAAATGAGGAGGTCACACTCTTGCCAAATGAGGAGGTCACACTCTTGCCAAATGAGGAGGTCACGCCCTTGCCAAATGAGGAGGTCACGCCCTTGCTATGCGAGGAGATCACACTCTTGCCATGCGAGGAGGTCATGCCCTTGCCAAATGAGGAGATCACACCCTTGCCAAATGAGGAGGTCACACCCTTGCCATTCAAAGCGGTCGTGCCTTGTCATTTGATGAGGTCGCTCCCTTGCCAAGCGAGGTCACGTCCTTCCTATACGAGAATCTCCTGCCATACCATTCGAGGAGGTCAAAGGAGCCAAAACAATCCAATCATCTGTGTATGTCTGGCGAAATGTACAGAACTGACCCAGGAAAGACCCACATGAGGAACTCCTGCTTAGAAATATTAGAAACAGGGATCAAATGGTTACCAGTTTCATGGTAATCCATGGTAAAATTCCCGATGGTTAGTATTATCATTTCAAATTTTAATTATCATTAAAACCGTGGTTGATTATCAGACTTTGAAAAGCTCATGTTAAAGACTGTCAAGCATCAACCAAAGTTAGCAACAGTCTTCCAGATGCAGGTGTGCAGGCACAGCATGGAACGTGGGTTTGTTTAGTGAAACAATGGATGACAGTGACCACTGGGAGTGACAGTGCTCCGCAGGTATGTAATGTTAATGCACATTTGACATGGAGTTCATGTGTTTACATAAGGTATTGGGTATGTTATATATTTACTGTTTAATATAAAACTTGGTGAAATTATTTCACTTTGTGCATCAGTACTTGTTGAACATTTTCAGCCCATTTTAACAACACCGTGATAATACCAGTAACCGTGATAATTCTCTATAATCGTGATATTACGTTTTTAAACCATTTCCTCCATAATTAGAAACATCTACTAAGACTTTGATCCAGCATTGACTGGAATTTCAGCCGGTGTCTTGGGTGACTGAATATCAGGATCAGCAGCTGTGTACAGACAGAGCTGATCAGAGGCCCAGACCAGGACGTCAGGAACTCCTCCTCAGTCTAGAAGGCACAAAGGATTCCTAGGTTTGGGCTGGGTCTCCAGCAGAGCACCAGCACGTCTGCTGAAATGGAACAGGACAATTGAGGAACAGAGAGAGCGCCACACACAGGCAAAGGGAAAAGCCTGATGATGCACTGTACTTGATTAGCCTGCATACATTCCATTAGCACACCATGCATAAATGCAGCAATTTGGCTAAAAGAAACTGAAGACGTTTTGGAAGACAGCCAATAAGATTAGAGAGTGACTATGCCTCTTCTGGAGATGAGCCAATGAGCAGCGGCTGAGTTTGCACCACATGCACCAGCCACTGTCTCCAAGGGTCTGAGGATGGCATGCAAGGTGGGGAAGTATCACGTCTGGTTAGCGATACCTGTCAATCATAGCCACAAGCCCACACCACACTCCGTGGTCCCTTTGCCACACACCCTGACTAGCTAACATAACAGAACCACCTCAAGGAAAGCAGAAGTGATCCTAAGTCGTGGGTTTGAAAAAGCTGTTCCGTACACCACCGTGTTATTAAGTTGATTTTTTTACATTTGTAACCCTCCTTTTAGCTATAAAGAGTCTCGCCATTTTCTGCTCATGTCTCTCATTACCAAGGTGTTTTCAGCCACAGAAATGTCTTTGATTGGACACTTTTGCTCATTACACTGTTCTCTGTAAACTCTAGACACTGCGGTGTGTGAAAATCCTGGGTGGGTGGAGGTTTCTGAGGTACTGGAACCACCACGTCTGGCACTAACAATCACATCATGATCAGAATCATTTAGATCACTTTTCTTAGCCGAGTGGTAAGTAAACTTTTACGTGTGTGTGTGTTAAGGTTACAGCCACATAATTACTGTGCAGGCAGTCCTTGAGCAGTTGCACCTACTGTAAATAAATGGCCTGTGAGTGTACCCCCCCCCCCCCCCCCCCGGCCACGCTCAGCCTACTAGTCTCAATGCTGCACTGCCTTAAACCCCCTTATAAGAGCTTCTTTAAAATGACCCAATCAGAGGCCAGAAAGCATCAGCAACACACCACCCTTTGTGTTACTAATAATCACAAACAGGGGCATAGTGCTGACAGGTCTCCTGGGCAGAGGATAAGCGAACTGTCAAGACAACTCATAGACTGGTACTTAACCTGATTTGTTCGCTAAATATCCATTTGAGACAAAAAGGCGCTAATTCGCGTTGTAAGAAACAGAGCAAAGAATTAATCAGAATTATAAATGTAGGTGATAAGAGCAGAGTGGCTCTGTCATGTAGCCATGATAAGAGGCTGAAGCATGGATGTGCGGCGATAAATTCAGAAAAACCGGCAGACATTTTGGGTCTTATCTTTCAGGGATTTCGAGAGACAGGCTAATCCCGACGGACAGCACCGCCATGAGCTCCGAGAGACGTCGCACCATCAGGCACGTGGCTTGGATCAAAGCTCCGCATTTCCTGCAGCTTCCGGAGAGCGTTTACTGTGGTGGCGGGCCGCAGATGCAGGGGCTAGGAAGCTGATCGCATGAAGCACCGCAGAGCTGCGCGGGCGCCTCAAAGTCACACCAAAGACAGATGCGGAGTGGCAGAGAAAAAGGAGAGAGCAGAGATGATGATTTCCCTTTTTTAGTCGTCTTTGAAGTTACCGGACTCACAGTTTTTTCTCCAGATTTAATGGCAGCTTTCTGAATTTGGCATTCGTGTTTGAAATATCGAATGACATTAAGGTATTGAAGCAACTTTCAGGTGAAACAAAGATGTTTGAAAAAGAAGAGGGAGAGAGAGCATCAACAGAAAAATGAGAGAGGGAGGGAGAGAGGAAGAGTGGAAAGTGGACTGATCACCTGGGCAACCCCAGATAGTCACCAGGAAATACATTGGAAGGGTGGCCATTGAGCACGACTCGTTATGCTGAGGGGGATCCTTCCTCCTAGCCTGGCAACCCAGCTCAGTGCTCTCCTCTCTGTAGCCAAGGTGAGGCGCCGCAGCTGTACGAAAGCGGGTGTGCTGCCATGATTGATGGCGCTTGCCTTACATGCTGCCCCTCCCCACCGACACCACCACCTTTCTCCCCACCCATCCAGGCAAACGCCCCCCCAGCACGCAGAGAGTTTGGTGACTTTCCAGTGAGGCAATTATCATTGTGGAATGTGTAATGGCCTAATTAATTACAAGTGTCAGCACGGCCTTTGTTTTGTTGTAGCAGGACGCCATGCCAACTGCCTGCACCGTTTTTTAAAAGGAAAACGCTTGATGGATGAGGTGCACAGGACGGAGGCTCCGGAGCGGCTGACAGATGAGGGAACGAGGCACCCGGTAACCACAGAGAGAGAGAGCGAGAGAGAGAGAGAGAGAACGGCGTGAAGGTGGAGCATGGCCTGCTCTCAGCAGGAAGCAACTGGTCAAGGACTGACACTTTGGAGACACTGTTTCCTCTTTGTGTGACTCATTCCCATCATCAATACAAACAGGAAAAACAGCGAATACATGCAGCTTTAATTTCACACAGAGCGCTTCCCGGCATGCCGGCCGAACCACCGGAAGCGAAGGCTGAAGCATGAACATGTGCGTCGCATCTTTGTGGACCGAAATGGTCACCCTGAGACGAGCAAAGGGTGACTGCGTCACGCTGCATCGGGCGAGAGACACAGCGGGACAGACAAACATCGCACACGGGCAGCGCAAACCGCAGGATGTGTGAGCTTAACAATATAAAATGCTGTCAAACATTCACATTCCTCGACGAAAGTCAAGACCGACAATTATAAGAGTGGGAGTGGGACGGGGGGGGGCATCAAATAGCTTCATAGATTCAGAGCGGGAAAATCGAGCTGAGACCGAGTTCACTGAGCAAGAGACGGCTGACAGGCTAAACACGGCAGCGGAGCCCAAAGAGAGCTAATAAAAATGGCAGCCCTCAGGGGGTGAATGGGGGTGGAGCTGCGTGCGCCCTCCGCCGAAAACGAGGTCTCTACTGGGAGCGGGAGCTCAAAGGCCCGGAGCGCCTCCATGCTCCCTGCTTTGACAGTTTTGCATAATTAATGACATCCGACGCTCTTGGGTAACCGCCTGGTGGAGGCGCCGTGGAGCACACTGCATGCTGGGAGCCGGGCAGGGGGATCAACAAGCAGCCAAGATGACGAAAGGAAAAGAGGGTTTGAAAAGCTAAATTTTCATTCAGGACCCCTGGGGCTGATAAGTCCCTCCCACCAGAAGTAGTGTGACATCATGCAATGACTACGCCAGACAGGATATGGGGATGGTTATAAATATATGGCCATGTCTAGTCAAGGACCCGGAGCAAAACTCAAGAGCGCCGCAAGGCTGTCCGGCTCTATATTGAGATATCTTCAATTAAACATTTAAACCTGCCACTACAGGGCAGCTATTTTTTACATCTCTTTTCCAACCACTCATTATTAATTTGTAATGACCTTTAAGGCCTTTTAATGTCATACATATTTTACGGAGAGATATCATTCCCTTTCAGGATCGCAGTGCTTGTCAAAGACAGATTGCTGTAAATGTGGAGGTGTACAGTCATTGCCTATAATTAGAAGGAGCTGCAAAGCCACACAGGGGCAAGTCAGGGCACTTATTGTTGACTTTCTCCCACACGGGCCCTGAGGGTCATCAGCACTGGGGTACAGCAGACAGGGGACACAACACCAGCCTCGGTTCTAACAGGAGGATCACGAACTGCTGGGCAAACTCAGCGTCCCTGCTGGGCAAACTGGCATTGTCCAGAATTCTCAGGCTGAGCTGCCGTGCACCTGAGGGCATCGCCGGATTGTATGTTCAATACGCCACATACGCCCTACATTACAAGACCCAGGGCCATCCAAACTGCTTTGAGGTTGAGAAGGACCTGACATTACACCCAACATGGGTCTTTCGCATTTAAGGGGACGGCAGGCGTGTGAGATTGTGTTATATACACCCCCTAACGTAGGTCTGTCGCATTTAAGGAGACAGCAGGCGTGTGAGATTGTGTTATATACACCCCCTAACGTAGGTCTGTCGCATTTAAGGAGACAGCAGGCGTGTGAGATTGTGTTATATATACCCCCCAATGTAGGTCTGTCGCATTTAAGGAGACAGCAGGCGTGTGAGATTGTGTTATACAGTATATACTCCCCCCAATGTAGGTCTGTCACATTTAAGGAGACGGCAGACGTGTGAGATTGTGTTATATATACCCCCCAATGTAGGTCTGTCGCATTTAAGGAGACGGCAGACGTGTGAGATTGTGTTATATATACCCCCCAACGTGGGTCTGTCACATTTAAGGAGACAGCAGGCGTGTGAGATTGTGTTATATATACCCCCCAATGTAGGTCTGTCACATTTAAGGAGACGGCAGACGTGTGAGATTGTGTTATATATACCCCCCAATGTAGGTCTGTCGCATTTAAGGAGACGGCAGACGTGTGAGATTGTGTTATATACACCCCCTAACGTAAGTCTGTCACATTTAAGGAGACGGCAGACGTGTGAGATTGTGTTATATATACCCCCCAATGTAGGTCTGTCGCATTTAAGGAGACGGCAGACGTGTGAGATTGTGTTATATACACCCCCCAACGTGGGTCTGTCACATTTAAGGAGACGGCAGACGTGTGAGATTGTGTTATATACACCCCCCAACGTGTATATAGTAGGTTGTGTTATAGAAATCAGAGCCTCCATCGTGACCCCCCCCCCCCCCCAACAGACTCATGCCACCCGCCTGTGGCCCAAAGCTTTGCAGCCAGCCTCTCCATCATACCCCAGCCTCCACCGTTCCTCCACTCTGACCCCAGTGGACACCTATGGTACCCAGGAGGCAGATGGGCAGCTGGGAGAGTGTGAGGACATCCCTACTCTCCTGGTCGACAAGTTCACACCCTACTACTCTGTATATTTTAATATTAAACAAAATGTTTTATCCAAAGTAGCTCATATCAATCACGGTGGTTTATATGTTACCCCTGAGTACAGCGGCATGGGACTGCGGAAGCAATTTGGGTTAAACCGCGCCCTCGGGGCTCAGATGACAGGGCCTCCCTGGGGACTTAAACCAGTGACAACTGAGCCACCAGTCCAGGTGCTCCACAAACACACCACATGTCACCCACAGGAAGCCATGCCATGTACAGGAAGTCAAACACAACAGTCCAAATTTAGAAACCAGCGAGGGAGAGAGGTACAAAAATCCAAAATACACTGATGATCTGTGCACAGCTTCTTGCTCTGAAGCACACACTGGCACAACTGCAAAGTGTGCAACTTGCTATCTCGCTGTCAGCAGTTATTTCAATGGCCACTTCATTAGAAATAGGCACTACCTCATGTGAAATGGAAAAATGCTACCTCATTGTAATCAAAGATGGGGCTACTTCATTAGAAACAGAGAGAGAGCCGCCTTTATATAATGGAACGTGGCACTAGCTCATTAGAGACAGAGGGGGTGCTAGAAATTTGATGGGAAGTGGAGCTATTCATGAAAAACAGAGAGGGAACTACCTCATTATAATGGGAGGTGGCATTATCTCATTAGATACAGTTGGCGCTACCTCATTATAATAGGGTGGTACTAGCTTATTAGAAGAAGAGGGGGCATTACCTCATTATAATGGGAGGTGGAGCTATCTCATTAGATACAGTTGGCGCTACCTCATTATAATAGGGTGGTACTAGCTTATTAGAAGAAGAGGGGGCATTACCTCATTATAATGGGAGGTGGAGCTATCTCATTAGATACAGTTGGCGCTACCTCATTATAATAGGGTGGTACTAGCTTATTAGAAGAAGAGGGGGCATTACCTCATTATAATGGGAGGTGGAGCTATCTCATTAGATACAGTTGGCGCTACCTCATTATAATAGGAGGTGGCGTTATCTCATTAGATACAGTTGGCGCTACCTCATTATAATAGGGTGGTACTAGCTTATTAGAAGAAGAGGGGGCATTACCTCATTATAATGGGAGGTGGAGCTATCTCATTAGATACAGTTGGCGCTACCTCATTATAATAGGGTGGTACTAACTTATTAGAAGCAGAGGGGGCACTATCTCATTATAATGGGAGGTGGCATTATCTCATTAGATACAGTTGGCGCTACCTCATTATAATAGGGTGGTACTAGCTTATTAGAAGAAGAGGGGGCATTACCTCATTATAATGGGAGGTGGAGCTATCTCATTAGATACAGTTGGCGCTACCTCATTATAATAGGGTGGTACTAGCTTATTAGAAGCAGAGGGGGCACTATCTCATTATAATGGGAGGTGGCGTTATCTCATTAGTTACAGTTGGCGCTACCTCATAATGGGAGGTGGCGTTATCTCATTAGATACAGTTGGCGCTACCTCATTATAATGGGAGGCGGCGTTATCTCATTAGATACAGTTGGCGCTACCTCATTATAATAGGGTGGTACTAGCTTATTAGAAGCAGAGGGGGCACTATCTCATTATAATGGGAGGTGGCGTTATCTCATTAGTTACAGTTGGCGCTACCTCATAATGGGAGGTGGCGTTATCTCATTAGATACAGTTGGCGCTACCTCATTATAATGGGAGGCGGCGTTATCTCATTAGATACAGTTGGTGCTACCTCATTATAATGGGAGGTGGCGTTATCTCATTAGATACAGTTGGCGCTACCTCATTATAATGGGAGGTGGCGTTATCTCATTAGATACAGTTGGCGCTACCTCATTATAATGGGAGGTGGCGTTATCTCATTAGATACAGTTGGCGCTACCTCATTATAATAGGGTGGTACTAACTTATTAGAAACAGAAGTGGTGATACCTCATTATGATATATACCCATTTTTTGTCCCAGAGATCTCTCTATTATTCTCCATTTCCCACAGAGAGCCATGGGAGGGAACTTAGCTGGGATTAGCAACTAACTGGGCACTGAAAGACTAGGGGCAGACCAATCGTGGCTGACCAGCACCTGGAGGGTTAATGGCAGGGGGGCTTGGAAGCAAAGTTCACACATTCCAAGCAAGGGGGTCATTTCATGGCATGCAAACAGTTAGGAAAGGAGACAAGGGAAAACACACATAGGATTAATGTATGAGCGAGAAGCAGAGTTACAGAGCGAGTGTCTAACGAACGGGCCCTGGGAAGTAACTCCTCTGCATGTATGGCATTAACGAAGCATCTCTTAACCTAAATTAACGGAAGTCTTGCTGGAACTTTCTCATAAGCTATGAAATACCTTCCTGTCGTCATTGAGACCAAAATGTGTGGTGTGGGGGGAGGGGGTGAGGGTGTTTGGCCTGTGTCTGTCATTATCTACAGAAGCGTCTTACTGCCTCTAACAGTTCAGCCTCACGCCAACAGCAGCTCATTTGGCCGGGGAGCGTTGGCTGTCCTTCAGAAAAACGGTCCTCAAACGGCTTCACTGTGAAATGTCATAAAGCAGCCATGCATTCCACAACAGTCAGCCTCTGCACACCGTGCCTCATACCCAGCACGGACACAGGCCGCCAGACACCTCAGCTATTTGGCTTGTAAGGTACGTTAAGGACCTGCAGTGTCAGATCAGTTAGCCTGTCCTGTTTATTTCAGCACCAGCTCAACTGACAAGCCGGAGATCCTGTGTCTGTGCACTGCTATTACCCAGGCTGAACGTGCACCGCTGTTACTCAGGCCGATTGTGCACTGCCGTTACTCAGGCTGAATGTGCACTGTTGTTACTCAGGCCGAATGTACACTGGCGTTACTCAAGCCAAATGGAAACACGCACCGTCGTTACTCAGGCCCAATGCGCAGCAGCGTTACCTAGGCCAAACGTGAATGCGCACCATCGTTACTCAGGCCGAACGTGCACCAGCGTTACCCAGGTGAAACGTGAACGCGCACCATCGTTACTCAGGCTGAAAACACACCGGCGTTACCCAGGCCAAACGTGAACACGCACCATCGTTACTCAGGCCGAACGTGCACCAGCGTTACCCAGGCCAAACGTGAACGCGCACCATCGTTACTCAGGCTGAAAACACACCGGCGTTACCCAGGCCAAACGTGAACACGCACCATCATTACTCAGGCCGAACGAGCCACAGCGTTACCCAGGCCAAACGTGAACACGCACCATCATTACTCAGGCCGAACGAGCCGCAGCGTTACCCAGGCCAAACGTGAACGCGCACCATCGTTACTCAGGCCGAACTCGCACCGCCGTTACTCAGGCCAAACGAACACCACCGTTACTCAGGCTGAACGCGCACTGCTGTTACTCAGGCTGAACGCGCACTGCTGTTACTCAGGCTGAACGTGCACCGCCATTATGCAAGCCAACCGCACATTGCCGTTACTCAGGCCAAACGCGCACCTCTGTTACGCAGGTAACACTGCCATTACTCTGTGCCGTTGCACTGTGGTTACCCAGGCCAAATGCACACCCCCACCGCAACCCAGACCAAACACACGCCCCCGCCGTAACCCAGACCAAACACACGCCCCCGCCGTAACCCAGACCAAACACACGCCCCCGCCGTAACCCAGACCAAACACACGCCCCCGCCGTAACCCAGACCAAACACACGCCCCCGCCGTAACCCAGGCCAAACACACGCCCCCGCCGCAACCCAGACCAAACACACGCCCCCGCCGTAACCCAGACCAAACACACGCCCCCGCCGTAACCCAGACCAAACACACGCCCCCGCCGTAACCCAGACCAAACACACGCCCCCGCCGTAACCCAGACCAAACACACGCCCCCATTACTCCAGCTGAACTTTCCCTGGCGACGCTCAGGCTTCTTTCACGCTGACCCCCTACAAGCTGCCGGCTCTGTATCCTTTCAGTTAGCAAATGGAAAAGTGCGATTTTGGAAGCTTCTGAACGATACCAACCAGCCAGAGGATGATGCATGGCTGACGTCAGTTCCCAATTTGTGAGGGAAACGTGATCTGGAGGAGGGGGCTGGGATCCCCCCCCCCCTACACAGCTGAGCGAGAGCTTCCCAGCTCTGTGCATTATTTAAGATGAGCGCTATCATTTTATCAATCTATCGATCTTCCAGCAGAAAGATGAAAATGGAAAAATAATGAGGCCAATGAACGCAGCGTAAAGAACATCAATGTATGAAATTTAATTATCTGCCAGGAAAAAATGTTGGCTGTTTTCTAAAACAAAAAGAAAACTAGAAAAAAAACAGTTCATATTTTCCTACCCTCTGCATATTTTAATTACCAGATCAATCATCACTATAACGGCCCTTTACGAGAGGACAGACAATTGTGAGTCTAAATGAAAAACAATGGATTTACTTTAAAGTCTTTGTTCTTTTGAAGTCTAAATTAAAATTTCAGGTAGCTCTAGGAAAGGCTGCTTCAGAAAGTTTGGTTTAATTAGTAGGTTCAGATTCATCTCAAATTAAAAATTAAAAAAAGAAAAAAAAACTTTGCAGGCTAGAATCACAAAGATATGAAGAGTCGCAAGGAATCTGATTTCTGACCGAAGTGTAGGACGGGGCAGGCGGCGCCACTGGCTAATGCTGCTCAGGAACCAGCATCTTGCAGCATCAGAACCAGAACCGAAACGTTCTCGTGGTTCTTGCGTCGCCGAGGGGGAGCACTCCCTCACCAATTTAAAAATTCTGTTTTTCTCCCTGTGACTGATCCGGTTTCTTTCCTCCGCACAGGCCCGGGGCCCACTGCCGCCTGGCCTACTCTCACTCTCAGGCTAATTAGAGCAAGTTTGTTTGCACCTGCCAGCCCCCCCGCCACAGTGGACCGTCTCCCACAACATCAGCAGCGCCCCCTGCTGGTCTCCAAACAGGAAAGAGTTTAGCTCCAAACTAAACCCAGAACATAGTGTGATCTAGAGCCAGAGGTGGGCTGAGAGGAGGGGGCAGGGCCCCCCCCCCCCGCTTCTATGACCAGGTATGACCTCTCCAGGGGTTGGGAGGGGTGTAAAAATGAGCCCCGACGATGGAGAGCATAACGCACCGAGACACATCAGTTTCATCTGCTTGGACATATGAGGTCTATTTATATTTATACCAACTCCCCCTCAAAAGCTTGCCTCCATCTCTGCAGTCACAGGGAAGAGCACCAGCAAGACATTTAGTCGGGACAAAGGCGGAATGCGATCAAACCCAGGCAGAGGGAGAGAGAGGCAGGGAGCTTCAGCCAGATCAAAGGCATTAGAGACAGTCCTGTCAGGGTAATCCGGGCCGCAAGGCGGCATCAGAACAACAGCTGAGGGCTAAGCTGGCAAAAAACAAGGACCCAAAGATGGAGATCTGATCTTTACTCTAATCCAAGGCTGGACAAGGACTGAGAGAACAGGAACTAATCTTAACCAGGTAATCTCAAAACTGTGGCCAAATGAAAACTGAAAAAACAGAACTAATCTTTGCCAGGTAATCCAGACAAAGCACTGCTATCAGACAGACCCTCACCATGCTAAGACGACAAGTACCATCGAAAGTAGATGCACCCTATGGCTTCTGGCAGGTGTCTCTTGTATGGTGCAAATGTGAGCTCCTTCTCCAGCAGTGAAGGACTAAAAAAAAGAAAAGATACAGGAGCTGGCTGTACCTGTCACGTCACTGTGTACCCACTTCGCTGCTGTGTACCACGCCACGTCAATGTGTACTGCACCTCACTGCTGTGTACCACACCACGTCACTGTGTACCTGCCTCACTGCTGTGTACCACACCATCTCACTGTGTACTGCACCTCACTGCTGTGTACCACACCATCTCACTGTGTACTGCACCTCACTGCTGTGTACCACACCACGTCACTGTGTACCTGCCTCACTGCTGTGTACCACACCATCTCACTGTGTACTGCGCCTCGCTACTGTGTACCACACCACGTCAATGTGTACTGCACCTCACTGCTGTGTACCACACCATCTCACTGTGTACTGCGCCTCGCTGCTGTGTACCACACCACGTCAATGTGTACTGCACCTCACTGCTGTGTACCACACCATCTCACTGTGTACTGTGCCTCGCTGCTGTGTACCACACCACGTCAATGTGTACTGCACCTCACTGCTGTGTACCACACCATGTCACTGTGTACTGCACCTCACTGCTGTGTACCACACCACGTCACTGTGTACCTGCCTCACTGCTGTGTACCACACCATCTCACTGTATACTGCACCTCACTGCTGTGTACCACACCACGTCACTGTGTACCTGCCTCGCTGCTATGTACCACACCATGTCACCGTGCCTTACTGCTGTGTACCACGCCACTGTGTACCTGCCTTGTTGCTGTGTATCGCACCATGTCACTGTGTTCCCGCCTCTCTGCTGTGTACTGCCCCACATCACTGTGTACCAGCCTCACTGCTGTGTACCGCGCCATGTCATTGTGTACCATGCCACGTCACAGTGTATCCGCCTCGCTGCTGTGTACCGCCCTGCTGTGTACAATGACACTTCACTGTGTACCGCACCTCCCTGCTTTGTAGCACACCACGTCACTGTGTACCATGCCTCGCTGCTGTGTACTGCATCACATCACTTTGTATCACACCTCAACGCTGTGCACTGTGCCTGGATCCTGTGTACCACGCCAGTTCCCTGTGTACCACATCTCATTGCTGTGTACCATGCGTCGGTGCTGTGTACCACACGTCATCTCTCACTGCGTACCATGCCTTGCTGCTGTGTACTGCACCATGTCACTGTGAAACCAGGGCACGTTGCTGTGTATCGTGTTTCGTCACTCTGGGATCCTATTTTTGTCTGGCCTGGGGAGCTCCCGGACCTGGGTTTGCTCTGCACTTTTAATGACCGGCTGGCCTGGAATAGCTGGTGAAGTCGGTGAGATGAAATCAGTTGCGATACACCAGCAGGCAGAGGCCTCCGCACAAAGCAACTGAGGTCAAGCTGACTCTGGGGTTAGATCTGACTGAACTTGGGCAAAAACTGATCCATAAACAACATGCAAAGCGTTGATAGATGTTGATCTCTTTGAAAACAAATTGGTTAAAAAGATCGAGAGAAAATCGCCATGATGTCTGTGACACTGATACCTCACTGCAGAAGGCACAGCAAAATTAACCGGGGAAAAAAACCAACATGGACGCCCCCACATCCTCATTCATGACCAAGTCTTGCCACATAACCGAGGTCACATGACCGCCCATGTGACCCCCCAGGCCCACACTCCCCCTCCCCAAATGTCCATCGAGCTACTTCACTCACTTAAATTCCAGCTGTGAGCCGCTGTCCCAGAGCTGCTCCGACAGAGCTGGTCACCCAGCGTTGCTATCGACCCGACGCGGACGCTCTCTATGACCACCCGTCAGGGAGACAGCGTCGTGGCGGCGAGAGGGGCGTGGCCACGTCGGTGGGTAATTATAATAAGGAGGCAAAGGCAGAGTCATAACAGGAAGCCTTTCTACAGGGCTGTAATTAATTATCATCCGTTACTCTACTAAATTATTCTGCCATTCATAACATATTTATACTTTCAAGATTAATTTCAGGAAGAAAATTACAGCTCATCAAAAAAAGAGGAGGAGGGAACTTTGATATGAGTGATCAAAAAGCAGGGTGTCGGCGTGGCACTGCAGCGACGCCTCTCTCCACATGTACAGGGTCACGTGCCAAAGTGCCGCGTTCCGGCCGGGTGCTAGAGACTGCGTCTGCCGGGAACCTGCTAATATAGCCGGAAGTTTCCTCAGCGACCGCCAGCCTGAGGTTCCTCACGAGATGCGAGTCAGAAACATTTGGGCTGTGACTCAAGTGTTTTTTCCTTCTTTTAAGAGAGAGCACTGCTCCAGCTGCCGGCATGCACGGAGGTGCAGAGGCCAAGAGGCTGCCTCCTGTGAGGCTGCCTCCTGTGAGGCTGCCTCCTGTGAGGCTGCCTCCTGTGAGGCTGCCTCCTGTGAGGCTGCCTCCTGTGAGCGCCGAGGAAACGGGATGAAAACTGCCAAGAGGGGTGCAAAGTGGAGGCTAAAAATGATAATTAAGTAGCAGTAGAAATAATACAACTACTACTACTATTATTATAATTATTATTATTAAGCATTAATAATAATAACCGTAATATAAAAATAATAATAAGCCAGTTTGTATGTTTTCCAAACACTCTTACGGGCTGCCAATTCCTGCAAGGTGTGAAAGGCCCCCCCCCCTTTTAAAAATCCCACTCAAAAGGCAGAACTACTTGCAAACCAGCTCCGCTCCAGGGCAACAGCAGCACCGGCGAAGCTTTCCCACAATGCACTGTGGGTCACAAGTCAAGGTGCATCCTGGCGTGACGGGCGCTACCTCGCCAAAAAAGATGCCACAGACCCGACACCCGTCCAGCGAACGCGGGTAATTAATGGGCATTTGCGGCTTTGCCGTTTAGTCAGCGCGATTCCACCTTTCGGGATAATAATGAGGATATCATTTCCGAGCACCAGGGGTTAATGGGATGTAACCAGCGGAGCCGCTAATTACACGTTACTAACTATTTATCAGGATCCCATCCGCACGGCGCCGCGGCTCGCATTGTGCACGCTAAATTACTTCTCAGATTATCTTTGTAAAGCAACTTTCTGTAATTAGAGGCCCATGCTGCTGTTTTCTTTCCTGCTAGTGCCAACAGACACACCGAAAAGAGAAAAGGAAGAAAGAAAGAAACAGATGACTAGCTAATTTCGGCCTGACAGAGCAGCGCCGCGGGGGAAAACATCTCATCTCCAGGAGAGAGACGAAGCCCGCGGTTTGGAGACCGCCCCCCCTGCACATGCATATGAAAGCGCTATTGCTATTTTTTGCCCCCCCCCCCCACATTCCAGTAAAGGTGGGAATTCGCACCCCCCCACACCCCACACACACACACACACTTTGAAGTGAGGTGCAGAATCAGGGCGTAAACTGCACCTTTGCTGCTGTCTCGCTTTGGATCAGGACGGCCCATTGGTCTCTGGCGTGGTCATCGGGGGGGGGGGGGGGGGAGGCTGCTGGATGTGTCATGAAACAGGATGGACAGAAAAACGGCAGCTGGGATGGAGACGAGGCTAGCGGTGGTGGACGGGCCGAGCAGCTGGTGCCGTGGCCCCCCAGGTGTGTGTGAGGCCATGGCGGCACGTGAGTCCTGCTGGCCACACGGTGAGCTTCATTAGAAGGGCCTTCATTACGGGCCACTCTTCATTATGAAGGCGGAAGACGCCGGGCTCCCGGGATGGCAGATTAATAAGGACGGCGGTGTATTTTAAGCCGTAAACTCCGCCGCTCACCCCGTCCTTAATCTCCTTCCACTTCACAGGCCAAATTAACACCTCTCCTCAGGTCTGACGGGACCTCATTAACAAACTTCCCGGGAAGAAAAGGGGAGGGATGGCGAGGGGGGGCACAGGGGGACCAGCGACAGCCGCCCGCGCCTCACATTAACCCTTCACTGCCCGCTCTGCTGAATCTAGGTCGCCAGTGGTTTACTAATCAGTCGGCTGGATAGCAGTAATTAGCGGCTCAAGCACAGCGGGATGGGAGGGGCGTGCCGTAATGAAGTGGTGGGGGTGGGGGCCACTAGGGTCCCGAGCAGCACTTCAAAGGGATGGAGCTCTCCTTTCAAATCGGGATAGGTGCTAAAGCTAGCGGTACCGCAGCAGCAGGGGAAGGTTCTAAGGGGGTAGCTGAGCCTGTGGGTGGCAGGAAAAGGTTCTCAGGGCGTGGCTGAGTCTGCCAGGCAGCCGGATATGGTTCTAAGGGTACAGCTGAATCTGCAGGCAGCAGAGGAAAGTTTGAAAGGTATGGCTGAGCCTGTGGGCAACAGGAGAAGGAGTTATAGGTGTGGCTGAGCCTGCGGGGGCAGGTGAAGGTTCTAAGGGCAGAGCTGAGCAAGTGAAGGTTCTAAGGGTATGGCTGAGTCTGCAGGCAGCAGGGGAAGGTGGAGAGATTATAAATAAGCGACATTCCTGTTCTGTCACTGCACAAAAGCCCAGTGATGGCGGGGAAATTAATTAAAGTCCCCACTCTTTTCATATCGTTTGTGTTTTGAGCACATCAAGTTCGAGGCGTGAATCTGGCCCCACACCACGGTTGAGACAAAGACGTCCGTGGCCCAAAGCCTGATGGGAAGGCCAGTGGGCTGCTTCCATCCCTCAGGACAGCTGTAATGCTTCAAACGTTGAATCCTGTGTCGCTGTTCTCAAGCTTATCATACTGGACCAGCTTAGCATCCTTCAACAAAGAACATCATCCCCACCCCGTGAGCAGCACCGAAACTCAAAGGACGACAAGCCTGACAGGTCTCCCTGTGTATATTCCGGTGATTTCCAATGAATCTGAGACGTGGGAGCTCTGTGACCCCCACCTCAGTGCTTTCCTCTGCTACCGAACGACTGAGCAGGAGCGCCAAAGACCATCTTAGTGAGGAAACCGGATTCTGGGGCTGACCGCACCCCCCGGATTAGGGCCCCGGGACTTGACACCCCCCAGGCACGGCCCGTAACCAGGCTCACCATTGTGATTTACGACCCCAGTTTAATGGGTAGAGAGAAGCCGCGCTCAGATCGGGTGACGGCTGCAGCGGGATGGCTATCAGACAGCGTTCCACAGACGCACCATCCGGATAGAGTAATGAGCAGCCCCCCCCGGTCCCCCGCGAGACATCTGATCGCCCGCTGACAGGCGGACAGCACTCACCTTCAAGGAAACAGAAGTGGCTGAGAGCACGAAATCGGGTTTGGAGGAAATAGACGCCGATCCGAGGTGGGGGGCGGGGGGTGGGGGGGGGTTGGGGGGTTGGGGGTGGCTTCTCATCATCATCATCATCATCTCCCTGCACTCTGCACTAATTTACTCCTTGGGTGGGGTGCTTGCCCCAAATTGGGGGAGTCTGATAGGCTGCATCCATAAGCATGTTGGGTGGGGGGGAGGCAATCCTCACCTGGGCCTGGAAGCTCTTTAGCACGGGGCTCACCATCTCCCGTACCTCCTGCAGACACAAAGAAATCGGGGGGGGGGTTAAGCCAGAACAAACTCGCATGCCATCCGCCAGGGCCGAAGAGGGTTCCTGTGATCAGCCGTCATTAACAGAAGCTGTTTAGTCAGACGGCAATATAACACGAAAGTGACAAAAACAATGTCAGAAGGGGAGGCGGTCGCTGTACGTTACAGCCGTCCAGCTGAAATGGTGCCCAGTGCTGTAGCGAATTTGGCAGGGCCCCTCACCAGTGCCAGACCCCTCGCACGTGTCTCTGGATCTCCTCCAGGGCTACCCCCCACCACCACCCCCCCGCCCGTCGACGCGAAAACCTAACGCTCACCGCACATCTGGCCTGTGCACTCAGACACGCAAGGAGAAGTATCTCTGGCAGGCGATGCTCTGACTCACACCGAGCCATACGGTACATGAATAAGGCCAAGGAACCCACAACACGATCCACCATGGCGGGAGAAGAAGGTGTTTGAGGGCCCACGATTCTACAATGCCATTTAATCGCCCCTCGACGAATGAAGAATGAATCTGCCTCATTTTGTGTTTATTACAAGAAGAGCCATGATGCAGGGAAAAGATGAAGGTCAAAGCGGAGAAGGAACAATGTGGATGGACTGAATCTCCACAGCGACGGAGATGCCAGTGGGGTGCTGGAGTGACGCCCCTAATTATGATGAGTAACGAATCTGCAGCAGTGCCCTCATGATGACATCACAGAGGTCATGGGGAATGATGCTATTTCCAGGTTGGAAGTAGCCGGGAAGACACAACCCTGAGGTCTAGTCCAGAACACAGCCCTGAGGTCTAATATAGAACACAGCCCTGAGGTCTAATATAGAACACAGCCCTGAGGTCTAGTCCAGAACACAGCCCTGAGGTCTAATATAGAACACAACCCTGAGGTCTAATATAGAACACAGCCCTGAGGTCTAGTCCAGAGCACAGCCCTGAGGTCTAATATAGAACACAGCCCTGAGGTCTAATCCGGAACACAGCCATGAGGTCTAATCCAGAACACAGCCCTGAGGTCTAGTCCAAAACACAGCCATGAGGTCTAATCCAGAACACAGCCCTGAGATCTAATCCAGAACACAGCCATGAGGCCTAATCCAGAACACATCCATGAGGTCTAGTCCAGAACACAGCCCTGAGGTCTAATATAGAACACAGCCCTGAGGTCTAATCCGGAACACAGCCATGAGGTCTAATCCAGAACACAGCCCTGAGGTCTAGTCCAAAACACAGCTATGAGGTCTAATCCAGAACACAGCCCTGAGGTCTAGTCCAGAACACAGCCATGAGGCCTAATCCAGAACACATCCATGAGGTCTAGTCCAGAACACAGCCCTGAGGTCTAATATAGAACACAGCCCTGAGGTCTAGTCCAGAACACAGCCTTGAGATCTAATCCAGAACACAGCCCTGAGATCTAATCCAGAACACAGCTTTGAGGTCTTATCCAGAACACAGCCTTGAGATCTAATCCAGAACACAGCCCTGAGATCTAATCCAGAACACAGCCCTGAGATCTAATCCAAAACACAGCCCTGAGATCTAATCCAGAACACAGCCCTGAGATCTAATCCAAAACACAGCCCTGAGATCTAATCCAGAACACAGCCCTGAGATCTAATCCAAAACACAGCCCTGAGGTCTTGTCCAGCAGGCCAGCTTATGCGCTGCAGCCTAATAACCTAATAACTGCCCGAGGCAGGACTACCCATGACCAGCCACGCTCGTTTGGGCTGAAGCATGCTCACAGGATCACAGCTTAGGCCATATCTTGTACTCAGGGCCTACACAAGCCAGGGCCATGAGTAGAGGAGCAAAGCAGGCCCGAGGCACACAGCTCTGGGCAGTGACACCACTCCTCCTGGCCCAAGCTGGTCCAGAACCCACAGGTGTCCCCCCCAACTTCTGAGTCACCATGGCAACCAAAAACCGACACCATGCAGTCAGATGAAAGGCAGGAAAACAATGAATGGAGTCACAGGCAGAGATGAGAAGTGTGCAGGGTGGGGGTGGGGCTTTACCTCAGGGACATTTCTCCTGAACTCCCGGCTCAGTTCCACCAGGTGCTTATGGGAATGGTCACTCTCCTCCTGTCGGCCTGCCAGCTCCGAAGCCACTGAGTCCAGCTCCCTCTGTGTGGAGAGCAAGGGCAGGGGGTCAGGGGCTGGGTGGCAGAGGATGGGGGGGAAGGCCACCGACACACGCTGGGGGACAGGTTCCATATAATCTGGTAAGAGGGAACAGTCACTGCAACCCGGAGGCCATACACAGTTAAGCAAAAATAAATGAGATGGCTGAAGTGCAGTCACAAAAAAAGCTTTTTAGATAATCAGAAAGTGAAATAATCGATACGGCAGCTAGAGACGGGGGCATCTTGAGAGGTCGGAGGGGGGGACGGCAGACAGGCACAGGAGAAGGCAAACTCCACAAAGCCAGACGCGTGGGACGGAGGGGACCCCAGCTTTCGGGGGGCTGCGGACCAGATCGGGACCAGGTACGACTTCTTCAGAAAGCCGGCACCAAAACAGAGTGAACAACAGTAAAGTATCCCCGCGGGGGGGACACGGCAAAGGGCTCTTTGACTGCGTCTCCGAGGAGCTTTCAAAGAGTTTTATATCGTCCTCGACATTCATCCTGCATGTGGCAGCACTAATGTACCACTGCAAGGCTTTGTAATAAAAACATTTTAGGAAGCACCTTATCAATGTCCCTTTCCTTTAGAAAGTGAGGAAGCAGCCCCTCCACAACCTCCCTGGGCCACACGGCTCACCTTGAGATCCCCACCCTCCACTGGAAAGTACCGTGTCCCGCCTCTGGGGGCAGCACATACCACAGTGGTTCCCGGCCGCGGGCGAGCAGCCATCCTGTGTTTCAGCCCGTGCTCTAGGCTCCTCTCCAACCGCAGTGTGTCAGATTAAGTTTGCACTCCCCCCCCCCCAGCACCCCCCCTTGCCATGTTCCCGCTAAAGGTGGGATGAATAACAAGTGGAGCCTGGATTCAATTACCTGTCCTGCACTCGCACACGACTAGGCAAATTTAACTGATGACTTTCCATTAATCTGCATCGTTTGCATGCAAAGTTGAGGGCGGGATCTTATGGGGGGGGGGGGGGGCTACTACTGTGAGCTGCAGAGGTGCTACATGGCTCTATGACGTGGTCTCGCAGCCAGGGGGCGACGGTGGGCAGCCGTGGCTCCTCCCGCAAAGGCACCCTCTGACGTGCCCCCCAACCCCTGCAAAATTACACAAGCGGCAAGCCATGCAGACCAGGATTACCGGGAGGGGTCCTCAGCACCTCCAAAAAAAAGCTTTGATGCAGAATCCCACATAGCCCCTTTGTTTATAAACCTCAGTAAGACTCGATGAGCAAAGAGAGCCATTCGGGTGCTTCGTCTTAGGGGCACAACAGCAGGGGGCACCTCCGAGCTCCTGAAAGCTCCCTAACCCCTATTGACGCAGCGCCCTTCTTAACGAGCGGCGATCCAGCTCTGTTCATGGCTAAAGGGAGACTCCTAACAGTGGTCTCCAGGTCACGTGAGGAGCAGTCTCGCTATCTGGTGCAGGCAGAGACTCCGGCATCGCCGCGGAGACAGGAGCAGCAGTCCGTCAAATTACAGCGCGCCTCCGCTGCCTCTGCGGAGGAACTGAAGTGGAACGTTCCTCTTTTGTTCAGGTTTGTTTTCTCGTCCTCTTGCTGGCTGTTCAGTGCCCTGGCAGTGAGAGACACTGGAGCAGCAACAAACAGTTACAGAGTGACAATGATGGGCGGTGCCCCCCCCTTAGGATGCATCTGGCGATTGACGGTGCCCCCCCCAGTGACATCCTGTAACATGCACATTGACACCCCCCAGTCCTCCCAAAGTGACCAGGATCTTCACTGGTCAACAAACATACCCACTCCTCTGCCCAGCCGGACCTGCCGCCCAGCCTGGGCTCAACTGTAAAGGCAACTCACACCAGTACAACTGACACGGGGAATGCTGTGACTGCGTGCCGCGGACTGGGGCGGGCAGGCAGCTGGCAAGTGGAGGCTAAGCACCCAGAACATGGCTGCGGGCACCAGCCGATTGAGCGGGAGATGAACTTTCCAGCAAAAGCTCTGCGGGAAAAGGCTGTCGACGAGGCCAAAACGTGTCACCTCGTAATGGCACTGGGTCAAAACTGTCAAGCCCGACGCTGAGTGAGGGTCACCTACGCAGGCAGGTGGAGGGAGGGGGGAGCCATGCTGGGGTCCAACAGGGCAGCTGGAGGTGGGAGGGAATGGATCAGGTCATGCACCTATAGAGCAGACAGATGCCAGTATCAGCTGGGGGGGGGGGGGGCGCACATCCTCATTCAGGATGGCTGGCAGGGTGTGAGGGTCCTCTAAAGAATGCTAACACATGGCAGAGTACTTTTTAATCATCTGTTTGCCTACAGACAGTCTGTGCACTTTTCATTTTTCTTAGATATTAAACTCGATGCAAGTACTTCAAAATAAATGATATGCAGGACGAGCGACATTAATGTGCGCCCGCGAAAATAACACATAATTATAAACAGCTACCGGAAAATCGGCTCCACGGGGCGAGGCGGGTGTTAGGGTACAATCAGGCAGCGCATCGGGAACGGGTCCATCGGGGGGGTTCGGCCACGCTTTGACTCTGGCCGGGGGGGGGGGGGGGCGGGCGCTGAACCGACACAGAGAGAATCCACCGGTGAGGTGTGCATCTGGCTGAGACAGAAAATGGAAAAACCGGGGCGGACAGGCTGGGGGGTGCAGGGGGGGTATTACTTCCCCTTTTGCATCGCATCTAATTGCGATCAAAGGCAGATGTCTGGGACTGTGACGGCATCAGCAGAATAGCTGCTGAGCGAACAGAATCTTCGGCTAAAAATAAGCAGTGCGTCCGGCACGCGGCTGTTTGCTGCGGCGCTAATCGATGCCGGAGGCTTTGGATTCCATCAATTTATGGATCCACTCTGTTCTGCCTGGTGACTGTGCCCCCCCTGCCCCATCGCCATGCACACTAATAATAATAAAAATACATGCAGGTGGGCATGCGCACAGCCCTGGGCCAGGGGGCCAGCAGGGGGGCCATGCGATGCGAATCGGCCCCCACCGCTCATGAGCACCTTGTGATTAGGTCCGCCTTCCAGGGAGGGAGATCGATCAATAAATCAAACCTGCGCAATCGATGGGCCCCAGTCAGCCAGAGTCTAGTCTGGCCTGTGCATCATTACCCCCCCTCCCCCAGTCACTACAGCAACAAGAAGGGGAAAGGCAGCTCTATAAGGCTTTCGGCCTCAGAAACAGACACACACACACACACACACACACGTTTGTATTCATATCTTCGTGGGGACTCTCCATTCATTTCCATGGGAAAAACCCTAATCCCAACAATGATGACCTTAACCCCTACCCAGCCATAACGGTAACCATAAGTAACCAAACAAAATACAAGATTTTTAGGTTTTGATTGCAGTCACAGATTATTATAAAATTGAGTTTCCCCTTGTGAGGACCCAAAAACGGTCCTCACAACGTCAAAATAACAGGATTTTATCACATTGTGGGGACATTTGGTTCCTGCAATGTAATATACACATAACACATACACACACACAAACACACATTGTATAAACACACATAATTGCTCTCCTCTTAGGCCAGTATGGCTCATTAAATTGTAGTTGAGTATTAATTGTCACACAAATAATTGCAATTGACGATCAAATTAGTCTTAATGTTTTACCGCTATTATAGTTAAGGTCTTATTAATATGTTAATAAAATATTAAGAAGTTAATAAATTGACTTTAAGAAAGGACCATTTATTTACCAAAGAATTTAAGTGTCTGACATTAAGATTAATAAACAAAAAATTAGGAAGACATGGAATCATTAATGCTAAATAAACAGGAAGGAAGATGACAGAAAAGCAGCCGCAGCTGTGAGCAGGGTGCATCCTTGCAGTCTCAGGACTCTGTAGCTGCGCCTTTCAATCCCATCCATGTTCACACAGGTTTTCCGTTTTCCCCATGTTTTCCCCATGTTCACATGGGTTTTCACGTGTGCAGCTTGCATGTTCCCCCATGTTTACATGGGTTTTCACGTGTGCAGCTTGCATGTTCCCCCATGTTTACATGGGTTTTTGCGTGTACAGCTTGCATGTTTCCCCATGTTTACATGGGTTTTTGCGTGTACAGCTTGCATGTTTCCCCATGTTCACATGGGTTTTCACGTGTGCAGCTTGCATGTTCCCCCATGTTTACATGGGTTTTCACGTGTGCAGCTTGCATGTTCCCCCATGTTTACATGGGTTTTTGCGTGTACAGCTTGCATGTTTCCCCATGTTTACATGGGTTTTTGCGTGTACAGCTTGCATGTTTCCCCATGTTCACATGGGTTTTCACGTGTGCAGCTTGCATGTTCCCCCATGTTCATATGAGTTTTCGCATGTACTGCTTGCATGTTCCCCCATACCCTTGGTGTGTGATCTGTGTGTGTGTGTGTGTGTGTGTGTGTGTGTGAGTGACCTGTGAGGGACCAGTGTCCCCCTCTGGAGCTCCACTGCTTGGGATATGCGCTGCAAGTTCACTGCAACCCTGTAAACACCTATGAAAGGTGGATGGGTGAATGGATGAACTATGGCTTACATCCATCTCCATGGGTGGGATTTTGGGTAACACGAATGTATTGATCTCATCTGGGGGAAGGTGATCTCTCAGCGGTTCTTCAGCAGTTCCTCAGCTGTCCCTGGGAATCGCTCCAGGCTTCCATGCCACCAAATAGGAGGACCAGAGATTTTGACACGCATCAGCTACCAGCTCCTACAAATCAGGATCCATCATTGTGGCGATTTGTACTCCTCGTTGAGCTCGGGTTTAGCCTGCAGTGACAGTACCCTGGAGCGGGTACAGAGCGTCTCTGAAACCCCTCCCTGGTTTATCAAACTTCTGTCTCCGACGCACGTTGCTGATCTGAAGCAGTGAGATGCGAGGAGGCGGACATAGCTTCGCTGGAAGAGCCACGTTCTCCCGAGCCCATCACCATCCAACTCCAATTTCCGGCCATCTTTGTAGGGCTCGTGCTCTTTCCATGGGGCTTGTTATCGGCTTTGGAAGAGCTTAGATGGAAACCTGAAGGAGCAGTTCCTCTTAGTACCTGAGGGATGCGAGTGACGGGGTGACATCCCCGATTGTGACCAAGTCACCAACTGACTTCTCTCACCGTGCTGTGGCTCATGCATAATGTTCTTCTGGAAGTTTCTAAGAACAGCAGTGTTTAATGGTTTATACAGGACATCATCTGTTCTTTATGCTGGTTGTGATGTCAGTAACGGGGCTGTCGTGCCCTGAGGGGGCCAGTGACCCCCCCCCACCCCCTGGCATCATCACATAGCACAAGTAAAGCCCCTTCTGCTTCAAAATAAGTAACGTTTCATTAGTGCTAATCAGCTCTCGTCTGAGTTGAGATAAGATTGAAAGTACATTTGGCTTCTGGTAAACCTTGGATCAGGTAAAGTCACTTTTAATATCAATTTGTTGGGTGATCCGACCTGAACAGCAGCATGAAACGCCCTGGAAGGTTCTGATGTGTACAGCAAGCCTCTGTTTTCCTGATATCACTGTCAGCAAAGGACTCTCATCCTGACGACTGTCACAATAGCAGCTTCCTTAGCATACAAAATATAACCTCACATCATCTCCTGTGTTTTGATGTGAAAGTACACATGAAAGAGCTTTTAAGTCATTACCTGTAGGAATCATTGTTTGTGTGTGTTTGATTTTTGACTATTTTAAGGGTGGGGCATCTTGAGTACCTGAGGATATATTTTAAAGGACCCCCCTCCCCACACACACAGTGCTCCCTATAGTATTTTCCTCTGAGAGTGAGAGCTAAGAGTGGAGGGGCCTCAGGGGGTGGGGCTGTCTATATTTCTGCTGTGTTTGTTATGTTAAGTTATGGAGGAGGTATGAAGATTCAGGTCATCTCTGGAGGCAGAGTGTGTTTTTTGCATATGTGGGATTGGTGTGTGTGTGTGTGTGTTTGTAATGATTACATTGTGGGGGGCAGACTTCCCCGCAATGCGATAAAAACCTGTTAATTTGACATTGTGGGGACATTTTTTCAGTCCGCACAAGGATGACCTCAATTTTATAAAAATCTCTGACTACAATAAAAAAAAAAATTAAAAAATGCCATAAGTCTAGTATTTTGTTTGGTTACTTATGGTAAAGGGCTGGGTGGGGGTTATGGTTATCAAACGTCGTTTCTCCCTGAGGGAGACCACCATCGACTGCGGTATAGATTGACCTGACACAATCCTCCCTCAACAGGACACCAGGACCGAGGGGTACCAACCAATCAGGACCCTACATCACCTCTCACTCCCCCTAAAAATACGAAATCTTTTTATGATGAGAGGCTATAGCCCAACAATTGCCAGTGAGGCACCCCTGAACACTTACAAATAGGATCATTTATGTTCATTTCTGTAGGTCTCACTTTCCAATTCCTCTGTCCATCCACAGCCCAAAGCTTCTCCCCAGCTTCTCTTTGCCCAGACCCCGGTCTTCACCTCTTAGCCACGACATGTTCCCAACGCCACCCTTCCTGAAACAGCCCCTCCGTAACCTTAGCACCTGTCTGTGTGCCTGTTACATTCATTACATATTAACACCACAGGCTCTATTAAAAAGTTTCCCCCAAATGAGTCACCTCACTTGACAGGGTACATTTAAAAGTAGAACATATGTTTAAACAAGAGAGAAATTAGAACACATGATTTATTATTAAGATTTCCCATTGTTCTTTTGTCGGCTGGCATGAGGTAACAATCAGGCTGTCTATTGTCTTGGTAATACAGTGGCGGACGCTTTGATTACGTGTGATTGTGTTTCATTACTGCGAAGCCTTAATGAAGCCTCGCAATCATCGCTGGTCAGAGCTCTCCGCGGAAGGACCTCGGGACACAGGAACCGCACGGGCGAGCTCTGCGTTTCACAGGAAGGTTCCAGGAACATGCCGGAATGTTCCGTGTGCCCCCGGGAAGCAGGCAACGTGGAGACTGGCCCACTTTCACGTGACCGTCAGCCGTGGGGAAGCATTTCAGGTGGGGTGAGTTAACTGCATTTCTAACCAGCCACACAGCACCCCCCACCCCCCCAGCTTCAGCTCTAGCGTCGGGTCCCTTACGGGGCTGCTAGGGGGTGGGGATACCTGTCAGCCAGCCATACAGCCCGTTATTCCTGCCCCATGAGCTCGCTCCCTTTATTTGAACCATAAATAAACGGCTTTAAATAGAGCAGCGTCGATGGGAATATGCCAGGCAGGTGTGGGCCACCCTTAGTCAATGCCAAGCACAGCCACCAGGGGGTGAGCTGGAGCACCGGCTCTGAAATGGGGTTTGACCAAAATCATCTGTCTCTGCGTTTGATGAACAAAGGTCTTGATGAACCTCAGTTCTTTGCAGGTTTGTAGAGCTTGCTGCACTTTTAAGTTACAATATTTTTTAATTGCATGACTAATTTCACCACTGGAGCGCCTTCCCCAGGACTCACTCACTTTACTAGTTGCACGTGTATGATAGACCAGTCTGACAGGCTGCTTCCAGGCTGGCTGGGTGGGGGGACGACTTCACTCTGCCCTGCTGCACAGATCAATTATTATTCTGCGTGCATTTTTGTTCCCGTAGCGATGCATGCAGGGGGGGAACATGCAGAGTCCCATTCCATTCCAGAGCCCACCGCCCACGAACCGGCTCCTTTTAATACCGCCGGCACTTAATGCCAAAAAGTGCGGGTTAATCGCTCAGTGGTGGCCTTGTAAATGTCAGCCTGGGGGATTCCTGATAGGCGGCACTGCATGAACGTTCCACTTGGAGGCGCCGTTGGCAGTCTCCTCATTGGTGGGGTTATCACTGATGCTCTGAGCCCATCATCAGCAAAGGTGCTTGCGAGAATGCAACCACGTGCCAGTCTGCGGCTCCCTGGTGAGTGGGTTACCATGACAACAGGCTATACAAAATAAACATGGCAAAGGAGAGGGGCAGGGGCCACCAAGGCCATAGGCACGTGTGACAATGTGACATCAATTTGAAGACCTTGACATTACGCAAGAACGCTGCTGGAAATGTCAGCAATATGGCTAATATTTTTATTTCTTTCTAGAAGTGTTTCATTTGGAGCAGCCAGATTTGGTATCCCTGGGACACTTGTTTCTCCTTTGAAAGAAATAAAGTAATCTGTTTAATAGCACAATTACTGGAGGCATCTCGGTTGAGTACAAGGGTAGAAGAGCAGAGATGTGAATGTAAGCCCTCACCAGCCCCCTCTCCTTACAGCTCAGGTATTGCCCCTGTAACACTGACCTTCATCAGGTGAGAGAGTGACTTCTCACAGGGATGCTTTTGAAAGATATATTTTGTGTTATGTGTTCTTAGTTAAGAAGGTTGTGCAACTGCAGACTTTAAATTGCTCGGAACTAGTTTCTTAAGGCAGGTCAACAACCAATGCTAACGACCCCTTAGGATTTTTGTGTGGCTGGTTAATATTGTTAGACTGTAACTATCAAACCATCCCAGGGATAGACGAAAAGGAATAATGAGCTGATGTGAGATCTGCAGCGAATGGCATGCAGGGGATGGCCGGCTGGATGGGTTTCCTTTGTTTTGCAGGAGCAGAGGGAGCAGGGAGACATCTTTCAAATGCAGTGGAGGCAAGGAGGGGTGACTGTGCTGATGGAGGTCATGAGGTGGGGTGGGGGATGCAAACGGATGAAATGACAAGGGCAACGGAGTGGGACATTACACCCTCCTGATGGCCCCAGAGCACTTAATGAAAAAAATCCAGGACACAGGATGGGGGGGGGGGTCGGCAAAGTGTCTCTGAGGGGTATGTCCGTGTCCTGCGTGTGGGGGCGATGGATTACAGCGTTCCGCTTCATGCTCCCACAATCCTGCCGTCTACAGGCAGAGAACAACCCCCCCACCCCAGATGCTCGGGTCTGCCTCTGGGGGCCCAGGCTTTGGGGCACATCAGGCCATGTCACATGCCCGAGACTCTGGTCACCACGGGCAACATTTCAGTTCCCAAAGCTGAGCAAAAGAGATGAATCCCTTGCTCTACCGGACAAGTGGGTGGCCGTTTCCTACTCAAGACTGCCCGGCTGTTGTTTAAGACCTGGAGGAACCATGGGTGGCTGTTCTCTTCCCCTTTTCTAAAAAGTCCCAGCCCAGTTAGCTAGCATGGCCTTAGCGCCTTTTCAAACCCCGCAGCCATGTGCATTCGACCAACAGCCTTTCCTCCTCTCCCATTGCATGATGCGGTACTCAGATTCGCATGCAGCTCACAAATCCTGAGAGCCCCTGGTGCCAATTGTGAATCAGGGCTTTGTGTCTGCACCTCCGCCCCACCCAACCCGGGCATGGCACTTGATGGTGATGCCATTCCACCGCCAGACACTTCCTAATGTGTTAATTAACAAACGCTACCAGGCGGCACACCTCCGGCAGCTGACCTCGCACCCCAAGTTTGGATTCCACTTCACGGAAGGAGATTAAAAATAATAATAAATTATAATTACCCACAAAAATCAGCTTATAATTATCGCTACTTTGCAACATCATGGGAGAACAAGTTTAACCATCAGGGTGCCACATATCTTGCTATATTTCTTTACATGTTCTGAGGGAGATCTTTAACAAATATATTCTTAAAAACATTAAACAGCTAATTATAATTATATTTCAAAATGTACTGCAATTGGATTGCATGCAAAAACACCTTGCATTTTGCAATGGAAACATTTTAAGTGAGTGTTACATCTTGCACTAGTTGCAATTTGCAATTTAATTTTATTTTAATCAATATCATATTGTATTGGAATAACTGTCAAAATGAGCATCACCCCACAGAATGACAGTGGATACACAAATTGATTTTCACCAGGGAACTTCAGAATGAAATATTTGGAGAATGCAGGCATTTGCCTTGAGCCTACACTCGCACACACATTAAAACAAAACAAAAAGACATGTTCTGTTTCTGAGTAACCAGCCACACAGGGGCCGGTAATTCCCCACCTCTTCCCACAATGCACCAGGAGCCGACGCACACAATACCTCGAAGCTGGCCCTTCCTGTGCAGCCAGGAAAGCGGGGACTAGGTAGAGAGAAAGAGAACAGCGCAACACCCAGCAAATGGCAGATATATGGATCCAGCCCCCATTCGCACAGATTCCCTTGTTATCTATGATTTTCCTCTTGAGGACCATATCTCCCCGTGTCACCAATCAATGTCCGGCGATTGCCAACACACAGAATATCTCACTTGCGCAGCATCTGCTCAGGCTTACTGCTCTGCTCAGGCACCTCAGCTCCTCCAGCATAACCCCAGCAAACGTGACTGTCTCCGCTGCTGCCGGGCAGATTTGACCTCCCTGAATGTGGCGTAGTATGAAGCACTGGCTGCAATTATTCCTGGACCATAATGGCAGAGACAGGGGTACTTTAAACTATACTCATATAGGGTACTCAGTATATTGTGTATTTTTTTCATCCTTTGAAAGTTAATTGAAAGTGAGACACAGTATGATAGATGCGCTACCCAGAATGCAATTTGTATGTAAAACACCAGAAGGTATACAGAGAAGAGCGGTATCCGTGCATATAAAACCAGCATGCACTTGCAGCAGGGCATCGTAAAAATACTGAGCGGTGGAGCTCAGTGCAACCCACTAACGGGTTACAATAAAGAGTGAGCGTGGCAGAGGAACAGAGCCCCGAGTTAACACTGACCATCGGGGGAACAGAGCCCCGGATAATGCTGATCTTCAGGGGAACAGAACCCCGACTTAACGCTGATCGTTGGGGGAACAGAGCCCCGGGTAATGCTGATCTTCAGGGGAACAGAACCCCGAGTTAATGCGGATTGTTGGGGGAACAGAGCCCCGGGTAATGCTGATCTTCAGGGGAACAGAACCCCGACTTAACGCTGGTCGTTGGGGGAACAGAGCCCCGGGTAATGCTGATCTTCAGGGGAACAGAACCCCGAGTTAATGCGGATCGTTGGGGGAACAGAGCCCCGGGTAATGCTGCTCTTCAGGGGAACAGAACCCAGAGTTAATGCAGATCGTTGGGGGAACAGAGCCCCGGGTAATGCTGATCTTCAGGGGAACAGAACCCCGAGTTCCGAGTTGGGGGAAGAGAACCAAAAGTTAACACTGACTGTCAAGGGAACAGAGCCCCAGGTAACATTAACAATTGTCAGGGGAAAAAAGTCTTGGGGTAACATTGATCGTTAATGGAACACAGCCCAGAGTTAACACTCATCACCAAGGGCACAGAGCCCCGGGTAACGATGATCATTGGGGGAACAGAGTCCTGGGGTAATGCTGATCATCACGGGAACAGAAATGTGGGGTAACACTGATTGTCAGGGGAATAAAGGGGAATAGACAAGGGTAATGGGAAGATAATGCTCGTCATAGGCTCAGGAGCCCTTTCAGTCACAGGCTCATCTTCCCACATTACCCACAGAAAATGCATAATGTGAACATCTGTGAAGTGACTCTTCCCCCAGCAACTGAACCTCCACAACAAGCAGCCTGTTCTTCCAGATCAGAGCATCACTGTGAAATAGCGGCAAAGACCTCTTAGCATTTAACTGCTGTGAGGCGCGGGGTGGGGCAGAGCTTCACTGTGACATACCACGACTACAGAGCATTCACTCATTCATGCCTCTGCATGGGGGGACCACTCATCTGTTGTATACAGTCATTCTTTTTCCAGTATAAAATGAGAGACTGTTTGGTTACTGGCCACATAAGATGTGGAGTGGGGGGGGGGGGCGAAGTTTCCTTACTGAAGGCTGGGGAGATGGATGTATCAAAATGGAAGGATCAAAACACCAGAGCCAGCCTGACCCACTGCTCTGGGGGTTCATTTCAAGTACAGTACTTGGTTACATTTTATTTATTTAGCAGAAGTTTTTGCCTGAAGAGATGTACCTCTTTCTAGGGCTTAGGGGTCCAATTGTCACATAATTCTGCCGATACTAGGATTTGAACAAGCGGTCTTCGGATCACAGACATCCTAATCCGCTGAGCCAGACACGGACCCCCGTATTTACTGAACCTTTAGTGAAAGCAGGTGGACCCATTTGGTTGCAGAAACGCAGAGCTAGGTGCTGGAACAAAATCAATCGAGCTCGGTCACATTGACCCCTATCCTTACATGACTAATGTGAGAGGTCACCACACAGAGTACTATGGTCCAGGCAGCTTGGAAGAGGTTCAGATCCACACCGCAAGGAGGGAAATGGGTCCAGGGACCAGAAGACCCTCAGCCCAAAATGTGGAATAGGACATTGACAACAGGCACCCGGGGGGTTCATGATGTTTTGCGAAGGACCCAATCACTGAAGGGATGTTTGACAAAATTCCCAGAATTCTAAAAGGCGTCCAAAAGATAAGGTCGCAGGTGAAACACAGGGTGTGTCCGAAATCGCGCACTTGCCTCAGTGCACTGAGATGTAGTGTGTAGTGCGCACTGCGCACTTCCTCCTGTAGTGCACACTACCATGGGAAAGTGCTGTCATAAATGGAACACTAACATTTTGCACTTACCGGAAGTGACGGACTAGCATTTGATCGCGATTCTCCAGCGCCCCAAAATATTTGCCGTGTTTTGTTTACAATGAATTTCCTTGTGGTTTTATTTGCGTGTATATAACCTATCTACGACCGCCTAACCGGCTAAAAAACTGCTAACATTTACGTGTGCGAACTCTTCTAAGCCGATATAATCGCAAACTCAAAATTATCTATAACTGTCGTCAGAGAGTGACAGGCTACACACCGAAGTATACATCAGTAAAATAATTTTATTAATGTTACATTTATATGACGCAGTTGCCTCCGCTTGAGCTTGCGTGTCTATGTTGTCCGCCATTATTTAAACTTGCCGAAAGTCCCTCCCCTTCTGCTACGTAGTCAAAATGGCGTCCGTTTAGTGCGAGTAGTGTCCATCGTTCTGCACTGCGTTTTCTGGCCGTTTTCAGTGCACCATCCGGGTACTTTCAGTGCGCTTAATTTTGGCTTAGTTGTCAGTGTGAACGCACTACGCCCTAAAATCGCGCACTAAAAGTGCGCAAGTGCGCGATTTCGGACACACCCACAGTGACATAGCATTTCCGTCAGCCAGGTAGCAATCATGCTGGCTTATCATTCCCGGCGATAAAAACACACGAGGTGCTGAACTCCCCCGGACTTTTCATATTTTTACATAAAAGCAACGGGAGCAGAGGGGAGGAACATGTGCAAGGAGGCCATTGCAGAGTTTTTAATGCAGCAAAGTAAACAGCTTAATCCGCACGGAAAGGCTGAGGCGTCTGGCGGGGGGGTGGGCCTTGCCCCCTCCCAGACGGCCTTTTTCCGGCTCAGGGCCTACACCTAATCCTAGCCACTCTCCCACTCACGGCCCTGGAAAATGACTTCACACAGCTGTCTCAAATGCCCAACACAGCGATTCTCGCCTCACTGAACTCGGTGTGTGTGTGTGTGTGTGTGTGTGTGTGCGGAGGGAGGCATCCTTCTTTTGCTTACCTCATTTAAAATATGTATTTTTTGTCGAGGGACGTTGTCTTCAAATACCCTTAAGGAACAGGAAGGATACATTGAAGAGAATCCAGGAGAGCTGAGAGTCCTGATTCTAGGACTGACGTACAACCAGCAGGTTTTCATGGCAGTGTGACTAAATGGAAAATCACCTCAACAACAGCGAAAGTTATGCCTACCCTTCAGACGCTCTACGCGTCAGTTATAATGCATTTCTTTAACACATTCATTAGCAGAATGGAATGTTCTGTCCCTAGATGAGCAGTGATACAAAGGAACATGTCAGAAATAAACTCCTAATGTGCTTCACAGAATCATGGCCACAAAGGGACACGTTGGGAGTGTATTCAATATGCTTCACAGAGTCATGGCCTCAGAGGGATACACCGGGAGTGTACTCTATGAGCTTCACAGAATCACAGCCACAGACGGACACGTCGGGAGTGTACACTAAAAGTGCTTCATAGAATCACAGACACACAGGGGCATGCTGGGAGCCTACTCAATGTGCTTTGCTGAATCACAGCCACATAGGGACACGCTGGTAGTGTACTCTTAACGTGCTTCACAGAATTATGATCACAAATGGACATCCCTAGAAGGGATGATCCAAGACCACAGACAAGTGACATAATGTAAATATTTGAGATATAGGACTTCCAGCATCTAGAGCACATATGAAGGGCTTTGTAGACCCACCACACTTTGCATTACAGGCACACGAAGGTGTGGGAGCTGCTGCCCTTTAGTTACTTCACCAAGCAACCCAGGCAAATCAAGCAACATCTTAATAACTCTCTTTTATTGCACTGAACACCAACCAGCTAAGGCAGAAGCACAGGCTTGGTGTGAGCTTGGCGTGAGTGACACGCTGGACTGGTATGTAGATACAGAGGAAGTCTGCAGGACCTGTGCAAAGGAGGCTGGTTTTCTTAAGGAAATTCAAGGCCTTGGGTGTGAGTAGCGAACATATCCATGTTATTCCAGTGTGTCTTAGACAGTGTGCCTTAGACAGTGTGCCTTAGACAGTGGCATGATCTTTACTGCCCTTTGCTGGGGAAAGGGGTCGTACCAAGATGCAGGAAGCTGGTGGGCTGAACAAACTCATGAAGAAGGCTTGTTCTGTTGCAGGGATGAGTGTGGGAAGATAATGTTCTAGTCATCGGCTCAGGAGCCCTTTCAGTCACAGGCTCATCTTCCCAAGAGGCACCACTGGGCAGATGTGGCGCCGCTGCCTGCCCCCCGCCCCCTGCCCCCCGCCCCCTGCCCCCAGGCTCCATGTCGCCAGCCCCACCCCACACCCAGAGAACACATACCAGGCTCTCTTTGATTCACAATGATTAACATGTTACTCATACATACTGTTTGTGAACCACAACCAGGAACCGCAAAGTCTGGTGTTTTTTTCTGTACAAAGGCTACATGCTATTGGCCTTGATTTTAGACCCAGCAGTACACTGACACTAGCCAATGGGGGGGGGGGCTTAAATCCTTCACAGAAATACATGAATGGTTCATTGAGGTTCAAAGGTTTATGTTAAGGGTCATGAAAAAGCAGCAGAGGCTGTGTATCATTTATAAGTGACTTTTCTCTTTTTAATGTGCAAACACCAATGTGACTATTCATGAAAAATCAAACCGACAACAAGCAATAGACAAAGTATCAATGAGCCTGATCAGCAAATCACTGGGGAGAGAAAGCAGGTGGACCTGGAGGAAACCAGCCCACCTTCAGCCTCTACAGTACAGCGGGATAAGGACGAATGCTGGGGACCACTGAAAATGATAAAAATGACAGTAATAATAAAGATGGGTAAGAGGTCCGTAGCAGAAGGATAATCAGGGTACGTGTAGTTTTTTGCTTACCCCTTGCCCCCTGAACTGCTCCCAGGGGCACCTGGCACACACTGACCCCTTCAGAAGCCCCAGCAATAACAGGGGCTCTGCGAAGCTCCTTTGGCATTTCTGGGAACCGGCTGCATGGCGAGTTCTCACACGGTATCGATTGTTTCAAGCCAAACTGTTTCAGCCGCCTGTTATCAATGACGGGGACCAAACAAGATAGCAGGGGCCCAGGGGCAGCTGTGCATTCAGCACTGGCTGGCAGATTGAGGTCACGGCGGGCATTGCGAGAGCACTCCAGAGCTGCGGGACGGGAGTCAGAGAAAACGCTGCTTCAAGAAGGAGAAGAAAAAAAGCGTCCGCAGGCTTTTATCTTCTCACTGAATGCCAGCCTTACGGGGACCATTTCAGACTGCTTGGATTCATTCACTGTGGTGTTTTCGCTCAGTCAGAAAGAGAGCAGTGGGGGTGGGATGGGGGGGGGGGGAGGCTCGTAGAGGATGGAAACAATGCCTGTCGAGCCCAGTAACAAGAGCCAATGATACTGGACAAAGGGAAGCATCCCCCATGATTAATCTACCTGTGAGCCTGGTGGATCGCTATGGGCAAAGTCATATCACAGGGTACCGCAAATACACACTGATGGGGGGGGGGGGGGGGGGGCATGAACACGGAGAAACACGTAGGCTCTGGCTTCTGCCGGATTATTTGAAGCATTCCACTCAAGCCTGTGGAGTCCGACCTCGCTCTCTCTGTGACATGGTGCATGCAGCTGGCGTGTGACCTTTGACCTCATTTTAAAAAATCTCTTTCACTGCAGAGCTACAGTGTAAAACGTTTGGGGGGGTTATGGAATCGAAATATTAACACCTGAGAGGGCAGAAGGGGAGGGGGAAAGGCATTTCACTACGGCCTTCTGACACCAAATTAAACACTTGCCAACTAGTTATCTTTCTGAGCTAATTTAGCACCATAATTTATGTTTGGTATAAAAGACGGCTTGATTTAGGACCGTCGAGGCCGTACATCACTGGCGAGAGCCGCTCCACTTCCAGCGAAAGGGACAGAATTAGATCATATTCATGATGCAATTAAACACTTCAGTGGGAATCAATGTAAAACTGATGAGGCCTGAAAACAATGCATATGGCAGACAGCGCATTAAAGCGCATTACCTTCCCCGCGATCCCCTCTGAAGACGCTATTTAAATCTTCCAGCAGTTTCCACCGCCACCAATTCGGAAACGCGGAGGGATAATAAGTGAATTCTGGGCAAAATTATTCAGCTAATAAATTGCCCGTGGTAACGGAATATCAGATGAAAGTGATGTGAATTATTAACTACAGAAACTGTTTGTTCTCACCATGGGTGTGATGATCACTCAAACGAGGAAGAGAAGACCACAGAGAGGAAGAGGGCGGATTTAAAACGAGAGGCAAAGATTTTATAATTAGCAGCTCTTGTGATGCAGGCCGTGGTGGTGTGGGGGGTGACATAGCCTGGATGTCTGTGGTGATGCTGGTCTTGGTCTACACTGGCTTTTCACAAAATGCTTCCAGGCCAAAGTGGACGTCTGAACTCATCCTCATTCTACACACAAGGAACACACACCGGCTGCATGAAATCATTATGTAAGCCAGATGCCTTTTATTTTCACCCAATACCTATCTATCCATCCATCCATCCATCCGTCTGTCCATCCATCCATCTTCCCACAGCTTATCCAGCACAGTGTGCCCAGAGCCTGTCCCCGGCATCATAAAGTAGGGGATGCCCTGGATGTGATGTCTCAGACCATCACAGGGCACAGACACAGACAGACACCTACTGGCAAATTTGCGATGCCAATTAGCCTCACAGCATGCTTTTGGACCACGGGAGGAAAATGGAGCACCGGCCGTACACAGGGAGAACATGCATCCTTATGCACGCTGGAGATGGAGGCAGGTCCCCAGTGCCACACTGAGCACCTTCCAAATATCTAGCATCCTAAAAATGCATATCTGTATATCCAATGTCCTGCAGTGTTAAGAGGACTGATGAAGGAGGCACAGACACAACTACACGACATAAGAAGCTTTATCTGAAGACGAAGAACAAAAGCAGGCAAGGTGGGAAACACGAGGGAGTGTTTCCAGAAAGACCTGCAATGTCACGATAGTGGGGAGCATGAAGGATATGAACAGGGTCCACAACTGACAAGTCGCTTTTGGCAAATGCACACCACAGACAGTCTGATATGTGTCAGTGGACACCAGCTGACCGCACTTCCAAGGTTAACCACTAGGGGGGGGAGATCAGAGGAAGCACAGTCTGTCCTTTGTACCTGAAGTGTGCATGCTGCTTCGCTGTAACAGAAACATGGCGCTTAGCACTAACTGTGAATGTGTGGGGGTGCTGTGTGTCTCAGTGGGTTAGTGCAGCGTGCCTGTAATCAAAAGGTCGCCCCTGAGCAAGGCCGTTAACCCCAGCTGCTTCAGGGACTGGCTGACTGTGCTTTCTCAAAAAATGTATGTCACTTTGAATAAAGGCTTCCGTTAAATAAAATCGTTTAAATGGGGGACTCCATACGCAGACATATTTCATATGCATGTATACATGCAATCACACAAACATACATACCCTACAAAAGCCCGTGGACAGGTAGCCCACAGACAGCTCAGTGGAAAGAGAGAAGCCAGGTCTGCCACTGGCAGGTTGAGCGACTCACCCTAACATTCGGTGACCTGAAGGGGGCGCTGCTGGACAGAGCCGCCAAATCGCTCAGCTCATAATTGATGAACTAGAACCTCTTCACGGTGTGAGTGACACGACTTTGTGAAACCTCAATGATGGGGGTTGTCCGGCACCATTGAGATCATTCTGCCACCCTCAGGGAGGGCTCTGCATAACCTGTATGACCTGTGAGATGCAAGCTTTGTGCTGAGATACATTCATGGGAATGTTAACGCTATTTGGTATTAATTCTATTTGCACTAACAAATAAAAATGGCTGGAATAATAAACAATAGTTGCGAATATTTGCAGAGGGACTGATCTCCCGGTACAGAGCAGGGGACAGGGCTACTTCCTCTCAGCCGGACAGGTAACCAACCACAACATGTACCGTGGCAAAGAACAGACCAAGTGCAATGAGGAAGGACAGACACGGTGTACAGTCACGCCTGGCTGCAAACTGAGAGGCTGTCATGTACATCTTACTCATTTTGCAGACACTTCTATCAAAAACAACACACTTTTTCATGACAGCAGGGTCAGTCCTTGGAGCAATGGGTCCAACAATGACATCACTCAGCTGACACTGGGATTTGAACCAGCAAACCCTGATGACAGGAACAGCATCCAAACCGGCGGAGCCACACACTGACCTCCATCACACAGGAGTGCTACAGGAGTAGGGGTGTAACGATTCTCCAAGTCCACGGTTCAGGTTATACCTAGGGTTTCTGGGTTTTATTAATCACCAACAATTTGGAACTCTAAAGAAGGTCATTATCCACCTTGAGTTAATGAAACTTGTCAAGTTTTTACTGCAGGTGTGATCACTTGATTATAATTGGACCAAAATAGTCATGTGACACACACAGTTGGAAAATAATAAAATAGGTGTAATATGTAATATTTACAAAATTTACAGCTGGCTCTAACTTTAAATACAATAAACTCTGTTATACTGTTATACTGTTTGAATTGTGAAATAAACAAGTTTTGTAACATTAGTAACCAGGAATTATGAAATGAAAAGTGATTTTTCTAACATAAGTAATGTAATCAGAGCTGCAGCAGTTTGTATCTCAGTTTTGATCTCGGTTTCAGAACTGTTATAAAAATGGGGGCAGGCCCCAAACCTCCATGTTGTATGCTCCAAGCCCCCTGGGAGAGGCCCCAGGACCCCCCATGGGATAGCCTCCAAACCCCCATGAGATAGGCCCCAGGATCCGCCATGGGATAGGCTCCAAACCCCCATGGGAGAGGTCCCAGGACCCCCCATGAGATGGGCTCCAAACCCCCATGGGAGAGGCCCCAGAACCCCCCCATGCGATAGCTTCCAAACCCCCATGGGATAGGCCCTAGAACCCCCCATGGGATAGGTTCCAAACCCCCATGGGAGAGGCCCCAGAACCCCTCTTGGGATAAGCTCCAAACCCCCATGGGAGAGGACCCAGAACCCCCCATGGGATAAGCCGCAGGACCCCCATGGGATTGGCTCCAAACCCCCATGGGAGAGGCCCCAGAACCCCCCGTGGGATAAGCTGCAGGACCCCCATGGGATAGGCTCCAAACCCCCATGGGAGAGGCCCCAGGACCCCCCATGGGATAAGCTGCAGGACCCCCATGGGATAAGCCGCAGGACCCCCATGGGATAGGCCCCAGAACCCCACATGGGGTTGGCTCAAGGACACCCCCCTTCCCCCCATGGGATAGGCTCCAAACCCCCATGGGAGAGGCCCCAAAGCCCCATGGGAGAGGCCCCAGGACCCCCCATGGGATAAGCCGCAGGACCCCCATGGGAGAGGCACCAGGACACCCCATGGGGTTGGCTCAAGGACACCCCCCTTCCCCCCATGGGATAGGCTCCAAACCCTCATGGGATTGGCTCCAGGAGCCCCCCCATGAGATCAACCAAAGGAAAAGAAGAGCAGCACATAGCTTAGATCACAGCGGAGGTCCTCATCTGTCCGGTGGCAGCCCCAATGGGTCTCAGGGGATGTCGCCGCCCTGGTGGGGCTTGAAAGCGCCTGAATGTACCCAGCATCTCTATATTTATAGCAGCTGTTTAGCGAGCAAATGGTCTGCTACCCCCCCCCCCCCCCCCAGCCTACCCCAAGTGCCGCTGTGCTCATTTATACAGCGGGAATATTTACAAAAGCAATTAAGGTCAAGAGCGTTTCTCAAGGTTACAGCAGGACAAGTCCTGCTAAGCATGCTGGTGATATAACAGGGAAGCACGAGACTTTGGGTCACTCTGTCACAAACACACCAAGCCACCCGAGTGAGTGGCCATTTACTGGGTCAGAGCGAGCAGGAGTCCGTCTGTGAATGGCTGCTGGGACTCAGGAAATGCTGTTCCTTAAAAAACCAACAGCCAATGAATGACAGGATGACGTAACATATAAAAAAAGGAAATGCAGACTAAAAATGAAATCACTACATTTAAAGCATGAAATATAACGCACAGGCCTGTCTGGACTCCCTGGATTTATCCTGGGGGGTTTATTTGTTACTCTGTTTCAAGGTACTTTCCCAGCATGCATTGGGTGGCAGAAATTTATTTTGCCACCAAAACATGTCACATGGGGTGGCCACACCCCTAAGCACTCTGTAAGCCCCCCCAGATGGAGACCCCGTCCCTGACAAAGCCGTCTAGTAGACAAACTGTCCCCCATTATTTTCAGTGACAGCGCTAAAGCGCGTGGCATCCATGCTGATGCCGGAGCAAAACAAACATCACCTTTGTACCCCGGGTGTTGGAGCTGGGACGGGGGCCCAGGAGGCCGAAACAGCCAGCGGGGGCCTTGGGCATTTCGCTCGGGTGTATTCAGAGAACAGACTCGAGCCCGGCCTCCTCGCGGCCCACGGGGACGATTCAGGGAGGAGGTGCAGCTCCTTCCTGTTGCATCACCGTCACACTCATGGCCCAGGTCACCGAAAACTCTTCCTTCCCGGCCTAATCAGCTCAGCCAGGCCTAACAAAAGGGGCACTGTCTCTTTAAGTGATGGCGGCACTGCATCACGGCTGCCAGGCCGTTTGCCGCGTTATTGGCCAAGCCACAGACCGCTGTTTATACTAGTGGGCATCCCGTGTTTGCAGGAACAATTATGGCATGACAAATGGCCCATCACTGCCATCCATCAGGCCGGGCCTGACAGCAATCCTATACGTGGGAGGCTACTCATCCCCCCCGCACGCTCTCTGGGGTCCCATGCTTTAGTAACCATGACAACGCACAAGCCATTGGGCCCGGGTGCCACTTGCCGATGAAAGATGGGCATCCAGGAGCAGTGCTAGAAATTAGCCTATGACACCCCCCACCCCCAGGAAGCAGGCCAAGGAGCCACAGCATCCCTTTGTTCCCCTGTGGGGGCCACTGGGTGGAGTCCGTTTGAAGAGTGCTGCCGCGTCTCAGGCTGCCCCGCAAGCATGCAGAGCCTCCCCCATCATACATCACTTTGCACCCTGGCCTTCATTGCTAACGTGACAGATAGCACTTGATACCGAGGATCCAGACAGGAATGGGGAGGGGGGAGTTGTTGTATTGTTTATACCGAAACGCAGACCTGTTGGGGGACAGGGGTGGGGGCACGGGTGAGACACACCGCAGATGCTCCCTGGCTGCCGAGAAAGGGGGTGACTTTCCAGAATATGAGAAATTACACACTCCCCCAGCGCTCCGCATTAAAGACGAGACTGTTTCCGTTCCCCGATCAGGAAGGGCCACTGCTCAGCCCGTCGATACGGGAGCTTGGGGGAATCCGGAATCGAGTGCAGTGGAGTGGGGGGGGTTCGCAGGGATGGGCATTGAAAACACAACACAGCAGCCAGAGAATCTCTGAACCAGGCGGGACACCCCATATATTCCCCCACAATATGATAAAAAGCTGTTATTTTGACGTGGTGGGGACAATTCTTTTGGTCCCCACAAGGGCAAACTCACTTCTATACAAATCTGTGACTGCAATAAAAAAACTAAAAAAGGAAAAACTCTTGTATTTCGTTTGATTACTTATGGTTAGGGCTGTCATAGTGAGCATTTGCATTTTTCCCACAGAAATGAATGCGTCTGTGTGTGTATGTGGTTCGTCTGTGTGTGTACGTGATGCGTCTGTGTGTGTACGTGGTTCGTCTGTGTGTGTACGTGGTGCGTCTGTGTGTGTACGTGGTGCGTCTGTGTGTGTACGTGGTGCGTCTGTGTGTGTGTACATGGTGCGTCTGTGTATGTACGTGGTTTGTCTGTGTGTGTACGTGGTGCGTCTGTGTGTGTACGTGGTGCGTCTGTGTGTGTACGTGGTTCGTCTGTGTGTGTGTACGTGGTGCGTCTGTGTGTGTACGTGGTTCGTCTGTGTGTGTACGTGGTGCGTCTGTGTGTGTACGTGGTGCATCTGTGTGTGTACGTGGTTCGTCTGTGTGTGTACGTGGTGCGTCTGTGTGTGTACGTGGTGCGTCTGTGTGTGTACGTGGTGTGTCTGTGTGTGTGTACATGGTGCGTCTGTGTATGTACGTGGTTCGTCTGTGTGTGTACGTGGTGCGTCTGTGTGTGTACGTGGTGCGTCTGTGTGTGTACGTGGTTCGTCTGTGTGTGTACGTGGTGCGTCTGTGTGTGTACGTGGTTCGTCTGTGTGTGTACGTGGTGTGTCTGTGTGTGTGTGTACATGGTGCGTCTGTGTGTGTACGTGGTTCGTCTGTGTGTGTACGTGGTGTGTCTGTGTGTGTACATGGTGTGTCTGTGTGTGTACGTGGTTCGTCTGTGTGTGTACATGGTGCGTCTGTGTGTATTCAATAGAGATTCAGAAGACTGACCGTAGCAGGACAGCAGACAGTAGGTGGTGCAGCAGCTAAGGAGCTGGACTCCTGACCATCACTTGCTATGGATACTTTCTGCTAGGCAATCAAATATAACAAATCATTACTGCAGTTTGGCATTTTTCAAAGTGCTGTGCAGGTGAGTGCAGTACCTCTGTGCTGAGATACCAAAAACAGAAGGTTTAGCATGTCCCTCTACCCAGGTCTCACTATGATTTCTTTGTTCTTGTCACCTTGCTGTGTGGAGCACAGAGACGTCATGAACTACAGATCCCACAGGGCACTGCAGCATTTAAGAACCCTTGTGCCATGGCTCTCGGACTTACCATGTAAACAGGTATGACCCTCCCCAGCCGTGAGTGGAGCAAAGGAAGCCGCAAGGATCGGGGACACCCCACTCGCCCATAGGGGAGCTAAGGAACCGCAAGGATCGGGGACACCCCACTCGCCCATAGGGGAGCCAAGGAAGCCGCAAGGATCGGGGACACCCCACTCGCCCATAGGGGAGCCAAGGAAGCCGCAGGGATCGGGGACACCCCACTCGCCCATAGGGGAGTTAAGGAAGCCGCAAGGATCGGGGACACCCCACTCGCACATAGGGGGGCAAAGGAAGCCGCAAGGATCGGGGACACCCCACTCGCACATAGGGGAGCTAAGGAAGCCGCAAGGATCGGGGACACCCCACTCGCCCATAGGGGGGCAAAGGAAGCCACAAGGATCGGGGACACCCCACTCACACATAGGGGAGGTAAGGAAGCCGCAAGGATCGGGGACACCCCACTCGCCCATAGGGGGGCACACATACAGGACTCATGTGCATAAACATATAGGCAGACACATAGATGCATACGCAAAGACGCACACACAGACACACACTCACACAGATGTACAGACACACATACATTCAGATGTACACAGGCATACACAAACACGGATATACACACAGACACACATGCTCACAGGCACAAACACAGACACACACAGGCATACACACATAGGCAAAGATACACACACACAGAGTACAGCAGACGGGCCAGGATTTAAAGGTCATTAGGCTTTAATTGCATGCTAATTCCTGGAACAGAGGAAGAGGAGCATGATGGGAGAAAGCTTAAACTATTACGGAACAGAGGCGCCTCTTTGAGGGCATACCCATCTCCCCTCCACCTGGGGCCCCATTGACAGGGGCCACACACTATGCAGCAGCGACCGAGGGCCTGGCCCCCATCGCGAAGCTGTACCCCCCAGCCCTGCTACACACTGCCAAGTGCAACAATGGCAGATTAGTGAGGCCCTTTTTCCTGTTTCAACAGAGGTTAATAGAAAGTGACAGAGCCAAGTCCTCCCTGATTAAGTACGCTGAGAGATATTACACCAGTCTGTTACATCAGATCATTATTGGATTAAACACCGCACACAACAATGAAATCTGAATTTTAATTTTCAGCATGCACAGTAAACGGGCTTTGAGAGCGCAGTCATCAGAACAAAGGCCGCATTGTAATAAGTTCCAGCTTGTTTTTTCTCCTCCCTGGCGTTCCTGAGCTTAAGGGATGCAAATAAACACTCTTGGGACTGTGAGATGGCAGGAAAAAGTAAAGACCCTGCTCAGATTAGTGCCCCACCCACCACTGCCCCCGCTTGTCCCTTTCTGTCATCAGTCTGAAATTATTTTACAAATCAATGAGATATGAGCAGGTGACCACTGGCTGGACAAAAATAGGACGTCTCTCATTACAAAAGCACCATTAACCAGGCAGCTGATCTGCAGGATAGGATCCCGAAATCTGGCTTTACCCTTTCATCTGTGGTACAGAGGTAATTCAGGTGTTATTTAATGGGGGAGGGAGGTTCACCCATCAAATGTTACATGACCCCAATCCTCTTAACTTTCAGCGGGATGCTGTGCGGACACACAGACATAACCACAACGTTGGTTGATGAGAGAACTGGCCGAGAGCTCATCCCCCCATCCTGGGCTCCCATCACAGGCTCCCTGTACGTTATGGGACTGAGTTTAAGATTTTATTGTTTGCCTACAAAGCATTAAATGGACTCGCTCCAACCACTTACACCTGCATGACCCATCTAGGTCACTCAGGTCCGCTTTGAACCTGCAGCCCCCAAACTCTGGATCGACTTGCCCTGCATGTTAGGCTAACCCCAACTCTGCCTACTTTTAAATGCCATCTTAAGACACACCTTTATTCCTAGACTTTAAACTGAGTATGAGAGTTGCTTAATTTATTTGTTTTATTGTTATGGTCTTATTTTTATGTCTTTTAAACTGGCCTTTGTGTCTGCATCGTGTTGTTTCATGCATTTTCGTCATTTTGATTGTGCAGCAGGTTGGCCAACTGTTGTTGTTGTTGTTGTTTTTAAATGTGCTTTATAAATAAAGCTTGACTTGACTTGACCAGCTGTGGAGGATCTGAGTCAGCCATGGATGTGAGTCGCACGTGCGCCATCATTGAAAGCGAAATCCAAAAGCACCTAAAAAGTAGCTAAACAAGCTAGATTTTAAAACATGTCCAGTTGCTGTAAGGGGCTTTGCCAGTGTCAATACAGAAAAGTAAAGATAATCAGCTATTTTATGAAAACTTATCAAATACATGACATGTGCCCTGCGATAGGTTTACACCCCATCCTGTGTTGTTCCCTTACGCCTACAGCCTTCGGGTAGGTTCCAAACCCCCTGCAGCCCTGAACAAGACACGTGGTTACAGAAAATGGATGGATGGATGGATGGATGAGATGGGCCTTTCTATAGTTGGTAATGGTGCAGGTTTGGCAGATGGTCTAAAGTCCCTCATTACTTGAATAATTTAATACTCTAATAGCTTAACGCGACTGACTCAGATCGTCAGTGCATGTGCGACTCAAATCCATGGTTGACTCAGATCCTGCAGTGACAGACTGTTTGCTAACCCACTGATACCCTGCCGGGCTGATCCCCCCCCCCCCCCCCCGCAGGACAGAGTGTCCCCGGCTGTGTCCAAATTCAGAGGCTGTATCCTTTGAAGGACACGCCCTACGAAGACACTGTCTAAGTGTTTTATTGGACCCCCATGCTTGAACCGGGTGGGGGGGGGGGGGGGGGGGCTCATGTTTGCTGTGACCCCCTCAGCACCAGTCAGCAGACGCTGACCTAGCACACAGCAGCACATCGCTATTGCAGCCCACTAGCAGGTAGCCCAGTAAACCTGGGTGTGGGGGCGCTCATAAAATGCTAATATGTTCTGGGGCCACTAATAATATCTGTATTTCCCAACATGTTCGGAGAGGTAAGATCGGGGGAGCAATTATCGCCCCCAGTGGTGTTTTCCCCCCACGTTTGTGCGAACAACGCTGAAGCCGATTCCACTCTCGGTCTGAGACGGCACATACATCGCGGCATGCTTTCCTCACCAGAGCACCGCAAAGAACTCTGGGAGATCAAATTAACCCAGAGGGAAGAGCTCATGACACAACTGAGGTTAAGCAGCTCCTCCCAGGTAAAACAGCTGAGACCCATCTGGGACGTGAACCAGTAATATTCATGGTTCGGGTCTGCGTCTGTAATCACTGAATCACTCGCCACCCTATATATATATTATATATATTAACAGTTCAGTCATTAACCCCAGTTGAAACTACTGCTTCCAGTCAATTTCTCAAGAGTCCAACAGCAAGGCTCTGGGGACTTGACCCCAAACCATATAATCACACATCCAGGTTCAGCAGTGCTCATTATAATTGGGACCCTAGTCCCAGGAGTGGAGTGGATCACTGAGCTGGGGTCTTCAGTTTACTGGTTCAAACCCCTTGCTGGGTAAACTTTGCAGGTTCAGTATCATAGCATCAGGAGCAGGGAGGCCTGGCATCAGGTATGATGACCAACAGCAGGTCCATTGTCCTTCACTGGGGGGCAGAGCAGACCATCACCCATAACCAGTACCTCTTCACTGCTGTCTATCTCCCCACCCCCAGGAGTAAGGCACCAGCACGGCAGTGAACACAGCAAGCCACTGGCATCAAAGGAGAAATACGGAGCCCCCCTCAACCCGACCCTCCCCCGAGCCCCGGTGAAGCCGCGGACCTGGAAGGGAACCGAATCGGTGCTCAATTAGTGCCTCTCTGGGGGCATCCTGCACCCGCCCCACTGCCCCATTACTCCCAATAAATCTGAATGCTTTACGACGAGGCACATAAACCCCACCGGATGATAAATAGCAGCCTGTCGTGGGCTGACGCCAGGTTCCGCTCCTCCTTTCGCCAGTAGAGGCTCCTCAGCATCACCAGAGCTGGACTGAGTTCGCATACAGCTAATGCTAATGCTAACCCTCCGGCCGCCTGATGTTCCTCAGAGCATCAGCATCACTGCAGAGCCAGACAGGGTTCTCACACCCGAACACCAATGCTAACCCTCCCTCCCTCATGTGGCCTGATCATTCCTGCCATGAATACCTGCAAGGTCTGGGCATTGTGCAATATTAATATCGACACTGCATGTTATGCACATGAAACACTCACATCGCAAGGACCACGACAGTCAGCTGAGTTGGGATTAGGTTTGGGTATTTAATTTTCCACACCATCATACCGTTGAGATTTTATACCACGGTATATGATGTTTTCAAAAGGAATATTATTTTGCAATAATGTTTCTGTGTTTTGAAATGTTTCCAATACAATTTGCTTAGCAGGGCGTCCTCATGATAAGATTTGCCAAACAGAGATCATCAAAATCTCATTCCTTTTCAAGATTATCTAGAATATGCAAAAAAAAACAGTGCAAAGTTTACTAGTGCTCCTTTTCCCAGGAGGGGTGTGACCTGAGAACGCTTGGGCTGATTGGATATCAGACATGCTGCCACTTTTGAATCATCAGCAGTGGACTGATAGTCTGACAGCAGCAGAGAGATGCAGCAGTCAAGTCGAGGGGTAACGAGTACCTGGACTAGAAGCTGAACTGCTTACTGAGACAGAAAGGGCCTGATGTTCCTGATGTTATGGAGGGTAAATCTGATGTTATGTGCTCAGAAGAGGGCAGCTGGCCATCTGCCGTCACCCCGAGGTTCCTAGCAGACCTTGATGGAGACAGTGTGCATGAGCCAAGGTGAAGAGTGATGTCCGGGTGGATGGTAGGGCTGGCAGGGATGACAAGAAGCTTGGTCCTGGACGGGATAAGCTGGAGGTGATGGTCCCTCATTTAGGCTGCAGTGTCAGCCAGCATGCAGAGGTCCAGGCAGAGACTGTGGGGCATCAGGAAAGAAGTACAAGTAGATATGGCAGAGCAGTGGATGTGGCTGCCGTCGGCAGCGCAGTGGATGTGGCTGCCGTCGGCAGCGCAGTGGATGTGGCTGCCGTCGGCAGCGCAGTGGTAGGAGCAGCCATGTGGCTGGATGATCGTGATGACAATACTGAGCAAAAGCAAGTGATTTCTTGGCACAATTTGCTGTAACAGTACCAACGTATTTGACAGAATCTGTTGCTTACAGTTTTTCTTAAAATTTTTTTTGCTTTGTGAAAAAAAATCTTGTTTATTTAAATTTTTTCCAATATCACGCAGCCCTAATATTACCTACTCTTTTATATGCGCACACACAAATGGTTAAAAAAGAGAAAGTGAATCTGTATAAATTTGTCTGCCCTCCAAGAGAGCACTCTTTCACTGGCCTTATTTGGAGCATAGACAATGTGGGCCTGATCTGTTCCTTTTGTACGCGGGATAGGATAGGCAGAGCCTGAAAGGAGGCTGTGTCAACAATTTTGGCAGCAGACTGCACATTCATGCAAAATGTAAAGGCATACAAGTGTCAAGCTTTATTGATAAGTGTAGGTATGGAAAATGGATGGATGGTGTTTGGAGGAACACAGTGAAATTCTTGTGCCACGGTTGCAGTGTACAAATACACTGACTCCGCCTCTGGGCAAAATGAACAAAGGTGTCCTGGACTGACGTTACAGCATAAAGCTCCAGGTTCGCCATTGAGAGTGATGCTGAATACCGAGTCTGTGCCCATCACCTCTCAGGCTGCAGTGCGACCAAACGTAATGCTGCTGTACTTATCCAATTCTGTTCACAAGAAAGCACGTTACCCCCCGCCCCCCCCCCCCACTTTATGGAGCAGCGATACCACCCAAACGGATTATATTAAGCCACTAATGCACTTTACGATGGCATCTTCTGCCCCCCCCCCCCACCACCCCCGTGACAGAAAGGTGTGCAGATTTATAACACCGACTGACGGAAAGTAGGCCGCTCTAACAAGTCGGAGGCAGTTCTGCAGAGAACAAGAACAAGCTTATTTGCTACAGGCAACAGAATCAGCTCCAAACGCAAGGACGCGCCAGCCTGGGGGGCTGTGTGATCAGGGTGTGCAGAGCGACGGCTGCAGCCCGCAGAACCGTGGGGGGGGGTTTCAGCACGCTATACCCCAGTGAGTGTGAAGAAGCAGGACCGGTCAGCAGCTTCCCTTTGCACCAAGGAGCCTCCTGAGTCGGGGGGGGGGGGGGGGGGGGGAAATGCTCAGAAGAGCCAGTGAGCCATGGCTAAGCACTCATACGCTGCCGGCCTGAGCGTCACGTTTCACATTCACAGTGAATATACTTAGCAGTCACTTTTACCCAAAACAGGGTCAGACAGTCCTTAGGGCCCACAGGCGACACGGGTTTTCAAAAAATCCAGCCTGAGATTCACTGCTGACAGGAGTTGTTTTAAAAATGACAGTATTATTGCTGCCCCCTCCAACTACAAAGACCAAATATTCATGTGCTGCACTGACACATTGACCAAGAAACAAGCCGAGAAAGCGCATCACCCACCTGTAAAAAGCCACATAATTAACTCTGCTGTAGGATCTCTAAACCAGGTTCAGAAATGAACGAGCATGCCCCCCCCCCCACCATAAATAAGGATGACGCCATTCTCAAGGATGAGAGAGCAGAGAGAGGAAGACGAGAGGAGATGTCAGAGGAAGGCTGCTCAGTAAACACTGGTATACTTGACCCACCCCCCATGCCCCCTGTGCCCCCCATGCCCTCCCGGGCCCCCCCCCCATGACCCCCATGCCCTTTCTGCCCCCCCATGCTCCCCCAGGCTCATCTGCATAAAGCCAAAGACAAACTTTCCAGTAAATAAAGGAGGCTGTCGCTCATCGATCGCAGCCCAATGCTCTGCTGATTAAAAATTGATCCATTTTCGAAAAAAATCGAATCAGATGAATAGGATTCTTTCATATATGGATGGGAGCCGCCGCTGTCACTGGGATACAGACCTGACATTAACCTCACCCCCCCAGTGAAAACCCAGAGCCAGACACATACCACCCCCCCATCACGACATTGCTGAATTACTCACGTCTGGCAAATAGCAGGGTGGACCTGTACCGCTGGCTTTTACGACCCCCTCCCAGAGCTGTGACTCCCCAAGGAGCTGCGGGTGGTGAGTGGGGGCTACAGCGTGGGGTCAGGAGAAGGTGGGGAGGGGTGCTGGGGTCAGAGACACTTGGCGGTCAAGGACGCGAGTATGAATGCATCAGCATGAGGGTGACATGGAGTTAATGACGACACATGTCTAGACAGCTCCCCGCATCCCAAAATGCAATGCGGCACAAGCAGGGATCTGGACAGTTCCCCGCATCCCAAAATGCAATGCGGCACAGGCAGGGATCTGGACAGTTCCCTGTATCCCAAAATGCTGTGCGGCACAAGCAGGAATCTGGGCAGTTCCCTGTATCCCAAAATGCTGTGCGGCACAAGCAGGGATCTGGACAGTTCCCTGTATCCCAAAATGCTGTGCGGCACAGGCAGGGATCTGGACAGTTCCCTGTATCCCAAAATGCTGTGCGGCACAGGCAGGGATCTGGACAGTTCCCTGTATCCCAAAATGCTGTGCGGCACAGGCAGGGATCTGGACAGTTCCCTGTATCCCAAAATGCTGTGCGGCACAGGCAGGGATCTGGACAGTTCCCTGTATCCCAAAATGCTGTGCGGCACAGGCAGGGATCTGGACAGTTCCCTGTATCCCAAAATGCTGTGCGGCACAGGCAGGGATCTGGACAGTTCCCTGTATCCCAAAATGCAGTGCGGCACAAGCAGGGATCTGGACAGTTCCCTGTATCCCAAAATGCTGTGCGGCACAGGCAGGGATCTGGACAGTTCCCTGTATCCCAAAATGCTGTGCGGCACAGGCAGGGATCTGGACAGTTCCCTGTATCCCAAAATGCTGTGCGGCACAAGCAGGGATCTGGACAGTTCCCTGTATCCCAAAATGCAATGCGGCACAAGCAGGGATCTGGACAGTTCCCTGTATCCCAAAATGCAGTGCGGCACAAGCAGTAATCTGGACAGTTCCCTGTATCCCAAAATGCTGTGCGGCACAAGCAGGAATCTGGACAGTTCCCTGTATCCCAAAATGCTGTGCGGCACAGGCAGGGATCTGGACAGTTCCCTGTATCCCAAAATGCTGTGCGGCACAGGCAGGGATCTGGACAGTTCCCTGTATCCCAAAATGCTGTGCGGCACAGGCAGGGATCTGGACAGTTCCCTGTATCCCAAAATGCTGTGCGGCACAGGCAGGGATCTGGACAGTTCCCTGTATCCCAAAATGCTGTGCGGCACCCACCGGGCATCTGAGTGGGGGGTTGCGGCCTATTGGAACTGGGGACTTCCCAAGATTGAAATGACAGAAATGGCGTATAGACACAATAACACCCCCCCAACCCCCACAAACCACAAATGTATCTCAGTGGCTGAGTGACATCACAGAATAACTCAGCCCTCCGCTGCCGTCCACTGCATATATATGTAACTTGTATATTTATATCACTCGGTGTGATAGCTGTGTGTGTATTTGGGGCACCCATCTGTGCAGTATGTGTAACTATGTGTACTAATCTTCTTATTTATTTCTCTTTGTTATAGTATCTTTTGGTCTGTTTTTCTCTATTGCTCTTTTATCTATAGGCTGTTGTAAAAGTAAATGTCCCCCGGTGTGGGATCAATACAGTCTCATCTTATCTTATCAAATCTTATTTTATCAGCTCTAGGGCAGCGCTATGTCACCTCCTTATACAATAACTTATACTACAGACCGGGTTAGGATTAGGGTTAACCCTAACTTATACAGTACTACAGACAGGGTTAGGATTAGGGTTAAACCTAACTTATACTACAGACCGGGTTAGGATTAGGGTTAACCCTAACTTATACTACAGACCGGGTTAGGATTAAGGTTAACCCTAACTTATACTACAGACAGGGTTAGGATTAGGGTTAACCCTAACTTATACTACAGACAGGGTTAGGATTAGGGTTAACCCTAACTTATACTACAGACCGGGTTAGGATTAAGGTTAACCCTAACTTATACTACAGACAGGGTTAGGATTAGGGTTAACCCTAACTTATACTACAGACAGGGTTAGAGTTAGGACTAATACTATAGAAAGTGCAGCTGCATATATAATCCATTTAAGTGTTTGAACAATATTTAAGTCAATGCATAACCCAATGCATAACCCAAATGCATAAAGGTATATAAGGCTAGCTTACTCTGGAAAACAACACGTGCTAAGCGATGACATCATGACAATTTCTCCTGCTCCATACAAGGAAGCTGTTTCTAAAGATCAGCCAGTGCTTCCTGAGCCCCTCCATCAGCTGCTGTCAGGGCCACCGCCCTCACCGCCAAGCCGCACACGCTATGAGAGACAGATCTGCTCCTTTATTTTGATTAATGACATCCCCGCCGATGGTGATTCATTGCAGAGCGGTCCAACCCCCTTTTTACAAACCCCTTTCGGAAGGCATAAGCAAATTTCTCACAGTAAAAATTAGAGGCGTCATCTGAACTTGCATTAGGATTCAAACTCCAACTAAAGATTACACTGACATTCTATAAATAGCCAGAGGAGCCCACACATCCCAAGGGAAGAACACTACTCCTTAAAAGTGACACCTGGTGTTGTTTCTAGGAGGGGAGTACATGAAAGATTTGGAATGGATTTATACGGAATTTGTGCCCAGTAAATACCATCAGTATTGTTTTGAGGCTCTCTTCTACCAGTCAGCACGAACGAGATTTTTAAATCATTCCGCAGTCTTATAAAAACCTGCCTGGAACAGTCACATCTCAAGCTGATACCCAAGTTATGTTTTAATATTTAAATGATAAATTTTTCTCTGCAGATCATTTGTCTGGCAACTACTATATAAAATACAAACCCTAACACAGTACAAACAATAAGAAATATTGGCAGTGGGAGAACAGGCAAACATCACAGCTTTGTAGGATCCCACTGGAAATATTACACGTTGAGCGGCAAGAAACCCAGACTGAGGCCTAGTGAGCAAATACACACGGCTGAAGACACGGCTCAACACGGCACACGGTTTGCACCACTTCCGTGTTATCGGGGCTTATCCTACGTCTCTGTATTTTAGTATCTGTCAGGGTGGCTCGTTAGCACCCAGGAATCTCCTGATGTACCCGAACGACACTCCGGACGTGATTCAGCCAACGACCAATTTGTTAGCAAGCTCATTAATTACATCGGCGTGGTACCAAAACACAACATGGCCGCCAAAAAGCAGCAAGTGGCAGAGTGAGTGGAAGGTGTCCTTATGAATGCAGAGACCCCTCCTCAAATGCAGAGACCCCTCCTCAAATGCAGAGACCCCTCCTCAGGCCACCTCCAGGAGCTGGGGCACTTAAACGATCATGTGACCTCACACTTAAGTTTACCCAATCTGGTCTTGTGAGGAGATTTTGCAGGAGTGCGTAAATGTGGCTGATTTGTGTGCTATTATATTATCTGTGTGATTTTCCAGTTTGACCCACCCAGGCTTTGCTATAAGTATAAGAGTTAGAATTACATTTTGAATCAGGTGCCTCTGTCACTTTAGGATGTTTTTACTCCTTGGACTCATTGTGGGACTGGATGAGAAATGCACCCCCCAGCCTCACATGCACCCCCCCACCATCAAGCAGACAGGGGGTGGCATGTGGCAACCCACCCACAGCTGACACGGTTCAAAGGTCACAGGAAGGTCAAACAAACACCCCACACATCTTATTCCGCATAAATCCAGAACGTCCTATCCTGCATAAATCCAGAACATCTTATTCCGCATAAATTCAGAACGTCCTATTCCGCATAAATCTAGAACGTCCTATTCTGCATAAATTCAGAATGTCTTATTCTGCATAAATCCAGAACGTCCTATTCTGCATAAATTCAGAATGTCTTATTCCACATAAATCCAGATTCTGTATAAATCTAGCACAACATATTCCACATAAATCCACTACAATCTATTGTAATCCAGAACTTCCCAGCCAAAACCCAGGTCTATAGTGTGGCTCCGATAACCGGAAGCAGGCGGCGCATAAGAGCCACAGCCCTGATCGGCAGATAGCCACCCCCCCCCCCCGAGTGGCTTTGTGAGGCTGTGAGATTGGGGGGGGGGGGGGTGTCCCTGGTGGCGGGGGTCAGTGCCACTGTAATCACATGCTCTGCCAAGAACGTCTGGAGAGGGGGAGAGGCCACACACAAAGCCCCATGTGACCTCCCCTCACACCCCCAGGGCCTGCTGTTAAGGGCCAGGCACCACCGCGGTTACAAACTTCCCTGCAGTCAAACACAGAGCCACACGCAAACAGTCACACAAACACAGAGCCACACGCAAACAGTCACACAAACACAGAGCCACACGCAAACAGTCACACAAACACAGAGCCACACGCAAACAGTCACAAAAACACAGAGCCACACGCAGTCACACAAACATTCACATACAAACAGGGTCAAACACAGTCACACGCAGATTCAAAGGCAGCCACACAGAGTCACACACAGTCAAACACAGTCACATGCAGTCACACAAACACAGAGCCACACGCAAACAGAGTCAAACACAGAGTCAAACACGAAGGCTGGATGTGTCAGCACAGGCAATGCACACAGCCACCATGTATCAAGGGTAAAGCTTAACTGAATATCTTTATGCTAAAATAGCGGTGAAGTTAAGTCTAGTTTCCAGGTCGATATCTCCACTCACTTGACCGGGGCCTGAGTGCAAGAGAAGGAATGAGGACAGAAGCCTCAGCGAGACCCCCACCCTGCCCAGTGTCCCCCCCCCCCCCCCGCTTCTCCCAGCTAAGCCACCACCGATCTGCAGACGCATCTCAGACAGCAGCTGAGAGAAGGCGCCTGGCCAGGCTGCGCCAAGGTGATGCATCCCCCGCACCCCCATCCCCCTTGTGCCCCTAGAGACCCATATGTCTGCAAAAACACAAACACCTGTCTGCTCACCAACATGATTCTGTGCAGCCTCAGCCCAGAAACATACTCCCTTACACTGGCCCCACTTAGAGGAGCACCTGGACTGCCCCCCCGCACCCCCCATTCTGACCCCCCATGACCGAGACCAATCTACATAATGACAAATGTCCCCAAATAACTTATACTGCATAAGCTGTGCTCCTCCCACAAAAGGCTTTGACCACGCCCCCTCTAAGCAAAGCCCATCCTCTGAGGGCCCTAGCAGCGTTTAGCTAAACCCGCTCACCCATGGGGAGGTTGTGCCGTCCCTAGAGGGTCAAACAATCAGACAATTTCAAGATCGCAAAGCATTAAAGCAATCCCGGCAGGACACACTAATTAAACAGGCGAGGCGTGCACAGCCAGCCAATCCCTACAGAGCCATTAAACCCCCCACCCTCCCCCCCCCCCCAAGCAGTGTGAGCCTGTCTGGGGAGAACCTCTGAGGAGGAAAGGAGGAGGAAAAAAACAGGCAGCCGGTGAAGGGGGGCAGAGGAGGAGTGGTGCTGTTCAGGCCACTAGAGACTCTTTGGATGATTCGAGCAGGAGCGTCTGTGCGGGACCAAACGCGCAATCGACACCCGCCACCGTGAGAAAGTCAGGAAGGACGGGCTCCAGGAACAGAGGCCATTCACACAATCGATAAGCAGCCTCACCCGCTCCACCCCACCTCGTGCCCTGGGACCGGACCAATAGAGAGAGCAAAAAGGGAAGTGACATCATCAGTGCATCTCAGGGGACGCCCAGGTACGTCAGAGGAAGACCTCCCACTCCCTGGCAAAAAAAAAAAACCAGAAAGCTTATCCTTACCTCACCACACTTCAAATAACTAGATGATCCACTGATCATCGTAATCAGCCGCAAATCACATTAATTAGCTGTTTGCGTCCTTCAACAGCTGTACTGTATGCAGAGAATTCCCACAGTTCCCCTCACTTTGAGGCACGAGGGAGTTGGGGTGGGGGGGGGGGTGTGTGGTGGAGGGTAACACACCCTTTAATCAGCAGCCTGCTGCTCTCTCCACGTGGCACCGAACCCTCGAACCGCGTCTCAGGCTCCCAGAGCGGTGAAAACATAAAAGAGGAGATTGGCTGCAGCGTGTCTGGCTGTGTGCTCTGCACTGAAAGCTCTCTGCCAGCGAAAAAAAAAACATCAGAGCAAAAAACATTAAGATCTGTTTGAAGAAAGACAAACAGCAACAAGCAGTTACACAGCACAGAGACATGACCGCAAGTGTCTCTCCAAAGCCGATGCCACAGTCAAACTCATGAACCCAATGTCACGGTCAAACTCAAGCCGTCCAGCGTTACAGTCCTGCGGTCCTGATGCCTTAAAGCGCGTTTCCCTCTCAGAACGCTGGAGAACACGATGAAACCGATAAACGCCAAGCGTGACAGGAGGCACATAAACAAATTAATATCAAAATGGAGAACATCATTCAGGGACCATTAGAGGGATCATACCCAGGCAGCTCCTGGCCCACACAGAAGATATCTGAGGCACGGAGTTTACGGAGGGTGATGTATGCCCTGTATCTTTTCATTTAATGTGTGTTCTTTAGTATGTATTGCTAGTGTATTTTTGGCTTATGTGTTCTTTGCTGTGAGGTGTAATGAATGGTTATGAATCTGCCTGGATGCAAGCAGAGGGGATCCAGTTAGCGGGGAGTTATTTTCAGGGGGATCTCACTTGAATGCTCGGCAGGTGCCACAGAATGGTAATGGAGTGAGTGACCGGGAACTCGAACCCAGACCAAAATCGGTGCGCTTCCTTCTTTCCGCACTAGGGGGCGATGGCGGGCGAGACACTCATTGGGGGAAGGGGCTGTAGATCAAAGTGCCCCTCCGCACATCTCTGCCCCCTCCCCACTCCACAAGCGGTTCAACCCTTGAGGTCCGGGCCTCCATCCTCAAGGTAAGAATACCCCCTCCCCCGTCAAGGATGAAAATAAGAGTAAATAAGCTCAGCCACACAAAGCCGCAGCCAGCCTCATTCCCACAATCCATCTGTGTTTTTCCTTTGCAGCTCTAGTCTGTTATTGGACAAAATGAAGGACATCTGTTCCACCGGCAGATCCACCGTAACATTCTAACAAGACGCCAGCGAAGGCACTTTTTCAGCATCGTCCCTTAATGAAGACAAATAGGCACCGCAAACAAGCCCCCCCACTCTGTCAGAAGCAGGCAGTAGCAGGGGGCCTGACGGAAGCAGGGAACTCCAGTCCGTACGCAGGGAGTGTGAGGCCAGCTGTTCCTGCGCAGTACATACTCTGATAAGATGGGGACTAGATTAACATTTTTAATACTTAACGACTGGACAGAGGTCGGCCTGGGGGGGGGGGGGGGCGGCAGAGGCATTGCACAAGAACGGAGCACAGCAGGCAGCAGGCGGGCGGGCGGGCGGGCAGGGGGGATTTGGAGGTGGGAGGGATGCTGAATAACATCTCCCCAGGAGAAGACCTGGGCTCTGAACGGCTTCCGTCAGGCCACCACAACATGCAGAGCATCGGCTTGATAGGGACGAGCCACGGCCTCTCCGGAAACGGGCCCATGGGCCTCCATCCTCACCGCACATGGGGACAGGAGCAAGCGGGACAGACAGGCCACCAGGGGCCAGGACAGGAACGCCGGGGAACCCCGACGACGGGGGCGTCCATAGGAGGAACTTCTAAGGTGACCCCAGGTGGACGGCCTCTCACCGGGCAGGTCCCCCCCCCGCGTACTGACACCTCCCAGTGGTCACTTTGGTCTGTGCTTTTCCCGAACTCACATACATGCACGCGATAAAATCCCGGCACGGGAACCATCCCAGCATCAAAGATGGCAGACGGGCCTTGGGCCTGAGCACAGGATCCAGAGAAAGTTGGCAGGTCCCTCCCAGCTGGAGGGGGCGTCACTCTGCAGCGCCCCCTGTGGAGGGGGGGCACTTCTCTATCGCCTCTGATGTCATGTGAATCTCAGAGCTGACAGTTCCATCTCTGTGGCAGGTAGAAAGCCTCATCCCGCCCTGCCCCCCCGCCCAGGAGAACGGGCCGCAGTGCCGGAGCAGGGAATCCTCTCGCTGCAAATCAGGTTAGAGGAGCGGAGCGGCCCGCCGCCAGGGAGACAGGAGGCCGACTCTGGGTACGGACATGATGTAGAACCGGCCTGCACCATGCGCGAGGTCCGTGTCGACGCGGCGTGTTACGCAGACGCGGGTATCGACGCGGCGTGTTACGCAGACGCGGCGTGTTACGCAGACACAGGGAATCGATGCAGCATGTTATGCAGACGCGGGTATCGATGCGGAGTGTTACGCAGACGCGGCATGTTACGCAGACGCGGGTATCGATGTGGAGTGTTACGCAGACGCGGCGTGTTACGCAGACGCAGGTATTGATGCGGAGTGTTACGCAGACACGGCGTGTTACGCAGACGCGGGTATCGATGCGGCGTGTTACGCAGACGCGGCGTGTTACGCAGACGCGGCATGTTACGCAGACACGGCGTGTTACGCAGACGCGGGTATCGATGCGGAGTGTTACGCAGACGCGGCGTGTTACGCAGACGCGGGTATCGATGCGGAGTGTTACACAGACGCGGCGTGTTACGCAGACGCGGGTATCGATGCAGCGTGTTATGCAGACGCAGGTATCATGTTATGCAGACGCGGGTATCGAAGCGGCGTGTTACGCAGACGCGGGTATCGATGCAGCGTGTTATGCAGACGCGGGTATCGATGCAGCGTGTTATGCAGACGCGGGTATCGAAGCGGCGTGTTACACAGACGCGGCATGTTACGCAGATGTGTCGTGTTACGCATACATGGGTATCCATGCGGCATGTTGCGCAGACGCGGGTATTCATGCAGCGTGTCACATAGACGCGGGAAAGCAGAAATGTTTCCAGTGCCATGCAGAATGTATTTTATTATTTCAAATATTTATTTTGGTAATTTTCCATAATATTCTGATTTTCAGGATAGTGTATTCTTTTTCCTTTCCTTTGTTTCCTTTGTTTACATGTGTACTGTCTTTGCATTACATGAATCTGTGTACCTACATGCTCTGTGTACCTTCCCATCATTTTAGTTTACAAGTAATATTGTGTGAGAATCATTCAGGCTCATGACATTAACACGTTAAGGGACTCCAGATGGTACAATATATGTGTGCTATTATAGCAGAAAAAATACACAAAACTCGGACCTGGGGGGTGTTACATTAAGGAGAATTTCTCAGTTAGTCTCAGTTAGCTGGGTTAACTTAAGCTGCAAGTCATGATTGTCCAGTAACACTTTAGGTAAAGAGCATTCCCATTGGACAGCTTTACCGTCTTACATAAAGGAGGGACAAGTGAAGCAAATCAGCATGAACCATCCCAGTCACCTGACCCTCTCTCCTGAGCGAGCCACGCCTCTCCACCTGAAACTCCACCCCCAATACATTTTAGCTGTACTTGTCAACCCTTCAGGATGAATCATCAAGCGATTATGAGAGAATCCTGTGAGTATCTCAGCATGCAAATTCAAGCCACCGTCAGTGTTCAAATTAACCAGAACGGTGATTTTTCATGGTGTGAAAGTGTGTTTTATCAATAAATAAATAAATATACAAAACGAAAAACCTACTCCGGATCTCATTAACATCGGAGGTCAAAATACACATTTATTTATTCATTTGCTGTTTTCACAGCGATTATTGAAAAGGCTCATATTAAGCACGAACAGCTTGAAGACTCATTTGGCTTCCAGCTTAAAGGGAAGATTGCACTTGCTAAATGCTGCAATATATGTATATGTACCTATGCTAATGAGAAATAATGTGGTAATTACAAGCATTAGCTTGACCATATTTAAAGACTTAAGAAGTTATGCCTGCTTAATGCCCCTGTTATAATTAATTTTTAATTAAATGAATCCTGCGAATGAGGTTACGGATGGCAGTTTACCCAGTGCAATTAAGATTAGAAAACACGTTTTTCAGACAGACTTTATTTAGAAATTAATGTTTTTTTTTTTGGTTTTTAAGCATTTCATATGTCCCTGGGCAGTAGCAGAGGAATCGCTGAACAATTATCAAATATTTAAAGCACCTGCACTCCACTGCTAAGCACACTGTGTCCTGTAGGATCTCTGGGGTGATTCAGATCCCCAGGTGCCTTTGATCCACAACACCCCTCTTCCCCGGCACAGACCCCAGCGCCTGCGCAGTGCTGCCCCCTTCAGGATCGCCTGGGACAGGAGCTCCTGGGAGCAGGAGGGCAGTGAGGTGGACCGGTGAGGAGGCGGCAGGAGGATCCGCACACTCCCCGGGGAGCCGGAGCATTCAGCCAGCATCTCTGGGAGCTGGAGGGAGACCACCTGGGTCTGCAAGAAGGTTTTGAGGGGACCCAGGGACCAGCTCCATGGCGACAGGCATTACTGCTGAGCGCCGCTCATGGTTGCTGTGTTACCATGTGCCGCTGCTGTGGATGAAAGCGCCTCGCCAGGCTGACGAATCGCACACAGACACAGCAGGTCGGTCACTCAGACCACCTCACCAGGTCGACGAGTTGCACACAGAGACAGCGGACAGGTCACTGTACCCCTGTGGGTCAGGGACACGTCACATGGTCAAAGGCTTATGACACAAAGGCTGGGGATACAGGTGTGTGTTTGTCTGTCTAGGGGGCTGATAGATTTAAGGACAGAAAAATACTGTCACCATGAAATTTCCTGTCAGACTTTAACTGCAGTCCTGCAGTGTGATTTCAGCCCTACCGCCGCCCACTCTGTGCTCTGGTCTTAAAAAAACAAAAAAAGTGCCAGACGGGCACCCCAGTGGACGCACACGGGCCAGAAGTCATCCTTCAGCAGCTTGTCCTTACCTGTACCTCAGTCGGCCTGGGGCAGGTCTCCCCCCCCAGGAGGCCCCGCCTCTCACAGTCGCTCCCTATTGGCTGAACGACCCAGAGGGCCCCGGCGGCTCTCAGCTGGACACACCTGACCTGCCCCGCCTACCGGCGCCGGCAGAGAGTGCCATCTGGCCGGTGTGACTGATTACCCCAGCAACGGCCGTGCAAACCAGCGGCCTGCGGGCCCCAAGGTCACACAACCTCGCGTACTCAGTTCTGCGGTTCCTGACGCTTAGCGCGTCTCGACGGAGGGTGGACCCTCTCTGAATCGTGGTGGAAAATAGGCCACGGACAGCAGGGACCACAGCCGCAGAAGGACTGGAGCACAATGTCACGGGTGTGAGCTCTGCGTCGGCTTCCTGCTGTTGTTCAAGCAGCCTTCCATGGTGAGTGCTGATCATTCTAGGTCACCACGGGTATAATCATCCTTCATAATAATGACACTTTATTTTGCCTCATACCCCATCATGCACTCCTATGCGCCAAACAGGAGAGTCTGAAGCTTGGAGGGGGGGCATGGGCTCAGCCAGCCCCCGGAGCAGTACGAGGAGTTAAGGACCCAACCGTGACACAATCACTCTGCCGGCCACAGGATTTGAAACAGTGACTTTTCGGACACAAACACTGACTCCAAACCTTCTCAGTCACAATGCAGCCATATGAAACGGCTGCAGCTTCTGATTCATTTCAGGCTCCTTCAAACAGAGCCAGCAGACGAAATACTGGACCAAACATGAAGAGGATAACTGTCAAAACCATCAAGGAACACTGGGGACATTTTGAGAAGAGGCCTCACTCTCATCTCTCTGCATGCGGTGTCTGTGTGTCCCGCCGGCATAGCATTTCTACTGTTGGAACCAGACAAGAACCGAAGGTAACTCAGCCCAAGAGGACCCAGCTTAGGTTAAACCAAAGAAACACAAGCAGGGAGTGGCAGCCAAGCAGCAGGCCCCAGGGCCAGGGGCAGGATGTCTGCATCACATATAAACACCCGTTCAGGCTAAACTTCACCATCTCCTGTTTGGATGAAGTTTCTGGTCCATATGGCTCAACACATTGAGATTGCAGAACCCCCCCCCCCCTCCCCAACAGGTATGGCTCAGTTTAAGACGCTCGTACAGAGGACAGCCATAAAGCAGCCCCTGTCAGCACGTGCCATTGTTTTAATCCACTCCAACTGCTCACGAGCCCTCACACTACAACACGGAAGCATGAAAACAAGTGTCGAGTTTGCAACTGAGCACCAACGCAACTGGCAGCGATTCCTGGCTGTGCTGCCTGCGCCAAAGCACACTGACGCGTGTCTGCTCCGCTAAGGAGAAGCTTAACCGCGCTGCCTCTGCCATGTGCTTCGCGGGAAAGATCGTGCGGAAGGCGCTGGCAGACTCCCATACTCTCATACGTGGCGTGATGTTTGCATGCAGCCCGGCAGAGCTGCCACGTGGCAGGCGGGGCCTAACGCTGTCGGGCCCAGCAGAGCCGCCGCGGGGGGGTAGCAGGCGAGGCCTAACGCTGTCGGGCCCAGCAGAGCCGCCGCGGGGGGGAGCAGGCGAGGCCTAACGCTGTCGGGCCCAGCAGAGCCGCCGCGGGGGGGAGCAGGCGAGGCCTAACCCTGCTGACCCCCACGGAGCCGCTGCAGGGAGGTGAGGCCCCAGCAGCAGTAGGCAGGTTGTTGGCCGCTCAGCTTCACAGCTACTCGCTGACCTCAGCCTCGCACGTGCTACTTTGTTCCATTTCCACGGCGGCCTGGGAATAAGCGACGTTCCTACAGCCTGGCAATTCACACAAGACGGGAATGACGCGAGAGAAATCTGGATTTCTCAATCTAGCTAGTGGTCATAGAGCACGATATTATACTCAGAACTGAAAAATCTGACAATTCCTATTCATTTAGAAAATCACCATGTCAAGACGATAAACACGGATGGACAACATCAGGTTTCCCGAAAGAAAAGGGACATAAATACTAATAAACACTAAAAATGTGCCTTTGCTTCAGGTTTCCCTATTCTCATGTAGGCCCCCGCTGGCTCTGACTGTCCACTGAGAAGCCATCGCCCCCAGCACGACCGTGTACACTCATCACAAAGGTAAACCCTCCGCTTATCTGCACACTGTCATCTGCAGCAGCTGAACATCTTCCCCCTTCTGAGATTCCCATAGTCCACATGCAAAAATAAAAAACGCCCTTCCCAAATCAAGCAGGGAATTTAAGCTGAAATAAAAAGCATCACCCTCATGCTCATTAATTCCATGCAGAAACACATCTGTCTACCAACACTCACACCAGATGTCGAGGGGAATTCAGGGGGGAAAAAATCAAGCAAATGTTTAATACGCACAAAAACAGCACTGAATATTGTCAAAGGACATTTACTAGGCCAGCAAGGTTTCATTTGCCATCATTACAAATGGCACAACGAGCTCTGCTTCCCTTCCAAGATGCACATGGCATTTTGCACATGCAAACACTACTGTTATTTGGAAGAAAATGTTTAAAAATTGTATTTTGTTATCAGAGTTAGTGTACATTAAAAAAAAACACCACAGTGAGTAAGCAGTCTGGCAGAAACGGGTCATAAAGGCCCAGATTATGGAAAGGCAACAGTAAGAATATTTAAGTTACGACCACCCTCACTTTAAAGAATTTTCTTTTAAATAAAGAAATTCCACTACATCAAAAATGCAGTGATGGGTTTATGTATTATGTTTTCAGATATATTTGGGAGCCCAGTCATAAATCTGGTAACCAAAGCACTTCAAAGGAACTTGTCTGCCTGTAGGAAAAGGTTTTCACTGTTTATTGGTGTCGCCATGGTGGCATTCAGCTATCAAAATGGCTGCTTGGAAAATCACGCTTTTTAGCCTTTAAAGGCATTGAAACCATGCCCTCTGATTTTATCCTTATTGTTTCTTTGGATTCTTCCACTTAATTTCATACCAAATACTCACCTCATCCAGGTTTCCATTCAAAATGCACAAGCCTGCGGGTTACTGTGCCCAGTACGAAAATCACCTGAGGTGAGCTGATGATGAAAGAGAGAGATCAACGATTCTGCCCGTCTAGGAAACTGCAGCGGAGTCCGTGAGGTCTCACTGCATGCACACTGCATGCACCATCGCATCTCTTAAGTGCTGCCATGACGCCGAGGGACATGTTTCACAAAGCATTTGAGGGCAGTCGTGTCAACATCGCAATAAATGCGCATGTAACAAAACAAACCCATATCCTAAAATCAGCAGATCTAACATTACAAGATTTTTTTTTACAGAGAATTTCTTCTGTATATATGTAACTTGATTAGTCTGTCAACCAGGAGTTTTTCTTGAACTAATAATAATAATAATCATAAATAATTAATAATTATATTAATAATAATAATAAGAAGAAGAAGAAGACGATTTTTGGAAGTGGATTACAGTTATGCATCTTAAATACAAAGCATACAATAACTGATAATTCTTTTCATAGGCAGGACCATCTCGCCTTTCTACGTTTTTCTTCGCGCTGCCTTTAAGGTTAACCTGGGGTAATGGACACGGACTAACACGAGCTCCTACAAACGCCTATTATTTCAGAAAGACACGCTACTAGAAAGACTCCCCAGCCTGAAGTGCTGCATCAGCTTCCCCTCTTCAGGATCACCACAAAATGCGCCGGTGATCGTATTTATAAATCGCTTTGAATAACAAAACAACGTTTAAATAACGAGACTCAAAACATCAGCCGCTTTAGTGAAGAGGAGCGGATGCCAAGTGTAACAGGGATTGATAGCCAAGTCTGAACGCTCCCGACCGCGATGCTTTTCCCTGAATTCGCGGTGCTGCCGAGCGTGAATGAAAGTCAGCGCTGTTCAAAGCCAACAATGGCTCGTCTGACACCGTGAATTTCGCTCGGGCTCCGGGAGTAATGCACCGCGGAGAAACGGGGCCACACAAGGCTGCCCGGAGCAGAGCGAATCCTCTGGCCGCCAGGCTGCTCCGCCGGACCCGGTTCACCATCCCGCTGTCATCCCTCATGTTGCGGGACATCAATCATGCAGCAGCGACTCTGCCCTCGCGCTGCCCAAGTCTGATTTACAAACATTAGCAGGGAATACAATTACACAGTCCCCGGTCGAAAAGTGCTCACAATGCGCTTGGAGAGAAGGACTGGGGGCGGGGGAGAAAAGACGAGAGGTTTGCGTTTCAGAAGGTACAATAAACCCATTTTAAAGAACAATTCCATGATGCTGCACATTGTATGGCATTGGGACAGATACGAAAACTGTCGTCACTAACGGAATTTTAAACTGATATAAGATCTAGCAAATATTTAATAAACTAAATTAATACTCATGCTGAACATGGAATCTAATAAATCGCAATGAATAATATGATCCACTTTAAGTAACTAATTACAAAGTTTATTCATAGCTTGGAGATGGCATATAAAATAAAACGATATCAGTTCACATGCAGAAACTTACCCAATAATTAAAACACAGTAATCTCCTAAGTTATAATACACATCTCAGTACCACGCGGTCCAATAAAGCAGGACTCAAACATAAACAGGTAGAAACAACGTTATTGTAAGGTGCACATTTACAGAAAATGTCCCACTCAGCACTACCAAACTAACAACCATTGCCCAAACCCACCAGTTTAAATAAATGGACGGCTAAGAAATAGCAGAAAATCTATTATATTACATAAAAGAACTGCGTAAAAAATAAAACACAGAAACTTTGCGCAACTCTAAGAATCTGGCAAAGTTCCCTAAAATGCAAAAGCCGTTAAAGAAATGCTAAGATTCCGTTTACTTATTAAAAGCGACCGTTTAAGCATATAAACCCAAACTGCAAAAACACCGACACAAATCAGAGTCACCTGACATTAAGAACATCTTTTAGAAACCTGGGATTTTTTTTTATCAAGAAAACAGTTACATCCAAAAGGCAAAAGCCGGATGACATTAAAAGTTACGATTCTCTCAAAAAGATCACCAATTGGCACGGAAAACGAGCCACTGAAGGTATTAAAGCTAAAGCAAAGTGCGCCGCTGATGCGCAGCCTGAGCACGGAGCGCCCGGAGCCGGAGCGCCGAGCTCCATGGTCGCTCCGCCGCTGATCAATGATTGAACTGAACAAAGGCAGAAGAGGATCAATTTCTAATATCTATCAATGCAACACTCTTATTTTCCCACTTAAACTTCCAAAAAGCACATTTCGCTTCAATTTCCGATAGCGCACCATCTACATGTTCTTATTCCCACGAAAGGTGAAAAAGACCACTAACCTGAAGCCGTCGCAGATCAAATTTCTTCCAATATTGAAACATCGATCCCACATCGGCGGCCATCTTGGGGGATATTGAAGAGATTTTTTTTTCTCAGCGGCTACACTAAATATATGGGCTGGATTCCCTTCAATAAACAGCGCTGTCGGTTGCTCGTTCCACACCCACACACACACACACACACACACACCTTATCAGAATGTAAAAAGTCTATAACTACATTGAGAAATGTACAGATGCAGAGCTCTTTGTGAGTTCCAGTATTTCAAAACGTACTGTATATCAAAAGGATTTTCTTTAAAAGGTTAGTGCAGTCCTGTAGATACGTGTAATGTGCAATTGCACTTGATTTCGGTTTGGTAAAGTTATCAATACTGACGTAACGTTACGGTCAATACTGCCTGTTAATGGGAAACGGGCAGCTATGTGAATAACAAATGTGCACTGTTTTTATATTCGTAAGAGGCAAAAGTTGCGATAAACGCCACTAAGGGAGTAGCACACATACAGCCGCGCTACCTGCAGGCACTAAGGCGCGCGCCCGGCACGTACAGCTGAACAGGAAGCAGCAAAGAAATGCGCGCCTGCCTGTCAGCTCCGCACATCAGGCTGCCTCTGCTCGCTTGTTTTTTTCATCTGTAACTTTTCTGAGAGCAGCAAAATGCCAACAATGCGCAAACGGCATATTAAGAGGTGGAAATCATGCAGCATGCGATAGGGTAGCTGAACATTTTAACCGAGGAGAGTGTGCTTTTCTGTATGTCTTTCTTTCTGGTCCTTTCATGCAGCAGATTCTCTCGGCGCTTGGCAGCGCGATGTGGGCTCTGACTTGTGTCAGCCCGGTGCCATAAGGCCGACACCAATCAAAACCGGCCCGAAAGAGGGGCAGGTGCAGAAGTCCAAATCTGTATAGTGCACCCCCTACAGGACAAATGCCACGCCTGGCGTTTAACCTACTGGACAAATGCCGCATGTATCCTTAATAACTCATAATGGAATGCCCGGATCACGATGAAACGCCATGATTAACAGCTTTGATAATTGATAGTTCCTTAATTTTTTAAGGAAAGGTCGAACAGATATTTGAATGCAGATCTTTTACTTTAAAGAAAGCGACTATATGATGCGCAATATTAGAAAGTCACGGTTAAAAATCCCTCTATTTAAGCAGCATATTTAAAGCTCAAAATAAATACAGGAAGATCTTTTTCTGAACTTGTTCTTAGTCTTCCAATAAATATAAACCCAATAAAAGCTGAATAATTCCTTCTTATTATTTTATGTGTAGGTTCTAAGCGTTTTTTAAGAAACTATAATTGTACGTACATATAAACCCTGTATGAAGAGCTTACCGTATTGTGCTGTTACGTACCGCTACGTTGTTCTCGGCTTTACAAATATGCTGCTTTTTTGGGAATTAGTGGCCATTTCAAATCAGTTGATGTCTAAAGTTTTAAAATGATATACAATTAGAACAACGTCATTTAGCTTTTTCTTTTTTTTTTTTTTTTTAAATTGACTGTGGAAGTGAATGAGACTAACTTTGTCTATTTGGGTTACCCCATAATTCCCTTGTTGCCCAGTATTGTATTAATATGTATAACGCAATGTCTTCTACATTGATGCATATTACATATTCCATTATTGGGTATTTTCGTTCGGTAAATATGGAATACGTATCAACGCAGAAGACCTTTCCTACTGATTAATACAACAGGCCAACTTGTCCCACGGACAGCTTAGAAATAAACACCGTTGCATAGTCTCTGTTATTCCGGTCCGCTTTTCAGCTGGCTGGTACCAGTTATCTATTCTTAACTATCATAGCTACTTATTTCACAGCGCACTCAAACGAATAATTTAAGTATATAGCTATGTAAATAACTCACGGGACTCTGCGCTTACATATCCAGTCTGATAAAAAATGACGATAGAAGACTGGGGTAAAAAATCGGAGTCTCAATGAACCAGAAATTAATTTGCTTTGGAGGTACAATATTATCAACTGTCATGATGCCAGTGAAGAGCATGAATAATAACAATAATCACAGACAAGTCATTACTCCTCGTGCAAGTAAAGGCAAGTTAAACAAAATTCAAATCAAGGCAATCTTTAGGTTGAAATATTGATATTTTCTTGCTAAGCAAAGCACCTAAGGGGAATCTAAAAGGTACTTATTAAAAGTTTCAGTTTTATTACTTTTTATTTGTTGCTTTAGGGTGGGAATAAAATGCATGAGTCTTATAAGAAAGTAATAACATTTCTTATTTGGCAATGATTCATCTTAAATTTGAAATTTAAATCAGTGTTGGTATAAAAGCGGGCTTTATTTTAAGCCATTTTCACATATACATAGAATTATACTGTACAATAATACGATAGCCTACTATACAAAAACTCCCAATCACGCTATGGCACATACTGGGGCTTCCATTACTAGGCTCCCAGTTCACCATTAGTATTAAGAACAGAAGTGTTGCTCTGAATGTGTGCTCTTTGCTGTAATGTGTTTAAGTTCTGGCACAAAGCTTTTGCGAGCCTGTTGTCGGGGTACGGAGACCATGCGACTCTCCCTCCATGCAGTATCTTCCCCCAGCGGTCTGTAGTGTGGCAATAGCGTGTCGTCTGTCTGTGGTCACTGTGGTTTGGGCAGCCGGTCAGACAGAGACAGGCAAGCGGATCAGCAGACCCACAGAATTAGATCAGGCAAATATCTGTGTCTTTCGGGGGCCCAGAGCAAGCCGTGAATGCTTTAAGAGGAATTGTGACTTATTATCTGAAGCTGTAGCGTGAAAGCTCAGCACTCACACCGCTGTCACATACGTGTGATAACGATAATTGAACGCAGCTGTGTTTTTGGCCATAAAAAGGGGTCTTTTATCAGCATGTAACAGCAGCCGTCAGCAGCTGGACTTATTAAAGGTGAGGAGGCCTCACTATCTGCAGGCACAGCGAGAGCAAGGAACCAAGCAGACCCCGAAAAGTCACAGCAGTGCCAGGTTCATATATGGGTGTGTGGGTATCTGTAGACGTTCTCTTGTTGGGGGTCTGCCCAGGGATTCCTAAGCCAGTAGCTATGCACAAATTCCCTTCAGGTTGCTGTGAAGCACAAAATACAAAATGGAACATAAAAAAAAAAATTCATAATGTGATTTCATTGGAATGACCCAACAAACCTAACCCTAACTCTCTATACCAAAATCCACATTTTCCCCATAATTAAGGCATGGCCGACATATTCATATGTTTTGTTTGACATCATCACTTTCTCAATTCAGTACCTGAATGGATGTATAAAATATTTAAACAACAGCCCATATATACTGTAGGATAGGTCTCTGGGAAAAATCATGCACATATTGGATGAAATATGAAAGGGTCTTTGATGTGAAAAATTGGGTTGTAAGTTTAGGGCTGAAAGCTCACCATTGCAATTATGTGATTCAAACATTAAGTAAGGGCTTGACTCACAGTAAAAGCAGAACTATGTTCATGGTGAAAATGAATGGCACTTAAAAAATAAAAAATGTAATCTGGGGATTAAGTTTATATTTCACGGTTGGAGAATGGTACAGCCAAAGTTACAGTAGTAAGGTTTTGGACAGGTGTTACAAAGTCCAATAAACTATACCAGGTCCTTTACTGGTAAACAGGTATCCCAAATGTACGCTACATTTACAAACAGGAATAGCTAGCAATATGTTGTTAAAATTGGGCTTTTGGTGTATATTTTCTGGAATCTTGCAATTCTCCAAAAAGAATTTTGTATCATAGATATTTAAGTAGCTGTGTTCTAAGGAAAAAAACAAAGCTGATACCGATGTAATGCTGAGATAAGGAATTCCTGCAAATGCAAGCTTAACAGCACCTGAAAATGTTTAGAAGAAAAAACATCACTGAAAACTGCACAGGAGAAAATGTGCTTTGAAAACTTGGGCAGTAATGGTTCTGCCGTTTAATGTTGTGATGCATGCATTGATTTGCTTTATTAAACTGTGTCCCACTTCCCTGCGAAGCTGTCTAATGCTTGGGAATAATGACCCACGGCATACTTCCTGGAATATTTTGAAATGATTGCCTCCCTGATGGATTCTGAAGTATTGATTGATCCTCAGAGAACCAAAAATCAAATACACTTGACATATAGGGCATTAAATGAATGTGCTACAGTGCCATCTAGTGGGAGACGTTGAGATGAACGCTTAGATGGCATCTGCTCTCCGGTGGGACTGTGGAGACTTTAGCGCTGCTGGGAGCAGGTAGGAGAGCCTGGTTTTGGATTAACTAGAGCCTTTATCAGGTTCTGTAGAATAGAATTAGTTGATCACTGGTCATTGTCAACACACCACAGCACACAGTGTGCAACAATGAAATGTGTCCTCTGCATTTAACCCATATGTGACTTTCGTTACATAGCAGGGGGCAGCTAATTCAGTGCCCGGGGAGCAGTGCTTGGGGGTGGTACTTTGCTCAGGGTACCTCAGTGGTGTTTTGCTGGTCGGGGATTCAAACCTGTAATCTTTTGATTACAAGCACGCTTCCCTAACCATCAAGCCACCACTGCCCGCAAAAAAATCAGGGGAGAGCGCGAATGCAGTCCCCCACTTCCAGAAATTATGCAGTCGAGATTCCCATATTTATTTTAAATACATTTTAAAACTTTAGAATATAAGTAGACTTGGGTGAAACTCTGGACTGGACACAAGAGACCACAAGACACAAGTTGGTACGGGTGGCTTGCGGCTCAGCGAGTTAAAACGCTGTACCTATGACTGGAACGTGTCAGATTTCAATGCAAAACTTGACATAGTAACTTAACTTTGGGCTTCTTAGCAAGGCCCTATGTCCCCACTTACTCCTGGGACTGTCTGACTTGTGTAAATACTTAGCCAAAGTGCACCTTTCCTGCAAATAATAAAAACTATTCCTCCAGCATTCCAAAAACTCAGGTATGCAAATTTTTGCTTCTAAATTGCCCATAGCATTTGACTGTTTGCATGTTTGCACTGTCATGGGCTGACATCCTGCCAAAAAGAGTCCCCTACCTTGTGCCCTTTAAGGGACTGGCATCCCGTCCAGGGAGTCCCCTGCCTCATGCCATGTGTGGGATTGGCATCCCATCCGGGGCATCCCCTGCCTTGTGTATGGCCCCCACATGCTTGTACGCATGCCTGACAACGTCGGGGCATGCTCCTAAAGAGACGATGGATGGTGTCCTGGAAGATCTATTCCCAGATCTGAACCAGGGCATCACTGAGCTCCTGGACAGTCTGAGGTGCAACCTGGCCTTGTGGCATGGACCAAAACATAATGTCCCAGAGGTGTTCTATTGCATTTAAGTCAGGTGAGATTGAGGGCCAATCAATGGTATCAATTCCTTCATCCTCCAGGAACTGCCTGCATACTCTCGCCACGTGAGCCCAGGCATTGTCGTGCAACAGGAGGAACCCAGGACCCACTGCACCAGCGTAGGGTCTGACAGGGGGTCCACGGATTTCATCCCAACACCTAATGGCAGTCAAGGTGCTGTCGTCTAGCCTGTAGAGGTCTGTGCATCCCTCCATGAATATGACTCCCCAAACCATCACTGACCCACCACCAAACCGGTCATACTGAACAATGTTACAGGCAGCATAACATTCTCCAGGCATTTCACGTCTGTCACATGTGCTCAGGGTGAACCTGCTCACATCTGTGAGTGGCAGACCTGCCAATTCTGGTATTCTATGGCAAATGCCAATCGAGCTCCACGGTGCCGGGCAGTGAGCACAGGGCTCACTAGAGGACATCAGGCCCTCAGGCCACCGTCATGAAGTCTGTTTCTGATTGTTTGCTCAGAGACATGCACACCAGTGGCCTGCTGGGGGTCATTCTGTAGGGCTCTGGCAGTGCTCATCCTGTTCCTCCTTGCAGAAAGGAGTAGATGCCGGTCCTGCTGATGGGTTAAGGACCTTCTATGGCCCTGTCCAGCTCTCCTAGAGTAACTGCCTATCTCCTGGAATGTCCTCCATGGCCTTGAGACTGGGCTGGGAGACACAACAAACCTTCTGGCAATGGCACGTATTGATGCGCCATCCTGGAGGAGTTGGACTGACTGTGCAACCTCTGTAGGGTCCAGGTATCACCTCATGCTACCAGTAGTGACACTGACTGTAGCCAAATGCAAAACTAGTGAAAAACAGTCAGAAAAGATGAGCAGGGAAAAATGTCAGCGGCCTCCACCTGTTAAACCATTCCTGTTTTGGGGTCGTCTCATTGTTGCCCCTCTAATGTACCTGTTGTTAATTTCATTAACACCAAAGCAGCTGAAACTGATTAACAACCCCCTCTGCTACTTAACTGACCAGATCAATATCCCAGAATTTTAACTGGCCTGATGCTATGCTCTGATTGAAAACTGTTCCTTTCATATTTTGAGCAGTGTAAATAAATCTTCAGTTTGATCTCCAAAATAACATCCGTACCCAAGGAATAGACCGCCTGCAAGTGTCTATGAGATTCACATAGAGAGAAGAGATGGACACTGTGTGATTGTCTGTGCTGCATATGCAGAGCCTCTTTTCCTGCCATTCATGCTTCCACGACACTGCATCCGTCTCACTCACCCATAGTCAATGATGATGTTCTGTTTATCATAATCTTTACATAGAAATCAGATAGAAAGGCACACACAGCAGCACACTGTGGTATAAAATAGTGCTAAGCTACACCATACATAACAGACACCTTTATCTTTCACTCTGGCAGTGATCTACTGAGAAATGGTACCAAAGGGCATTGCAACACCCACCCAGGGAATGAGAGGTCTATCCCAGGGCAGTAAAGACCTGACATACACAGAGGACACAGCGACAAGACACTCTACATATGGGACATCTCGCGTAATACTGTCAAAACCACACGTATAAGCAGGACATCCGTCAGAAAGAGCACGAAGCGGTGCTTACCGGCAAATAGTGAAAACCCGAGTTCTGTTATGCAAATATAAAAGGCAGGTTAATTTCAAAACATGAGGTCGCACACACGGTAAGCATTTACAGAGCCAACGGAGACCAGCAAGGAGCGGACAGGGATCATGTGTAACACCGATAATTATACAAACCAACTTTCGAAGCACGACACAATGACTGGCAACAAGAAGGCAGACAAGGGATATTTACAATATCGCGGAGCATGCCGGGAGATGCAAATAAGCTCCCAGTAAAAAAAAACATTATCGTTACTTATATCGACATTTATGCAGGTCTATGGTGAATCTCTGGCTATCATTTTAATATTTAGATTGATAACTGTTGTTCTTGAATCTTTTTGGTCAGAAGACCAATTTTATGTCACCCAGGCGAATCTTAGTTGTAAATCAATGTGCCGATATAATCTTTAATGTATATAGCGTTACGTACACTTTTAGACGTAGAACACAATTATAAAAAAAATACTACAAATGACGTAGACAACAGCACTATTTCAGGCTGAAGACCAATGCACCCCAATCTGAGTCCATGTGATGCCCCTGCAGGTCCGCTACATCAGTCACACCACAGGACACCATCTCCGCTCTCCATTGCACTACTAAGAACGGCTTTTAGTTCCCTAAACTTTTATTTTTGTTGGTATTTGCAGTTGTTATTGGACCTACAGTCTGCACAGAATGTTTATCGGGAATTGTATTTTGTGAATATGTATAGTGCATATTGTTGTGCAGTTAATGTTCTATGTACAGTTTGTATTTATTTAGTGTGTTACAATGCTGGGGACCTCTGAGCCCAGACTTTCACTCACTAGTGCACACGTTCTACTGATGTAGCAATAATAGTGATTTGATTTGATTTTGTTTGAAGTGTATCACTATAAGACAACGATTGAACCAAAATATAGATATTTGAATAAAATTGCACTATAATAAATCATTTTTTTCTCGAGGTATGATAAATTATTAAGTAAAACCGTTACATATTTGTTACTAGCATTAATTGAAAGTAGCACTTACATTCAGACGAAAAGTGTAAAAAAATTTAATTAAGCGACTTTAAAAACAGTAATTAAATATTTTAAAAGAAGCAGATAATCTGCGTACGGCTTAATTTAATGACTGTTTGGGAAAGCCTGCTGCTGTTATCTTACATCATCGGTTTAGCAAGTTAGCTTTAAATCTTTATAAAGGCGTAGGCGCCCCCTAGCGCTGATATTCTGCCAGGATTTGATCTTTATTGCGTATATGAAGTGACAGCAAAACAGTCCCAGAGATTTAGTCCCAGAGATGGCAATCACTGTACACTCATTAGTAATGCCTCACGCCGGTTGCAATTCACTCGTCAGTAACACCCAATGCCAATCACCGTACACTCGTCAGTAACGCCTCATGCTAATCACTGTGCACTCCTCAGTAATGCTGCACCCCAGTCCCTATGCATTCGTCAGTAACACTGTAAGGCAGTCCTTATGCATTTGTCAGTAACGCCTCATGCCAATCCATACACCACATGCGTCGCTACGCACTCATCAGTAACGCTTCACGCCAGTCCCTATGCATTCATCAGTAATGCTTGACACCAATCCCTATGCATTCATCAGTAATGCTTGACACCAATCCCTATGCATTCATCAGTAATGCTTGACACCAATCCCTATGCATTCATCAGTAATGCCTCATGCCAATCCCTATGCATTCATCAGTAATGCCTCATGCCAATCCCTATGCATTCATCAGTAATGCCTCATGCCAATCCCTATGCATTCATCAGTAATGCCTTATGCCAATCCCAATGCATTCGTCAATAATGCCTCACGCCAGTCCCTATGCACTTGTTAGTAACACACACCAGTCACCGTGCACTCATCAGTGACGGCTCACACCAGTCCATATGCACTTGTAAGCAAAGCCTCACTCCAGTCCCTTGGCACTAATAAGTAACACCTCACTTCAGTACCTATGCACTCGTCAGTGATGTCTCACTCCAGTCCCTATGCCCTCGTCAGTAATGCCTAACACCAGTTCCTACGCATTCGTCAATGATGCCTCACTCCAGTCCTTACACACTAGTCAGTGATGCCTTACTCCAGTCCCTAAAGATTCTTCAGAGACACCTCACTCCAGTCCCTATGCACTCGTCAGTGACACCTCAATCCAGTCCCTACACACTCCTCAGTGACGCCTCACTCCAGTCCCTACGTGCTAGTCAGTGATGCCTCACTCCAGTCCCTACACACTCTTCAGTGACACCTCACTACACACTCCTTGGTGATACGTCACTCCAATCTCTGTGCACTCATCAGTGATGCCTCACTCCAGTCCCTACGTGCTAGTCAGTGATGCCTCACTCCAGTCCCTACGACACACTCCTCAGTGACGCATCACTCCAGTCCCTACGCACTCATCAATGATGCCTCACTCCAGTCCCTACGTGCTAGTCAGTGATGCCTCACTCCAGTCCCTATGCACTCATCAGTGATGCCTCACTCCAGTCCCTACGCGCTAGTCAGTGATGCCTCACTCCAGTCCCTATGCACTCATCAGTGATGCCTCACTCCAGTCCCTACGTGCTAGTCAGTGATGCCTCACTCCAGTCTCTATGCACTCATCAGTGATGCCTCACTCCAGTCCCTAACAACAGTCCCTATGCACTTGGCATCCTCACACTGCCCTGCCTGATCTTGTGTCTCAGACCCAGTTAAAGTTTAACCTCTTGCAGATCATTTATGGGCTCTAGGGGCCCATGGTGCCACAGTGACCCAATACTGTGCAATAAGTATCCATCATACTGAGAATGTGTGAGTAACGGTGAAAGGTGTAGCATGGTCACCTCAAGGTGGCAGGAATGGAGGCTGAGAGCTCTCTACCCCTCCTCTGAGGCAATGGCCACACAACAATACATATCTGGTGCAGAGGGCACAGGCCAGCAATACCCTCCTATCAAGTCTCAGTTCTATGTCCGACCCAGAGACAGCATTACAGAGAAATAGCCAAACAGGGCTGTTTATGACTCTGCCTCTGGGTGAGTCCTCCTTTTGGCTGCTGATGAAACCCTCCAGTGCCTGAACCAGCTGAAGCTGTTAGAGAAAGCCAGACATGGAGAACTTTGGCTGGGGCAGCTTTTAATGGCACGTCCAGTGTGGAGGTGCTGAACTTTTAACAAATGGCTGCTGTCCGTGGTGCTGAACCAGGTCAGCAGCCACCAGGGGGCAGTAGTTCCCTGGTTCTGCGGGCGGCATCATGGTCATTCTATTGTAATACTTATCTTTAATATTTATCCACAGTGCCATTTTTTTTCTAATACATTGTGTGAAGTGAAAGATTTTGTTTCAAATAAAAGAAAAAAATAAATTAATCTTCTGTTTCCTTTTTAGCGCTGGACATGTTTAGGGAGGAAAAGGCATAGACCACAGCGATGTCATAGAGCCCTATGTTAGCCAGGTGACATTTTTCTTATTAATGAATTCAAGACAGCAACTGGACGGCAGAGGGAAATCTCTACACTGTGCAATACAGTCACCAGCTTTAAAGTCCGAGATTTTAGTACATGCTGCTGCTTTAAGAATGAATAACGTATGCAATGTATCATTTTAAAGCCACAATAGTCTCTGAATACTCTATCTTGAGCCTGAGAAGATGTAGCCTATCCCAAAAAACTGCCACCAGAGGGCAGATTAGCTATTATATCAGATTTCCGGACATATCTGATCCTTGCGATAAAGCAGACGTGAACTTAAGAAGTTTGTTTTAATTTCTCAGTTGTGACATTGGAAATGATAGCACATATTGCAATCTTTATTTCTTTAAAATGTGAACATGTCTTATTTAATACAGTGCACCTGGATGCCGCTGTTTTTGATTACCGAGTCACCGTTTTTTTCCGTGATTTGTTTGGCGTCAGAATATCCGATGTTGTGGCTCCATAAAAATCGAGGAAAAAACAGTGACTCGACAGCCAAAAACATTTCAGGTGACTTCACCATCATTATCATCATACTGGAAATATTTCATTAGGCTACCTAGTGTCCCAATCAGCTTCAGCAGGGTCACAATTTATGAAAGTAACCATTAGATGTTATGACCTCAAATCAAGGAAAACACGGTGACTCAGCAGTCAAAAAGACGTCACGTGAATAGAAATTTTAATTCTGGAAACATTTCATAACTGATATATACAGGTCGGGTCTGGCAAAGGGGTGACTAGTTTACACATATGACCTCACATTAACCTGAGTTTGGCTTCTGAAAAAGCAGAAAATATTCAGTTTTTTCAATTTCAATCTTTGACAATCACATCTTCCGGGAAAATCGGTGTAGATTAGACAAATACAATTTTACGAGTGTTTTTTTTTAAGACGTGGATTGCCAAAGTGAATACTACTACTAGGCTACTACTACTACTAGCCTACTACTACTACTACTACTAGGCTACTACTAGTAATAATAATACATTTTAGAATGCACAGTTGGAAAATGGATGGATGGATAATTGTCACTGTGTAAACGACATCCAACCTTGTGACAGCAATGTCATAGCCTAGGATCCAGACCGTAGTTGATGAGTATCCACGTTGTGCATATCTGGCTGTGAGTATAATATGTCAGTTCTCTTTGGGGCCTGAACATACAGACATGCGGTTTGGCATAGACCTACTTTAAAATAATATATCAGTACTGTGTTCATTGTTCTGTTAGTGGTTGATCGTTTCCCTGACGCCTCATTAAGTTCCGCCTCCCAGCAGTAGCTGCGTTGCGTCAGCAGCGCACCGCCCGACGAGCGGCCGATGAATGGGGGCTGTGACGACACGGCCTGACGCTCGTCCTTCAGTCCAGCGGACAGCTCTGCGCACCGCGCTTCCCTTTCCAAATCCGGGAAGAAAGGCTGCCGTGCACCAAAACAAGGGCATCCCAAGCGCATCATTTCGACTCTCCTTCTTTGGTGACAGCTAAAGATTTTCTACGTTTGGGGAGTGAGGTGGGGGGGAGGCAGGGGAATGATCAGCCCCTACTCCCCGCATCCGAGTCCTAAGCCGTAAGGATGCTGTCCCCGAATAGCGCTGCCGAGAGCCGGCCCCGACGCTCCTTCCTCCCGGGGCTTCTTCTCTGCGCCGCCCTGGTCGTCATTAGCGGTAGTATGCCAAGTAAGAACTATCCCTCTGTTTATTTATTATGTTTATTAGTTTTGAAAATACATCTTAGTGCATGGCAATGCTTTGGGTTTCGCAAAGTGCCATGCTGTTATGGCAGAAGACATTTTTAATTAAACTGTTTAAAACATAACATTTTACGTGTGAATAAACTGATGCGTTACTTGTAAATAAATCAAGATAGGGAGCATGGATGGCAACTAGATTATTTTAAGTGTTCATTAAATGTTTCTACAGAGTCCTGGCGCGTAGAGTCGGAAGATTTGATTTTAAAATATTGCTAGAACTGAAGTGACACATGCTGATCGAGGAACTGTGCAGTGGGCCTTTAAAGCTTTTATTCTATCTGAATAAGTAAATTTTATGAATTATCCCTAAGTCGTGTTTACAGGGAGGGTTATTGTGTACCGTGGGCTAAATTCATATTACACAAGCAGCACATTCAACACATTATCACATTATGAGGCTGCATCCCATTTAATGCTTTTTTAGTGATTTTGCAAATATTCCTTTTTAATTGATTTGTAATGTTCAGTATACGGGATCGCCACGATTTTGTTGTCTCGAAAAAAACCTTTAATATGTTTGAAATACACCAATTTACTGCTTTTATAGGCGACATTCAGGATGGAAACTGTATATTGTGTAAATCTGCACGTCTTTCAATTAATATGATCCAGGCTTCGTCTCGCCTCTCCGGGTCACTTTAAAAAGCGTTATATTGACCCCCAGGAGGCTCTCGTTGTTAATGCAAAGACGGCAATTATCGTAACTCATCTAAAGTCGTCGGCTGTTCTTTCATGGGGTTAAGCGTTAAGCGAACGGGCTGTCGGTGAAAAAGGGTCCCTGATCTGCGAACAAAACCTCCAGCTTGTGACAGCGGCGTCCAGCTCGGAATACTCTGATACCAGTATGTGAGCCAGTACAGCACATGCATAACACCAGCACGCGCTGTTTGACGTCAGTACAGGTTCACTTTGTCCACCTCTAGACTGAGACTGAATTCGCGTACTTTCAACTTTTCATCCTTGTATGATATCCTTGTTCCATTTTGGATGTTGTGAACTGCAGTCCATTTCTGTGCTGCCTTTTTAAACAATTCCAATTCATTTAAATGTTAAGGTTTAGTTAAAATAGGAAGGATTTTATTGGTTTTGCTCTGTATACAGTACGTAAGTACTGTTTCGTTTTTAGTCTATGCAGGGCTCCAGGTGTATATGCAGGGTGCTGATGGTGAAGATCCAGGTGTATATGCAGTGTTCTGATGGTGAAGATCCAGGTGTATATGCAGTGTGCTGATGGTAAAGATCCAGGTGTATATGCAGCGTGCTCAGGGTAAAGATCCAGGTGTATATGCAGCGTGCTGATGGTGAAGATCCAGGTGTATATGCAGTGTGCTGATGGTGAAGATCCAGGTGTATATGCAGTGTGCTGATGGTGAAGATCCAGGTGTATATGCAGTGTGCTGATGGTGAAGATCCAGGTGTATATGCAGTGTGCTGATGGTGAAGATCCAGGTGTATATGCAGTGTGCTGATGGTGAAGATCCAGGTGTATATGCAGTGTGCTGATGGTGAAGATCCAGGTGTATATGCAGTGTGCTGATGGTGAAGATCCAGGTGTATATGCAGTGTGCTGATGGTAAAGATCCAGGTGTATATGCAGCATGCTCAGGGTAAAGATCCAGGTGTATATGCAGGGTGCTGATGGTGAAGATCCAGTTGTATATGCAGTGTGCTGATGGTGAAGATCCAGGTGTATATGCAGGGTGCTGATGGTAAAGATCCAGGTGTATATGCAGCGTGCTCAGGGTAAAGATCCAGGTGTATATGCAGTGTGCTGATGGTAAAGATCCAGGTGTATATGCAGGGTGCTGATGGTGAAGATCCAGTTGTATATGCAGTGTGCTGATGGTAAAGATCCAGGTGTATATGCAGTGTGCTGATGGTGAAGATCCAGGTGTATATGCATTGTGCTGATGGTAAAGTCTAGCTGATGTGCACCTTGTTCCTGACCTTATTGGTTCTCAGCTTGCTGGTGGATTTGCAGTGAGCCGTTCTGGAGATATCGTTGATCTATCTGCTGTGTCACTTACTGGCTACAGAACATTGGACCTTCAATGGAGCTCTGCGATCCCAGGGTAGGAGGCCCTGAGTTGCTCCCCACGTGACACAATGTATGGGGCACGACTTTAACGTGGGGATGCACAGAATTGCCTGCTAATCTGTCACAGGTTGTATTTGTGTGCCAGCATCTCTGCAGCAGTGACAGAATTATGAATTATGTTAATCACTTTCCCGCAACAGTCACAATCGTAGCTGAGTGGCAGCGGGGGGGGGGGGGGGGGTGGGGGTGCTGTGGTAAATGAATATGTATTTGAGATGCACGTTAGCCCTGGGTAGAGCTGGAATGTGGCCCAGTGCCTTATCTGAGTATCCTGACGGCACTGGCGTGATGGAAACAGGGAGACTTGTGGGGGGGGGGTTACTTTTTTTAGTTCCACTTTGACTCCTTCAACAGGCATGCAGCTGATTTCCAGGGTGACCTGACTCCTAGTAACAAATCCGTGTCCCTTTCCACGAAGCAGGCTGCCCCCTGCGATGGTTAATGATTGTGGGGAGGGTGGGGGCATACACAGAAATGTTGGGGGGGGGGGGGGGGGGGGTTTGGTTTGGGGACCTGCCCATGTAACACAAAACAAGTTCCAAGAGGTGGCCTGTTAATGTGCCCGTGAGAGAGATACTGAACCTGAATCGAATATGTTAAAAAAGAAATACAAAACTAGCTCTCATTAGGTGTACAGCTGTAAGGTGCATATGTCAAGCTGGATAGAATTGTTTACGGGGCATTAAAATTCATTTACACAAAGTACATTAGTAGAATCCTTGCAAAACCAACTAAGATAAGTGGTTAGAAAACAGATGGATGGATGTAAACAGCCAGCTGTCATTAGTGTAAGTAGCTGCAGAGCTTACGCCTACATATCGATATTCAGGGACAGCGGACACCTGTGTCGTCTCGGTAAGACTCGCTCCAGTTGGGAGAGAGGAGAGAGGAAGGACTTTATGCAGGTAAAGGGAGAATGAGATGGACTGTTGTCCTCAGATAATGAAGTCTTGCAGCCAGGAGCGTGAACATGGTGAGTGAGTGCAGGAGATGGTTACTGGGCGCCACCCCAGGAGACCCATGCCCTCTACACACCTCACAGCCCTAAAATGGGGCTTCTTAACACGGCTGTCGCTAAGCCTTCACCTGCTTGTGCCTGGGAGAGGTAGCCATGTAAGCACAGTGAATTCCATCTACATGGAAGGTGCTTGGCATTGCCGTGCAGCCGGGACAACCTTCTGCGTGTGTGTGTGTGTGGGGGGGGGGGGGTGTTCTGCGTGCAGGTAATTAGATCACGACCCAGGAACGAGGCGCGTTTCCAGCCCTCTGACTCATTCCGCCTCTCCCGCTCGAAGGTGCCGGCAGTGATGTGTTGCAGAGGGAGTCACGTGGTGTCAGAGTTCTTCACAGCACTATTAAATGGGATTTCAGCATTAATGGGTCCTGGGGAGGGTCTTGCGTCGAGGTGCCGTTGTTGTTGTTCAAAGTGGAATGTTTTGTCGTGAATTCATGTGACAAAAGCCGCTTTATTGGTATGTCGGGGAATCTGTCTCGATGTCCACACATATGAGGTTTAGCAGAGGGCAAAACAAGATATATTCCAGAGGCGTGGATCTTACTGTGAGGCTAGTCTGGAGGGTCTTTTCCTCCTACTGTCGGACTCTTTCAGTCGACGTTGACTTTGGGATCTCAAAGCCCTGATATTGGCTGGGATTTTCCAGATGCATTAGGAGCTACATGTTTTCTCCCTGTAACAAAAATCTAGAAAACATACAGGTGGCACTTCGGCTCAGGGAGCAGCGACAAGTGGGCAGTCGCCGTGTGTGGCAAGGCCCAGCTTGCTGCATGGACGCGTCTGAAGGCTCTCGGCATTGACAGGGGCTTTCCAGAACATCGCCTGGTTGCATGGGGCGAGCCAAGTTGTTAGAGCGTGTTTACATGTCCCCAGATGCTTTGTCACAGCCCAGAGCGTGAACATGGCGCTGTGGCCATCCAGGAAGTGAGAGGGGCTGAACATTTACTCGCGAAGGACGACAGAGTACCTACCAAACCTGGGTCGCGGCCCAGTGTAGAGGAAACCAAAACTCAAGTCTGTCTTACACATCAACTGCTTATATCTGAAGTCATGTAAGCAAGCAGTGAAATGAACTGAATTCAATGTAACTCAAACTTTATTTGCCATTTGCACAGATCCAATCAAGTGCGAGTTCTCTGGAATTCTTGCAGGTTCCCTTGGTCAAGAGAAAAACAACAAATAAGCCTATGGTAGCCTATGATGTATAAAAATAGGGTTTTTATTTTTTGTGGTGGCAAGCTTATTGAGGTGTCTCATTTTGGGTGTGTTATCTCTGAGGTAACTGCAGGATATGAGGCCAGGACAGCAGTACCACTTATCAGTGTGTATGAGTAGGCTGGGGTTATCTGTGTGTCAGGCCGGTGTTTTTTCCTACAGGCTGCAAGGGGGGTGGTGGGGGGGCTGTGTCATGTGCTATTTGCGTTAGTGCTGACAGTGGTGTTCCTCGTACCTTGGCCTTCCTGGGGTGGGGGTGGAACACAAACCCAGGCTTCCAGACCCGGAGCTGGAGCACTGCAAGGCCCTGAAATGGCCAGTAGCATGAGAACTGGGTGAATACGGTTTAAAAGTACAGAAGCATGGCTCTTGTAAACTGAAATTTTGACTGTTAATTGGGACTTTGCCATCCTGTTCATTTGATGTCCTCTGGTACCCCCTGGAGGATGGGCTCCCCCTTTGGGTCTGGTTAGGGTTAGGGCTTCCTCTGGCGCCCCCTGGAGGATGGGCTTCCCCTTTGGCTCTGGTTAGGGTTAGGGCTTCCTCTGGCGCCCCCCTGGAGGATGGGCTTCCCCTTTGGCTCTGGTTAGGGTTAGGGCTTCCTCTGCTGCCCCCTGGAGGATGGGCTCCCCCTTTGAGTCTGGTCCCTCCCAAGGTTTCTTCCTTCTAGGGAGTTTTTCCTTGCCACTGGATTGCTCCCTGGGGGCTTTGGGTGAGGATAATGTAAAGTGCTTTGAGACAATGTAATGTTGTGAAAATGCACTATACAAATAAAATTGATTTGAAATTTAATTGAATTGAAAATATAATTGCTTGTTGTTGGCCAGGTGCTGTTAGAAAACAGCAAATCTACACAGTGTCCTTTAAAGCATATGAGTTCTTTACATGGTCCAAACCCTCAAAGGGTAGTTTTATAGTGAATTTTGGCTTGGCCATATGAGCCTTACTCAGAGGCCTCTGTGCTGACATCCAGATGCATCCCGGCAGCTTCTGGGGAGCCTTTAAGCAGCCAGAGGGAGCAGAGAGAGCATGATGATTCTCCTCTCCTGTGGATTACAGCTCTCTGCCAGGCATGTGCTGTAAGATAACGTGCAGTGTGTGGTCGAGCTTAGCTGCCAGGGCTGCCAGATTGCTAATTCATTGCCAGGGACTGGAACCCAATATTAAATGGGCCCCGGGGCTAAATTGTTTAAGAATGTCGTATCGATAAGTTCTGATACTATCGGTTCCGTTTTCGGTACTGGAGAAATTAAGAAAATAGATTAAAAAATTATTTTTTATTGCTACATAAATGATCTCTCACAGAGTCTGTATGTGTCTGGCTCTTGCTGTCTTTCTCGCTCTTTCACATGCAGCAACATGCAGCACACACACACACACACACACACACACACACACACAGACACACACACACACAGACACACACACAGACACACACACACACACACACACAGACACATGCATGCACAGGTCGGATATACCTATCCTTATGGGGCCCGCTCATTCACTTCTATGGGAAAAATGCTAACGCTAACTATGACAACCTTGATAACCCTAACCCTAACCCTAACCCTAACCCTGCCCTAACCATAACCATAAGTAACCAAGCCAAATACAACAGTTTTTGCATTTCTAGTTTTTTCATAGCAGTCACTGATTTTTATAAAATAGAGTTTTATGGGGAAACCGGTCCCCATAAGGGAAAAAAATATGGATATTTATCACATTATGGGGACATTGTGTCCCCATAAGCATACAGTAGGTATACCCGCTTGTGCACACACACACACACACACACAGACCATGCTTTTAGTGAAGATGGCTGAGAGAACTAAATGTTCAAAAGTGTAATTACATTTTGCTAGAGTCTGCTGACAATGCTCCCTGCCACAAGTGCAACAAGTGTTTTGATGTAGGGGCAGAAACACAAGCAATCTGTCGAAAAGTCCATCACACACAGAGTGAAGTAAATTTTATGAATATGGATTAATGATTAAAAGTAACCATTAGCTAGCTGATCATTACGGCTGCGTTCATACATTCAGTCTGAAAGGGTCAGACCATCATCTGTTGTTTGAATTTCACAGTTGCAGTTTCAGATCACAGATTTGGACAAACTAAGGTCACCACACAGTAAAATTACTATCAAAGAAAAAGTACTGCATTCAGTTTTTCACTTAAAAGTGAACATTGTTTATTACATTTGTTTTACATTTCAATCACCACAGAATCAGTCTGTAATGGTGAATTGTTCAAAACATTGCAGTTTCTTTAGCTATGAAAAATGTTACATTTCAATAATCACATCATAATCTATAATGCTAAGTTGTCACGTACGGGTGAGGAAGGAGGCAAGGGCAAGCGCAGGAAGGAATGAAAAGGGCTTCTGTTGAGGGGAAGCTGAAACAGAAACGGGGGAGGAGGGTGGTGAAACAGGAGGGTGAGGATCGGACAGTGCTGAAGCATGAGATCAACATCAATGACTGGACTGGGGAGCACAAGACTGGGAGGCACTTAATACACCACTGATGAAGGAGCAGATGAGAGTCAGCTGGAGTGAGTCACATGAGGGCTGAAACGAGAGGGGTACCGTGTCTTTCTGTGTTTTTACTAAGCAGTATTTTACCGGCTGTGACTCCTTTACTGACCACGCCTCTTCACTATCTCCCCATCACTCCTTATTTTCTGTAAATCTGACAGAATCTTCCACAGCAAAATGGTGGCTGTGGCTCCCAATGTTGGGGGGGGGGGGTCGTTTCCCATTTGATCACTCAGCATTGCGCCTGCACGCTCTGGCCCCGAGAGGCAGTCGTTAGGCTCGTTAGCTGGTTTTCCTGATTAGCGCTGCAGTGATGTGTATTTTTATAAACACACATTGCGGTCTGTCCACAGGAGTCCTCTAACTAAGCCTGCCCCTGTGCTTAGGTTAGCTTTCCGTCCTCTTCCATTTTTGTGGTTAATGGCTACCAAAAAAAGGACCCCTTCCAGCCAGTTAGCTTCCCCCGGTAGTCACTCCCTTCCTGAGGTTTGTCTGATTCCTGTCTCTCCTTTTGATGCTTGTTGGCCACCAAGAGCTCGAGCAGAAAATGACCAAGCGTGAAGATAGATCACTGGTAGCTCAGCTGTGGCCCCCACCCCCTGCATTCCTTGAAACTGGTCTGCTGCATCTGGGTTTGGGGGGGGGGGGGGACCATTACAAACCACCTTGTCTAATATGGAATGACATACAGCTAAATTGTGTTAGAAAATGGGTTATGAGGTTAGACAACTTCCTGTTCTGCTTCCTCCTGTGATATGAGCACTGTCCATCAAGTAAAATAACTGCTTGCATAACTCACACTGTGACTGGTACGGACTGCAGCAGGCCGGACTGGAAAATCAGCCCGGGTCCTTGGAACAGAACCATAAAGCATTTGGAGTGGGACTTCAGGCAGACGTACTGCTGAGAGCAGAGCCTGCAGTGGAGGCTAGGCCTCAGGATGAAAGGGACAAAATTTTCTGCAAAGCACTCTGGGTAAAAGTGCCTGACATGTAAATTATGGCCTGGTGCTTTTCTCTTAATGAGTCAACTAACAGGATAGCTGGCAGCGGCTGACCTTCCAAAAAGCACAAGCACGCTGCAGAAGTAACAGCAAAGCAAAACATTTTGCTATGGAATTTTATTCTCTAGTCATTTAGCTGCCATGCATTTGAAAGAAAAAGGCAGAGCTGAAAGAACAGAGAGTCACAGGGAGGTGAAGAGAGGAGCTCAGTGATGAAGTCGCTGAAGGGCAGAGTTTCCTTAAATGTCGCTCAGACAGGCACAGGCTGCGGCTCATTTTCAGCTCGGGAGTTTGAAGCCCAAGACCAGCCCTTTTTGTCTTTGCTCTGGGGGAACTTTGATAAATGATGCCACAGTTCAAGTCTTATTATCCTGATAAATTTATTACTGACATTTCAAGAAGAAACTAAATAATAAACAGCATACTGAACAGTTTCAGCCTTGCCTGGTCTCTGTCTAACATCGTTCGTTTGAGAAACTTCCAGTGATTAGCAATAGCAAGCGATTAGCTGTGGCACCTCCGCAACTGTGCACTGCGCTCACTCAGCTCTAAATGACAAGCGATCACATTGACGTGTGTCTTGCATATTGGTGTTTTTCTCATCTCAATCATGGTCTTTTGTGTGTGCTTGAGAAAACTTGCTTTTGAAATGTTGTTGTGGAATTTTACACTTGCCAAATAATTTTCCTTCTGACCGGCCCACAGCTAAGCGGCCCACCGGGAATTCTCCCGAGTCTCCTGATTGGTCATTGTGGGCTGGGCCTCAGCCGTACCAGAAGTATGGTTTATGCCAGACTAGAGCTGGGCCATATGGCAAAAAAAATTATCACGATATTTTTTCCTGTATTTACCAATATTGATAATTATCAATAATATAGTTTCACAATGCTGTTCCATGTAATAATGTAATAATCAAAATAATAATAAAAATAACTCTATTCTGACAAATAGAATGAATACATTGAAATAAACAATATTAGTAAACAAATACTTATTTTCCAACAAATTTTACTGTTTACTTACAAAATTCCTTTAAAATTATAAAAGGTTATTGATATTCAAGTATTCAAAGAAACATAGCTCAAATGAACAAAACCATATAATAATGTAACAATGTGCAAAACTGTATAATATTGCAAATATGTTAAAGGCCAAACATAAAATAAAGCAGGACAGAACTGACTGCAACAAGTATCTTCCTCTATTCTTGGTCTCTTAAAAACCTTTTAAGATTCTGAAGTAGAAAAGTATCTAAAACAAACAAAAAACACTTATTCATAAAAATGCCAAATCATGGTTAGACTTTTTTGTCCGGCGCTGCAGAACGTCACCACGCGTCACCATGTCACATGGTACAAAATCCTCGCGAGAGCAAAACGACTTGAGACAGACCGTGCAGCACAAACTAGAACCGCCTCCGTGACGACACAACTTTGCCCTTATTGGCTGAAGATTTTAGTCACACGCATGACGTTAGTATCGCAGAAGTTCCAATGCGTTATCTGCTATTTCTCCCGAAAAGCACGTAAAGCAGTGAGAACTGGTTTTCAGTTCATTTACCTGGTAAAATAAAGTTTAAATAAATGACATAAATGCTCTAATAGTACACGTAAGTTAGTGGTTTATTTATTGTTAGTTACTGTAATGTTGCGCTGCTTTATTTGTTTAATCGTCCAGTCTGTGAAGAAGGCATTCAAGTAAGAATTACATTGTACTCTTTACATGACAATAATAACTTTGAATCCTTGAAATACGTGTCTTTGATCTTTTTCCTGGCAGCTATATCTTTTTACACAGAGCCACTATACACAATAGTTTTATTCTCTGCTAACAGTTTGTATCAGGAGTTGGTTATTGTAAAAGAAGTAATGTGCATGCAGGTGATATTTGTATAGATTTATCTACGCCCTTCTGGCAGTGCTGCCATTGCAGTCAGGTCTCGCAGACTACGAGGAGTAGAAGTTGTCCGACTTGGCTGCAGTCAGTTTATACTCCACCCCTGCAGCCGCTGGCAGATAGCGTCCCACGTCGCGTCAGCTGCAGACAGACCTAAGCTCAAGTCGAACGCACCCATTGCTTCTTTGATGGAGGGTGGGCAAAATGACAACGTCGTCGGTGATTGGCTGTTGTGCTGGCGTTCAGTGAACCTCTGCTCGATAGGCCATCGAGTTGTCTGTCTCAGCGCATTCTCTAAAACGGAGCAAACTTGGTTGATCGAGTTTTATAGTCTGTGTGTATCATCGTGATCGTCCTCATTTTTTATCGATAAAAAATCGAGATCGTTTTATCGCCCAGCACTATGCCAGACGGTTGGTCTTCTTTCTGAGGTACCGAGGTTATGATTTTTTTTAAATAAAAGGTAAACTGCTGTAAAGGTGCCCAGAAGGAAGCAATGTGTCCTTCACCAGGAAGAGAACTTCACACTTACAGCCACACTCAGAGAGACCAGGCTGAAACACAAGTACCCCAATGACGCAGAAAAAAAAACACTCACTCACAGGCCCTGAAAGACAACCAAGCAGCTTAAAAGCAAATCTCTCAAAGACTTAAACTACATCTTCTTCTTTCTGGTGTAAAAGATGCATGTCCTGTGCCTATGAATATTGCAGGGCAGAATCCGCAGGCTTCTTGCTCCTTGAACCTCCATGCATTGCTACTCATCTGAGCACCTGTCACTCCATCCATCACGGCAGACAGCAGTGAACAGCTCTGGCTGTTCAAAAACATAATTACATATTATCAAATTACATAAACATAATTACCTATCATTTTTCTTAAGGCAGAACTTGTTTGCGGTCAATTTGTGCCTCATGACCTGCCGGAGAGTGGGGTGTAAGGCCGCTGCATGTGAGTTCGTGCTGGAGTCAGATGGATATCTAACTAACAGTCTGGGGGGCTGTTACCAGTGATAGCCCCCAGCATCCCCCCCAGATTCACCTCAACCACTATGGACCTTCCTTCCCAATCTAGCTGATGTGCTTGTTTTTCCATTCTGTGTATAGTTTAGTTAGTGCACCTGGAGGGTGTTCCACGAAGCAGGATTTCTCAGTTAGCTAGGTTAACTTAAGCTAGAAGTCATGACTGTCCAATAAGAGTTTAAGTAAGGAGCATTCCTATTGGGCAATCATGACTTCTAGCTTAAGTTAACCTAGCTACCTGAGAAAACCTGCTTTGTGGAACTCCCCCCTGGTCTAGTTAAAGCCTGACAGAATAACATCGTTAGGTAAATATAGTGCCTGTAAGCATGCGAGTCACAGACCCCAGCTGGAGAGCATGCCCACCCCCCCACCACAGCCGATGGGGGCCGTTCACTTGCTTTGCTTTTTCTGTCAGTGCCGATGTAGTGTGCGCATTATGTAAGATAAGCACACAGTCTGAATCTCATTGTTTAAAAAGAACACTGTCACTTCACTACAGTTAAACATAAACTATTACATTATCCTAACAACATCCAGCCTCTTTCCAATCTCCTATCTTGTGCTGCGTTTCCCAAAAGCTCCTGTTTGCTGCTTACATGGTTGGACTCATTCAGTTATATGGTTCCAGTCATGTAATTTGCTAAAGTAGTTAACAGTTATGCTTCAGGAAAACACACCCCAAGATGACCGAGGCAATCCCAGAGCCATTCTCAAGCAGCACAGGACAGAAAGCAGAGGGCAGCCAGGATGGGATGCCAGTCCATCGCCAGGCACACACGCAACCTGGAGCTGAATCTCCAACCCAACACGATCATCACAGTGTCACTCCACCTCCTCAAATGAGTAATAACCCTCCCCCCCACCACATATCTGCAGATTATAATAGCTGTCGTCCTTTGTGAACTTCCCCGATTCACTCCAGTCATCGTTGCCATGCAGTCCGCCTCTCCTTGTTCAATGGTTGCCTGGCAACCACTCTCCTCAGCATCCAAACAAAGGTGGCAGAATGACGTCCCATGGGACTCGGGTTTCTCGGCCGTTCCTCCGCCCGCTCTTCTTCATCCACGTTCTGACCGACTTGTTCAGTTCGATGCCTGTTGCTGTAGCGCTTGGCTAATGTTGGCTAATCTCTTCGCTGCCCACCTCTGCATACTGAAGTACAGTCCTCCCCAGTTACCAGGTGATACTCATTCCTCTGTGGCCTTTTTCCTGAGACGTTGAATTCTGGTGCTGTGCAAGAACCTGGCTAGATCAGAGCCCAAGCTTGCTGCTGGTGATCTGTGGTCCCCAGAAGCGGTCTGCATGCCCCCCGGTACGGGGGTGAGTTGTGAGTGAGAGCTCCTGCTGAGTGGCACATCTACCCCCTGGAGGCTTGGAGGGGGGGGGGGGGGCAAAGCTGTTATTCCCCTTTCAGTATTCATTCCGGCCATGACTCGGTAAATCATTTTAAATGGATAATGGTAAAGAGCACATGTTACACTTGCACTCAACTAGGCGGGTGTAGCATGGAAACCTGTGCATAGAGCTGCCCTGTTTGAATTTAAAAGTGCTATTAATCAATACTCAAGGGGCCGCTGCAGATCTGATCAGAACTCTTAAAGAAGGGATGCTTCATTGGTGAGTGAAGCTAATTAATGGTATTGATTTGACAGGGAATGAATATTATTTATTACACACCGTTAGGTGGGAAATTCCTCGTCTCACTGCCAGAAACGTGACTTTTGGTGCTTAAATTTGTCTACTTTTGGATTTACCAGTTTAACTAACTTGGTACATCAATTTTCGTTTTCATTGGAAATAATTTCTGTGTTTAACTGAAGCTGAGAATGGAGGAGGGCTGGTCCATATTGTGATGAACGTGATAGATAAATTGCTGTACATATTTTCCTAAATCAATGAACCTCCATAATTAAGGGCATGTCAAAAATAGATAATTTTATGGCCATTTTCCAGATTAGCTTGTCCTAAGGCATGGTTAAGCCTGCAGACTGTCCCAGGACACACAGTGCACACGGCACACAGTTAAATGGGAGGCCAGTCCATGAAACTATAATTTCGAGACAAAATTCACATGTCTCTGGGTGTGAGGCTCAGCATTTTAGGAGCTGAAGGTCCCCAGTGCAGATCCCCGGGCCAGCAGACTGATGCTGCCATTAGCTCCTGGGCAAGATCCTGCCCCCCCAATAGCCTCACTCTCATCTGTGTGTGTGTGTGCACTAGTACAGGGGAGAGCAAGATGGAATTTGTGAAAAGAAGCATTACAATGGTCCTGTACTAGTGCAAATGGCAAAAAAAAATGTTCATTTCACAGTACTTGCTTTTATTAGAAGATGGTGCAGTAGTTCACCACCAGCATGCAGGTGCAGTGGTTGTCACTGTCGCCTCACATCTCTGGGATCTGCGTTTCGGGTCTCTGCCATGGCTCCATGTGTGGAATTTGCATGTTCTCCCCGTGTCATCATGGGGTTTCCTTCAGGTACTCCCCCTCAGGTTTTCTTGCAGTCCAAAAACATGCAGAGGTTAATTGCGCATGGTGCGTGCATGGTGTGTGAGTGCATGGTGTGTGAGTGCATGGTGTGTGCATGGTGTGTGAGTGCATGGTGTGTGCATAGTGTGTGAGTGCATGGTGTGTGCGTGCATGGTGTGTGAGTGCATGGTGTGTGCATGGTGTGTGAGTGCATGGTGTGTGAGTGCATGGTGTGTGAGTGCATGGTGTGTGCATGGTGTGTGAGTGCATGGTGTGTGAGTGCATGGTGAGTGCATGGTGTGTGAGTGCATGGTGTGTGAGTGCATGGTGAGTGCATGGTGTGTGAGTGCATGGTGAGTGAGTGCATGGTGTGTGAGTGCATGGTGTGTGAGTGCATGGTGAGTGCATGGTGTGTGCATGGTGTGTGAGTGCATGGTGTGTGAGTGCATGGTGTGTGAGTGCATGGTGAGTGCATGGTGTGTGAGTGCATGGTGTGTGCATGGTGTGTGAGTGCATGGTGTGTGAGTGCATGGTGTGTGAGTGCATGGTGAGTGCATGGTGTGTGAGTGCATGGTGAGTGCATGGTGTGTGAGTGCATGGTGTGTGCATGGTGTGTGCATGGTGTGTGCATGGTGAGTGCATGGTGTGTGCATGGTGTGTGCATGGTGTGTGCTTGTGCCCTGTGATTGGTTGGCACCCCATCCTGGGTTGTTCCCTGTCTTGTGCCCATAGGCTACTGACCCCCCTGCCTCCCTGACTAGGAAAAGCAGCTACAGAAAATGGATGGAAGGATGGATGTTGTGTAGCCCCGGTCCCAGTAATGCATACACTTCTACCTGGGCATTCAGTGAAAGCTACAGTACCTGTAATTATGACCCCTTGACAATATGTATGTTTATAAAGTGCTATTTGCTTCACTTGCTCATTGCTTTGGACAAAAGCATCTGCCAAATAATGTTAATGTAAATGAATATTATGCATATAGGACAAGGACATGTCTTGAGTCTATTGACTTTGAATCTAAATTGACACTCTCCATAGTGTCCTGGCTGCAATACAGAATGTTTACTGATATCTGCATCCTCCATCTGACTGTGAGGAGGTTGCATTTCTTCTCTGTGTCATGTAAGTTTCAGCAGATACTGCCATGCCAAAGACAGGCAGTCAGCCTAATCACCATCTCTAAAGTGTGAGAATGTATGTGAGAGCGTGTCCCTGGGGATGGACGGCCACCGGCTCCGGAAGAGCAGCTGGAAGATAGATGGGGCAGAGTCATGCTTACGGGCATGGCTGTGGGATCGCTTTCTTCAGCAGCTTTAGTGTGAGCATAAGCAGGGCTGGATGATCAGGCCCGTTCTCCATCGCACGCCTCCTTAGGAGAGCTTGCAGGAGCCAGTCTCGCTCCCTGCCGAAAAGGGGGTGAAAACAGGCTCCTCCTCTGAGTCCATTGCGGCCACAGAGCCCAAAGCACCTCCTGGTCCTTTTCTGTGGGTTCCGGGTCTGGAGCAGCCCTGCTGTCAAGGGTATGTAATTAAAAGCAATCAGACGGTGATTAGTCAAAGCCAGGAACAAGAGTCAGAATTCTCCTCGGTCTTTGTGTCATTATGAGCCAAGTGAGGAAAAAAAGGCTGATTTGCCATCTGTCAACACCATCCCTTTATTAGCTGGACCACAGTGACAGCAGATCCAGCTCCCCTCTAGCCCGCAGTGTTTAGAGCACATCACCGTCCCCCTAATCCTTGCTGTTACAGCACATTGGCTGCATTTTGTGTATTATGTGACAAACGCAGGACGATGAAAGGTTCAGCGTTCTGTGTTAATATTTGGCTTGGTATTATGATGGTCTGTCTCTCGAGATATTTGCGGTGACACTGCATCCTGACTCTCCGTGCTTGTGTGTGACAGTGGGTTGTGACTGTTTGGTCTGTCCCCATTTGGCCTCTGGGTTTTTATTAAGGTGCATAAGCTGAGTCAGCAGAGGAATCCCGCTTGCTGAGTAACAGTGATGTCAGTAAAATCTTATCCCCACAGCGCAGAAATGCGGGTAGGCGATGTCTGTGTTGGCGACAAGAGGTTGTTGACCACGTGAGGTTCTCACACAAAAAAGAACAGACACCAGTTCCTTTGCCAGGGCAGTTGTCATGGCAATGGGACCTGTGACATCTGCAGCTGATCAGCGCAAATGCAAATGAGAAGAGACAGGAGGAGATCAGTGTTTTCGATGAGGCTATGCAGGAGTTTTTCATGATGTTTTGAGTGAACATTGAAAACAGAAACATGCTTTCAGCTTGTGAAGAGTTTCAGCAGTTTTCAGCCAATGAATAACTGTAAGTAGCTGTGTTTTCAGATTGTCCTCAGTTGAGCTTTTAGTCTAAAACCCAGATCCTAATCTTCAGGACTTCCCCTCAGCTGCACGTCCCCCCCCCCCCCCCCCCAGTGACAAGGCAGTGTAGGAGGGAGGTGATGGTACACAAAGGAAGTCATTACACCAATAAGGCTGAATTCATGAACCAGATTTAGTCTGAATGACTCGCTGCCAGCGTGCATGTGTTTATCCACTTGTAAAAAAACAGTTAATGTCAAGCCTTTTAAATCTGCTGCTGGTTACCATTTATGTAACCTTTCTTTTATAAGGGATGACCTCCTGTATCTGTCCGTATTCTCCATCCTGTCAGTGCGGATTACTGCAGCTGTCATTAGACAACAATTAGACAACAATATGCAAAAATATGCAAGGCAAGTTATATCTGAAGTGACATACACATACATGAAGGGCCTCACTCACTCAGGGGCCTAGCAGTGACATCACTCTGCTGACCCTGGGATTTGAACCAGTGACCACCTGGTGACAGCCATACTGTACAGCAGCTAACTGGCGGAGCCAGCCTGATGAAGTCCCAGTGAATTCAGGTGGAAATAAAAAGCGTACTTGGTTATTTAATAACTGTTTCAATGAAATGCTTAAACACATTGAAATGCTGTTTATGAGAGAAGAGCGCAGACAGTGCTGATCCCAGGCAAGGCTGACAGGCTCTACCTGACCCACTGTCGCTGCCTTACTGTCCTTATTAACCATGTATGGACTTAGATAAACTGCCGTTGTGCGAGGTGGGTGCCGTCGGTATTTTCCTGGCAATTCCCTCAGGGGTGAGCAGAGCCATGTGACATGTGGATGGAATGAGGGAATAATAATCGATACTTTATTGATCCCCGTGGGGAAATTGTCTTTATGCCTCCCTCAACTTGCTCTATTTTGTAGAGTAAGTTGCCCGCGAAGGGCAGCCACCTGTAGCGGCGCCCAGGGAACTGGTCGTTAAGGGCCTTGCTCAAGGACCGGCAGACGTGCCGAGGCTGGGTTTTAACCGGCGACCTTGAACCGGCAATTCTTATCGCAGATGCATTTACTTATTTATTTAGTAATAATTTTTATCCAAAGCAATGTACAATTCAGGATAACCTACAGGATTAGAGAAACGTGGTCATTCCTGACAGCAAATTGAAAGCTGATGATTGGTGGGAACTGGAAAGTAAACATGGAGGGCAGACTTGAAGCTGAATAGGATTAGGATCACTAAGCGGAATAAATTAAATAATAAATGACTTATAAGAGAGAGCCTGCTCACCTTCTGAGATACCACCCTGTAATCTCTGCTCATTACACCTCCAGCAAAGCTGTGCCGAATGCTGCTATCCAGTGTGGCGGTAAATCAGATTCTCTATTTTTGAAACAGGTCAGTTGTTTGTCTAAAACTGCCGCTATTAACTCTTATTGATGTTGTGGCTTCGTCTGGGAGAGGGGACATAATCATTGGGTAATAACTGGAGTGTAGCCACAGAACGGAAGGACAGCGTGTGTTATTACTGCTCTGGAGAGGCCCGAAGCTCCGGGGATCTGTGCTGGGCGGATTTACTGTGTGTCAAGCCTGGCGACGTGGCAACAGGGTCTCATAATGCTTTGCTTCTCTTCATTGTCTGCAGTGAACAAATGTCCTCGCAGCCTGGACTGTGCCAGAGAGGGCCGCCATTTCTGCCAACCTGGCTCCTCCCACTGTGGCCCATGCCTCGCCCCATTGGTGGAGAATGAGGAGAGACGGTGTGTGGTTAAGAAGAAGCACACCAATTTTGGTATGTACCCCCACTCTTCTGCTGTTAACTCTCCCCCCCAGTACAATTGCTTGGCACTGTGTTGTGTTTGGAAGGTTTGGGTTAGCAGCCTCTGTTGTGCTGCAAGGGACACTGGAAGACTATAGTCAGACATGTAGTTTGCCAGACAAGAATAGAATAGAATATAATAGCTACTTTTATTGTCATTCAGAACATACACTGGTTAGTGCACATCAGAGTGAAGTTATGTTGCATTGGCTCACCATCGGCCTAGCAGAGTGTAGTAATACTAATACTAAATGGGGGAGAAGAGATTCACACTGGGGAAAACCAGAAAAGAATGGCGCTTTTCCACTGCCAAAGAGAACCAAGCTAGACACGAGACATACTGTGAACTGGTGGTTTTCTATTGTCAAGTATGCAGGCTTTACCCAAGCCCTTCCCAAGCCATAACCATGCCGACATATCCCTGCTTACGTCACTGTCTCCAAACCCGGCAACGCCTTTACCGAATCAACCCTTCTGTAGTGGAAAACTGAAGCGAGCTGGAACCGCGCTGGGACTGCGCTGTAACTAGTGTCTCTTTGCAGAATGAGTCAGGTATGGCTCGGTTCCTGTATGCCAGTGGAAAATCACCAGAATATGTTTGTACTAGGGCATAATTGGAGGGTGGGTGGGATTCAGGCTGGGGTACCTCAGTTCTTGAACTCATTAGAACTCCAATTTCTTAAAAGTCGAACCAACCAGTTCGAAAAAAAAATTACCTAGAGCTCGAGCTGAATCTCAGAAGTCAAACCGTGAACGCCGACCTATGACAACTTGTATGCGCGGGGAAATGAGTCACGCGGCTCGTCTCTCAGCGGAAACAAGGGTAAAGCTTCAGTCTCAGCCTCGCATTCACTGTAATAGCATCGTGCATGTTTACACTAGCTGAATACATATATTTAGACAGTAAAAATACATTTAGACAATGATAGACAGTAACAGTAATTATTATTATATAATAAAATACATTTAAAAATAAAGATTTCTTATTCATTATTTTAATATTAATAATAAACCATTAATACATTTAATTATAATAATATTGTCGTGCGGAGTGGGGACGGAACGGAGACAAAGGCGCAGACGTCAGGGTATCGGGGAATACGGGGTTTAATTACAGGTAAGGCAGGCAAAACGCAGACGGACAATACAATGACCAGACTGGGGAAACAAACTGAAACGTGGACTAAATACAGAGGACTAATGACAACAACCAGAAACACCTGATCACACGGGGATTCCACATGGGGTTAACGAGGGGGCGTGGCACACGGAAGGAGCGGACGATCGGATTAAATTCGAGTTCTGAGGTACCACTGTATATGGGTTTTCCCAGGAACCTCCTCTTTTTAGGCCCCTGTCTGGGCGTCCGGGCGGTTTTGTCCGGGTTTAGTGCTTCGGTCCATATAATCCAGAGTTGTAAATTGAAGTAAAAGGCACGAATTTTCAATGTACAGCAGCCACTCAATGTCATCACACAGCATTTGCAAGGTTTGTGTATATGTTTACTTTAAAAATTAAATGATATACACATCCCTACATGTCACGCTGCTCAGGAGTGACGTCACCTTCCGGAAACCATTGGCATTTTGACACTTTTGTTTTTGTGTGAACAGTGAATTACGTCATTTGCTTGAAGTCCAACAAATTTTAACTTAGTGTTTTGAAGCTTTTGCTGAAAAAAACTTGTATATACATATCATGTCAATTGTGTGAAGATTTTAAAATGAGAGTTAACTGTCAGGTTGCCGTACATCCGGGTTTCCCCGGATGCAAATTTTCTTTTTACAGGGCAATTAGAGAAAATGTATTAATATTCAGGAGAGAAGCACCTGATTGGTCAGAGAACGTGAAAGTCATTAATATTCTGATCCCCAGACATGTCCTCTTTCTCATCTCACCTAATATGGTAACCCCAGGGGTGTATGCCACCATAAGAAAAGTGGGGCTTGTCTTCTCACTATCCACGACACAAATCCGATCAGGCTCATCATGTTGCGGAGGTGCCCTGAACAGCAGCTCCCTGCGTGCACCAGCAGGCGTTCGTGCTAACAGAGGTGTGAATGCTGCGGGCACTGTGCTGATCAGTGATTACTGAGGCACAACATCGCAGAGGAGAGGAAGCCCTACCTTTCTTAAATGTTAAAGGAGATCGACTTGATGAAAGAATATATTTTTAATGAGCCCAAGCTGACATTTAATAAAGATGCAAGATTACAACAGGATTGCTGTATCAGTGTGAGATGTAACATAAATGCATCTCTATCAGTCGGCGACCTGTCACTGCCTTTTTTGACATGCAAGCAGAACGAGTGACATACCGACTCGCTAAATAATGGGCTTAGCTATAGTAGCATGACATAGCTATTAGTGTAGTAGCAGCTAGGTATTACCCCATAGCTTTGACAGCAGTGTGACTTCAAGCTAACTGCATACCTCAGGCAGGGGCAGAGCCAATGGGGTGGCAGCAGTGGCAATTGCCACCCCCAACAGAGCCCTTGCCACCCCCAGTGCCACCCCTCTGGTAATGGTAAACATTAAAATATACCAATGAGGAGATCGGGCAAAGATTTGAGCGGAAAACTGTAATTTCCGAGAGCCCCTGAATGTATCCCGACGCAGCAGTACCCTGTGCGCGCTGCTTACTGACATGTCACTGGCTAAAAGCTCTGGCAGTGGCCCTGAAGGCATCCCGACGCAGCAGTACCCTGTGCGCACTGCTTACTGACATGTCACTGGCTAAAAGCTCTGGCAGTGGCACGCGTTCCTACATGATCCAAAACACACCCGAGGTATTGATAACAGCAGGAGTTAAGCAGGTATTTATAACATATTACACTGTATTACCTTCCTAATGAGAGGTGGCCACACACTTGCAGTACATAAGAAATAGCAGCATGAAAGCACTGTGCACTGTCTGCTCCATGTCTCGTTTAAATTAGCCACTAGCCCTGCTCATGTTGATATATATCGTCTTTTAGACAGCGTCTTTGTACGTATGTATGTTTTAGTGCACATGCTGAATTATAGTGTTGTTTTATTATTTTAGCAAAGCTAGCCCTTGCTTGAAGTCTGTGTGGTAATTGTATATATGGAGAACCAGTCATTAGTTTTCTAGTGTATGTAAGCACGCTATGCATGTCATATTAAAGCTTTGAATCAACTTCACTATACTGTGAGGGTTTAATTAGCTGCCTAGATTCATTAATTTAATTAATTAGATTAGGCTTGGTCTTTATGATTGGTGCTTATGATTTTGTAAATGTTTGTTGTGTTTATTCAACAAACATTTACAAACTCATTGTTTATTGAGTGTGTACGAGAAAAATATTTTTTCCCTTCATTTATCATATTTATACGGACCCCTCTGAGACACACTTGCTCACCCTTTGGCCCCCCCCTAAAATAAAAGTCTAGCTCCGCATCTGACCTCAGGCAGCAGAGGGTCCACCCACATTGCTCACAACGTGGCACACGGCGCTTTAAAAGGCCCGGACTCCTGCCGGCCAAAGGAGCCGGGTGTCATACCAGGCATGTGACCGCATTAGCACCTGCTTGCAGAGGGATGGGACAGAGGGTGAGTAATGCCCAGGCCCCGCGGAGGTGGCAGCACCAGGTGGCATGTGGCCCAGAATCATCCTCCACGTGCCCGTCGGCTGCCAGTGAAACGTGAGGCTCCCTGGACACCCCTCTGTTAGAGCCATGTGCTGCTTCGCTAAGATGACATTTACCGTTGCCCATGCTTCCCAGACGGAGAACCTTACGCTTGTTTTGGATTTTTGTTTTTTGTCTTACTGCCTTTATCTCAAATGACCTATGTAGCATAACATTATCAGCTTTCAGTCGAATGATTCATTTGTACACTTTAGACATCTTAGCAAAGACTCAAGAAAAGGTCTCAAGTCCGTTTCTACTCCATGGTGGTTCATTCCTCCTGGTAGTGACAGCCAGTGACATTTATCAAGGGCTATGATGATGCTCACAGCTAACACTGAACCAAGTCTGCTGGGTCTCTGCATTCTAATTGCAAACGCATTTACTTATTTATTTAGTAATCATTTTTATCCAAAGTAATGTACAATTTAGAGAACAGGGTCAGCCCGTTCCTGGAGAGACTGCAGTGAAGGGCCTCGCTCAGGAACACACAGTAATATGATCACTCTGCTGGCCCCAGGATTTGAACTGACACCCTTCTGATTACAGGCTGCACCCTACACACTGCATCATATATATACAGGAGGAGTCAAAAGTCTGGACACACCTGCTTTTAATGCATTTGTCTCTGTTTTAGCGGCTATTCGCCTTATAGTAAAATAAAAGGCTGAAGTAACGACCTAGAGAACTGTTCAACATCTCAAAATATTCTCAAATTTTAGACTCTTCAAAAAGCCCCTTTTACTTTGATGACAGGGTTGCAGACTCTTGGCATTCTTTCGGGCAGCTTCCAGATGTAGCCACCTGGAATGCCTCTCCAAGACTCCTGAAGGAGTTTCCACAAGTTCTGGGCACAATTTAGGTACTTTGCTCTTACTCTGCAATCCAAATCACCCCAAACCAGCCCTATATGGTTCAGGTTAGGAGATCGTGGGGCCAGGTCTTCAGTCACAGCACTCCCACTCTTTTCTTCTTCACAACATAATACTTGTTTTATAACCTTGAGGTGTTCTTACTTTTTGGAGTCCTTGTTGAAAGGAAATGATTTTCAGTAGGTGTGTCCAGACGTTTTACTGGTACTGTACTGCGCTTAATGATTCTCCTGGGAGCTTCTTTTGCATTGGATGATTGAAGGGTTAGCTATTTATCAAATAAAATCGTGAGGGGGCCACCATGCCAGAGCAGCAGATACAACTTATGTCTTCAGATCTCCTTTTTATAGTTCCTCGCTGCCTTGGCGTCTCCCTGGAGCCTCAGACCTCATGCCCTCAGAGTAGAGGCCCCAGGGGGTTTGCATCTTGGAGTAGTGCACCTTGTCTTTCTGCAGATTTCAGGTAAAATGAGTGATAGCTCTTTCTCAGGAGTTGCGTGTGTGAGAGACCGAGCAGCAGGGGCGTAGCACCAGATTCTGGGCCCTATGCACAAACAGTGCCCATGCCCCCCTCCACCCCAAAAAAAACAGCCTAATCACACGACTTCACTGGAATTTGGTTATATTTGTAGAATGATTAATAGCTATGATAGGAAATGTCACCAAAGGTAGCCTAACATCATAGGCCTGCATGAGAATTTAACACTTTTGCATTTGGCTATAGAGAACAGCTTTTTATCAAATAGCCTATTTTTTATTATTACATAAAAGAAAAATGCCATTTCAGATTTCCACATTGACAAACTACTTTATTTATAATGAAAGATAAATGACTAGTGAGTCAAGTTTTGTTTTTCATTAAAAAAGGGCAATGGGCAAAAAGCTAAACACAAACTTATATCCCAGTTAGTGCCCACTGGGATACGCCGAAGTGCGTTTGTTTAGAATGTGAATAGCGATCTTCAAGCGAAGGCGGTACTACACGCCCCCCATGCAGGTAAAACAAAGAAAGGTGACATGGTTTACTTTTTGCCGATTTAATCTAATTTTAAAAACTTTAAATACCTTCGACAATGGACGTTTTGAAAAGAAGACAGATTACAGATTTAGCCCGCGTTTTTTCCATGATTCTACACAAACATTTCAGCGAGATATAAACTGAAATAGACGAGAAAGATACGCGGCATCGCCTACAATGCCGTGGAACCCAGGGGGTTAAGCAAACAAAAAAAATATTTAGATTTATCTAGAGTACATCATGTTAAGCTATGTGTAATTTCGCGGTAGAATTGAAGTTTTTAATAATCACAGTTCAATTAATGTAGGCTATTTGCTTTCACATTTGGGCTCACCTTTCTTGGGAAAAAAGTTTGTAAGCAGTTGCTTTCCCTCATTTTTTTTTTGTTTCTTTCCTGCCTCTCTTTTCTTTTTTGAAAACCGGATTTAGCTTTCTTTTGGCATAATCTTCCAGCACGGATTTAGCTGTTTCATCAGAATGACCGCTAAATTAAATGCGCCTAGTTAAAAAGCCCGGTGAAGACTAAACCATCGCAAGGGGTGAGGGTGCTTGTCCTCAGGCACAGTAAGCTAGGACACAATTCAATCCGTCAACCGATTTATTTTCCCACAAAAATTACATTTACATTAGTTAGCAACATTTATTGTGATCTTTGAATAATATTAATATTTAAAGGAAAATTAAATTCCAGATTCCTTAGCCCCCCCCACATGGGGCCCTGGTAACTCAGTCCCCTTTTTCTCCCCACTACAACGCCCCTGCCGAGCAGGCCAGGCTTGAGAGCGCAGGGAGGTTTTTGACAAAAAAAGATTCTTTTGTTACAAAATATTTACGAAAATAATACAAAAAAAATAAAGTTCCAACAAACCCAAACTATCAAAAATAAACACAAAGAACACAAACACCTAACAAACTACTAAAAATTAACTACGTGGCTATAAAAAAAACAACAAAAAAAAATGTGGCCAATGGACTTGTTAGAAAGATACAGTAGCATCCAAAGATAGTGCCAAGTGAAAAGTAACTTCTGTACAACCGCTCATTCAGCTATGAATGTTTGTTGCAGGATATTGTGTTTGTTTGGTTAATTAAACACCTGTGTCAGCAATTGGTTACTCTAATTAAAAGGGTGTCTATATACTTTTGGCCATATAGTGTAATTATGAGGGGAAGGGGAAGTAACGTCACATTCCTGCTGACTGTTCAAACCCCACCCTGAGCGCTAAATATATTATAGCCCACCTATAGCTTCTACATCTCACAGGCGTGGGAGAGCAGATCCAAGCTTAATAATGAGTGACACCTTCAATGGCCAGTCAGCAGCATTATTAATGTTCAGCTTGTCCTCTTGACAGATCACTGCCATCTCTGTTGTGTAGGCCGAACTGAATCCAGCTCAAATCTGGATCAGCACCAGCAGGAAAGGTTGGCACAGCGGATGGTTTTGTGGTCATGGTTTAAGTAAGACTGAAGCTGTTCTTAAGGGGCACCGGTGATATGATCACTCAGCCAACCACGGGATTCAAACTGGCAGAGATTCATAACGGGCCTTGGGTGTTGTCGTCCCAGCTGTTTGCACTCTGGCTTTGGGTCGCTGCTTATGGTCGCTTGTAGACTCTCTGGCTCCCCTCCTCCCAGTTGCCTTGGTTACTGGCAGCTCTGAAGGAGTGCTGCCTCTGGCTGGCCAGCCGAGTTCCCTCTTGCCCCCGCACTCCGCATCACGGGCACGCTGACCGGCCCGCCCACTCCAATTACAGTCATGCTGCTGCTGCTTACTCGCTCACGCATGCAGGCGGGGGGCAGGCACTCTGCAGCAAGCTCTATGGCACTGCAGCAAATACACTGACATGTACACTGACCATGTAACACGTGCCCATCGTGTCTTCGAAAACACACACACACACACACATACACACATACACACACACACAGGCTTGTATATCTTTGTGGGGACTCTCCATTAATTTCTATGGGGAAAATTCTAATCCCATCTTGACAACCTTAGCCCCTACCCAGCCTACCTAACCTTAACCATAGGCAACCAAACAAAATACGAGACTTTTGGCATTTTTAGTTTTTTGATTGTAGTCACAGATCTTTGTGGGGACCTGAAAAATGGTTCCCACAATGTCAAGATAACAGGTTTTTATTACATTGTGGGGGACATTTGGTCCCCAAAATGTAATATAAACATAATCCACACACAGAAACACACACACACACACACACACACACACAGCAGCTTCATCCACACCTCTAAACATTCATGGCCAAATTTAGCAGTGATGTCTGCACATTAATGCGCCAACAGCAGGCGGCGTTGAGGTTCCTCATGCAGAGAAGCACCCTTCGTAGACGGCGTTCTTTGAAGGTCAAACAGAAAGCATCGTCAGATCGGATGATCTGGCTGTCTCCAGCTGATCCCGCCCTTACCCTTGAGTCACGAAGCACTGCTCCTCTCACCAAGCTGGGACACGCCCACTTTACCTCTACACAGTGAATCTTGGGATATGTTGGCCTGCAAAGGATCCATCAGGTGGATCCTCTGCATTTGTAGAAGCCCTCGAAGTGGGACAGCCTTGTCGCGCCACTGTGATGCATGCGGTCTTTGAATACAGCTTTAGAAAGGTCCAGCCCTGGAATTCAGACACAGCCTTATGCTACGTTCACACTGCGAGCGGCGAGAGCGTCAAAGCGACCGGAAGTCATTCATTCTCTATGGGAGGGAGCGTCGGGAGGCGTCGAGGAGCGGCGCGGCGCGGCGCGTCGCGATCTTAGCGGCGGGAGCGTCAGACAGAAGTTGAATCCAGTCAACTTTATGGTAATGAGCTGTGACGCGGTTGGGCGGCAACCAATGGGAATGTAGAGGTGCTCCGTTAAAGAGAGCGCCGCAGAACATAAGCGTGTAAACTTTTGTTCCGACCCAACCGTTCCTAGGCACAATGGAGGAGAGACTTATTATTGCTGTGGCCGGGTACCCAGTTATATATGATGTGTCTCTGTTTGCATACAGGGACATAAATAAAAAAAAATGAGGCATGGACCAGAGTGTCCGAAACAATCGGTGTTCCAGGTGAGATGGTGAAGTGCATAATATATTTTTTTGTGAAAAAGGAAAGAGATCAGTAGTAATTTTGGCGCCATAGCAGAGAAAACAGTGCAAATTGTCGGTAATGTTAAACCTATTTATAGCATTAGTGTTTGTCAAAACATAATTATGTGTTTTAGTAGAACTGTCGTGAAACATTTTAAGTACTATTTATGTTAAGAAACATAAAGCACAAGCAACTACTTGGCGATCATCCATTGTGATCCAAGGTAAATTTGAAAAGAAGCGCTACACTATTTATAGGTAACATTTTCCCTCCAGAACGCTTGATTTTAAGTGGGAATGCAAATAACTGGCTCACAACAATATTTATTTGACAAATTATGTCCTATCAGGAGTCGGTGCAAAGATATAAGCTACACGTTTCTCACAAGTTCAAGTTCTCACAAGTTCTCAGAGCCTGGCATTCAGAGCGGCCTTGTCCCCGCCCACTCTATGACGTCAGAGAGCGTCTCCGGCGTTGGGTAGCGTCGCGTTCAGGGCGGCGGGAGCGACGGCTGGCGTCTTTGACGCTCGCGGTGTGAACGTAGCATTAGTCTCGCAGTTAGTCATGGTGTGTTTGGGGAGTAACATGCTATTAACCAATCAGTGTCATCTTGCATTCCCTGTCAAAGCCAGGTGTGCTTGCACCTTGGCGCATTGCTAGTATCATGATCTTATCTCAAGTGGTTTGAATGACAATAAAGCTGATTCTGATTCTGATTATGAACAGCAGTTTTGCCAGGTAGTAGGAAAGAATATATTTATATTGATATATATTTATCTCGATAAGTTGTCTATTTCACAGACATGCTTTATTAGTTTAATAATGTATATTTTGTACAGGTTTCTAATTTATTAAATTTATTTCCAAAGGGAGACTTTTTACACATACTTCTATTTAAAAAAGTGTTTCATGATTCAAATATAATGAAGCATTTATTCAACCAAATAGTTCCTTTCAGGCTCATTGTAACTGATATTATTATTATTATTATTATTATTATTATTATTATTATTATTATTATTATTAATAATAATAATAATAATAATAATAATAGTATTTCACAATTGTACGGTGATACTGTGATATTTTTGGGATAACTTTAAGGTTCTTTGATCAAACCCAGGTGTGAGGACTCTTCAGCCAATCAGTCCTTTAATTCGTAATTTGATTAGGGAATTGCAGTGGAAACCTGCACACACAGCGGCCCTTTTTGAACAAGACTGCCGCCCCGTGTAAGGCAGTATCAGGTGTCTTAACTGTCATTGTGAGGATTCATTCCACATTTGCCTCTCATCCATCCATCCATCCATCCATCTCCTACCGCTTTTCTGGATCGGGTTGATGTGGCAGCAGTCTAAGCAGGGAAACCCAGACTTCCCTCTCCCCAGCCACTTCGTCCAGCACATCCGGGGGAATCACGAGGCGTTCCCAGGCCAGCCAAGAGAGATAGTCTCTCCAGCTTGTCCTGGGTCTTCCCCGGGGCCTCCTCCCAGTGGGACATGCCCGAAACACCTCACCAGGGAGGCGTCCAGGAGGCATTCTGACCAGATCTGGCTCCTCTCGATGTAGAGGAGCAATGGCTCTACTCTGAGTCTCTCCCGAATGACCGAGCTCCTCACCCTATCTCTAGAGAGACCTCAGCCACCCTCAGGAGGAAACCCATTCCGGCCGCTTGTATTCGCAACCTTGTTCTTTCAGTCACTACCCACAGCTCATGACCATAGGTGACCGTAGGAACATAGATTGACTGGTAAATCGAGAGCTTTGCCTTTTGGCTCAGCTCCTTCTTCACCATGACAGACCGATGCAGCGCCCGCATCACTGCTGACATCACACCGATCCGCCTGTTGATCTCCCGCTCCATCCTTCCCTCACTCATGAACAAAACCCTGAGATACTTAAACTCCTCCACTTGGGGAAGGACTCCCTCCCCGACCCAGAGAAAGCACTCCACTCTTTTCCGGCTGAGGACCATGGTCTCGGATTTGGAGGTGCTGATTTTCATCCCAACCGCTTCACACTTGGCTGCGAACTGCTCCAGTGAGAGCCGAAGGTCACGGCCCAATGAAGCCAACAGAACCACATCATCTGCAAAAAGCAGAGACCTAATCCTGAGGTCACCAAACCGGACACCCTCAACGCCCTGGCTGCGCCTAGAAAAGCTCTGTCCATAAAAGTTATGAACAGAATCGGTGACAAAGGGCAGCCCTGGCGGAGTCCAACCCTCACCGGAAACGAGTCCGACTTACTGCCGGCAATACGGAACTAAGCTCTGACACCGGTTATACAGGGACCGAACAGCCCTTATAAGGAAGCCCGGCACCCCATACTCCCGGAGCACTCCCCACAGGACTCCCCGAGGGACACGGTCGAATGCCTTCTCCAAGTCCACAAAACACATGTATACCTTACCAGGGAGGCTGAAGAGTGTGATCCCCCTATATTTGGAACACACTCTCCGGTCCCCCTTCTTGAAGAGGGGGACCACCACCCCAGTCTGCCAGTCCAGAAGCACTGCCCCAATGTCCATGCGATGCAGCAGATGTGTGTCAACCAGGACAGCCCTGCAACATCCAGAGCCTTGAGGAACTCCGGGCGGATCTCATCCATCCCTGGGGCCCAGCCACTGAGGAGCTTTTTAACCACCTCAGTGACCTCCACCCCAGAGATAGGGGAGTCCACCCCCAATTCCCCAGACTCTGCTTCTTCATTGGAAGGCATGTCGGTGGGATTGAGGAGGTCTTCGAAATATTCCTTCCACCAACCCACAACATCCCGAGCTGAGGTCAGCAGCGCCCCATCCCCACCATAAACAGTGTTGACACTGCTTTCCCACCCTAAGCTGCTGGATAGTGGACCAGAATCTCCTGGAAGCCGTCCAGAAGTTGTTTTCCATGGCCTCGCCAAACTCCTCCCATACTCGTATTTTTGCCTCAGCGACCACCGAATCCGCATTCCGATTGGCCCGCCGGTACTCATCAGCTGCCTCTGGAGTTCCACAGGCCAAAAAGGCCTGATAGGACTCCTTTTTCAGTTTGACGGCATCCCTCACCGGCGGTGTCCACCAGCGGGTTCGGGGATTGCAGCCGCGACAGGCATCAGCCTCCTTACGGCCTCAGCTCTGGTCAGCCGCCTCCACAATGGAGGCGCGGAACATGGGCCATTCAAACTCAATGTCCCCCGCCTCCCCCGGGACATGGGTGAAGTTCTGCCGGAGGTAGGAGTTGAAGCTCCTTCTGACAGGGGATCCCGCCAGATGTTCCCAGCAGACCCTCACTATATGCCTGGGCTCCCAGCAGAACAAGAGAGTCCCCAGGAGGAGTGGTCTCCAACACCCCTTCCAAGGACTCCAAAAAGGGTGGGTATTCTGAACTGCCATTTGGCGCATAAGCGCAAACAACAGTCAGGACCCATCCCCCCACCCGAAGGCGAAGGGAGGCTACCCTCTCATCCACTGCGGTAAACCCCAATGTACAGGTGCCCAGCCAGGGGGCAATAAGTATGCCCACCCCCGCTCGGTGCCTCTCCCCGTGAGCAACTCCAGAGTGGAAGAGGATCCAACCCCCCTTGAGCACACTGGTTCCAGAGCCCAAGCCGTGCTTCGAGGTGAGCCCGACTATATCTAGTCGGAATCTTTCAACCTCGCACACCAACTCAGGCTCCATCCCTGCCAGAAAGGTGACATTGCCTCTCATCAGTGTTTTCAAAGTGCAGCCTACCTTTCATCTGTGTCAGATATAATCACAGGGAAGGGTCACAGGAGTGTTTTTTTCTCTTTACCCAAAGCTTTTCTATTGCCTGTGGCCTCGGTCACCTGTATGGACAAGCTCTCGACTTTTTTAAGAAAGTGTCTTTAAAAATATATGGTGCTTCAGCATGAGTTTAACCACAACTTCCGGTCATGTAGGAAGTCGTGTTCCATCTGGGCTTCGTTGTGTTACAGGGCTATAAAGCTATGCTGTGTTGTTCGGCATCACTTTGCTGTGCCAGTGAGCTGCAGGGCATGATGTCGCCGTATAACGGTGCAATGCTGTAGGGCTGTGATGTAATTGATGTAGGGCTGTGATCTTTGAGCATCCCAGTCTGAAGTTACACCATGAATTCATGGCAGATGTGCTGGGGGAGGAAGGATCTTGCGGTACATCTCACGTTCTGTTTGTGTACAAACAATCACTGCGTGCGTGGTGCAGGGGATGATGGGTAATTGCAAGTTTCAGCAGCCGTCCTGTAATCAGCCAGATGGTTGGTTGCTTCGACACTCTCGCACGCTCACTGGCACGTAAGCGTACCCCCTGCCTCCCATAGTGTGTTCAGCACTGTGTCTAGCTTTTGGTTTCACTTTCGTGGGTCTGGGCGTTTCAAGAAACTGAATTCAATTAGCTGCTTCTTCAGTTTATGCCACAGAAATGCCTTGGCATGAAAGGAGCTTCTGGGCACGGAGCAGGCCGCCATCTTCTGCTTAAGGCTCGAGCTTAAGGGGGGGTAACAGCAATGTGGTGATTTTAAGGAGGCTGCCATTACGAGTTTATCCTGGTATGGCTTACAGATAACAAGGAAACTTTACAGAATTAGTACAAATGGTACTTGAAGCAAAAGGACCATGTGAAGTCAGAACAAAGGCAGGAAGACAGAATCATAATTAACAATGATTGATTGGACATAGGGAAATATCTCACTGAGGAACAGAATAAGAGCTGTCACTTAAATGCACAGATAACAAGGGTCAGATGAAAGACAGGTGTGGGTTGTTACAAATTACACACGAACACTAGAGACTAGGGGCAACAAGGAACAGGTGAGGGTAATTAACAAATACTAAGGATTCAAACTAAGAGATACTAGAAACATGGGTACGGAACATCACTACAAGACAAGAGACATATAATCAGGGTTAACTAAAGCTAAAAAACATGGATCAAAACAGAGATACATGAACAGATAATTAAGAACACCTTGGACCACATTTACAGCAACATACATGGCACATACAGGGCTGCACCCCACCCCCACTTCGGACAGTCAGACCACACTCTGTTCATGTACCCGGCCTATAGGCAGAGACTGAAACAGTCAAACCTTGTCACCAAACTTGTGAAACGATAGACCCCAGAGATCTGAGAGCGTCCTGCAGGACGGTACAAAAGGTGATGTTCTCACCTCAATCTTCAACCTTTCCCTCAGCCAGAGCACTGTTCCCACCAGCTTCAAGACCACAACCATTGTCCCCCTCCCAAAGAAAAGCACAGTCACCTGCATGAATGACTACAGACCAGTAGTACTCACTCCAATCATCGCAAAGTGTTTTGAGAGAGTGGTGCTGACCCACATCCAGAGCAACATCCTAGATACTGTGGACCCCCTGCAGTATGCCTACCAGCCCAACAGGTCCACATCAGATGCCATCGCTGCTGCCCTTCACTATTCCCTCTCCCACCTGGAAAACAAAGACTACTACATCAGGATGCTCTTTGTTGACTACAGCTCTGCCTTCAACATGGTCATCCTCCACAAACTCATCCACAAACTGACCACACTCGGCCTGCACCCGACCATCACCACAAACTGGCATCCCACAGGGTTGTGTTGTCAGCGGCTTTAAGTACCTGGGCGTCCACATCAGTGAGGACCTCACCTGGTCACTGAACACCACACAGCTGGTGAAGAAGGCTCAACGGTGACTGTACTTCCTGAGGAAGTTTGGTATGTCAACCAAGATCCTCAGCAACTAATACAGCTGCATTGTGGAGAGCACACTGACCAGCTGCATCACCGCGTGGTATGGCAGCACTACAGCTATGGACTGCAAACACCTGCAGAGTGGTGAAGACTGCGGAGAAGATCTTCAGGACTCTGCTGCCCTCTTTGCAGAGCAGCTACCACCGCAGAGTCCAAAGGAGAATTGCCTCCATCCACAAAGACCCCACACACCCCCAACACGAACTGTTCACACTTCTGCCCTCAGGACGGAAGACAGAAGTGTGAAATCTAGAACCTCCCGACTTAACAATTCCTTCTTCCCCACTGCCATCAGACTCCTTAACAGCCGACAGGAGTATGAATAATGGACATCATACTACCATACTACCATACCATACTACCTCATACTGTAATTTTTTGCGCATTAAGCTCTTTTGCACATTACACTCAAAGTATTTATTTTTCTATTTTTTTCTATTATATTGTACCTCTGCATTTTGTGTAGACAGCAAAGTAAGAATTTCATTGCACGGAGAAATGCACTTTTCTACTGTACATACTGTATGACAATAAATGCTTTGAATCTTATCTTGAATCTTAACCTTCTGGGGTCTAGGGGTAGGGAACATACTTTGACTGGGGCATGGTCACACATTTCTTTAAATATCATAAACTTAATTCATGGCAAATAAATTATTTCTTATATGTTTGGTTTGGCATTACACTCATCTTAATTTTAATGTATATTGTAAATATGTCAGATTTATGTTAAGTTTGTAATTTGACATCAAAGTATAGAAATTGCAAAATGCAGCTTGGAACACTTGCAGAAACATTATAAAAGTACATAGTACACAGTGGTGCCAGTTTGTTTTGATCCCAGATATCTGATCACCAAAGTCTACATGAAGATGACTAAATGGTGTAGTTGCAACATTCAGTTGGATAAATAAATAAGAAAAACCGAACTCATGTCACTATTTCTGGCTCCTTTCATTGAATATGTAGGAGCTCTCATGTGTATGCATGAGCCATTCACACCTGGCCACATCCCCCCCCACTTTTATGGCGCTGATGGGGAGGTATCTGGATCACGTTTCATCGTTGCGTTGTTCATCAAATTACCATGCGAATGCGATTTGAATACGCGCTAATGCGGCTATTTAGAATGTGAATAGCGATCTTCGGGTGACAGCGGTACTACACGCCCCCGATGCAGGTAAAACTAAGAAAGGTGACACGGTTTACCTTTTTCGCTGATTTAACTTAATTTTAAAAACTTTAATACTTCTAACAATGGACGTTTTGAAAAGAATACAGATTACGGATTTAGTCAGCATTTTTTTTCATGATTCTACATAAATATTTCAGTGAGATATAAACTGAAATAGACATGAAAAATACGCTGCATCGCCGACGAGGTTAACAATACATTCACAACAGAATTCAGAGCACAAGAACACAAAATGTCCAACAAGGTGAGGCTGGCCTCTAGCCAACCGAGAACCCATGACAGAGGAGTTGCTTGGGCCAGAACCACCTGCTTAGCCTATTTAGCCACACAGTGACCCAAGGGGGAGGGGAAAACAACAGGGGCACCAAATAAACAGGATGGCCAGTGAGACCTGCTGGTCGAATCGAGAAATGAGATACAGAACAGGCAAGACAGGGACCAATCCTGACATGTCTACCAGTGGTGACTTTCCAGCCCTGCTCCGTATCTGACACTGAGAATTCACTACGTGAGTCTGAAGATGCCACCCCGTATGTTTGCATTCTCATGTCTGACTGTCATTCTGAGGACGTGGAGAGGGATGTGGGGGAGAAGGTTTCTCCATAGATCCTCCCCTGGCCACACACACACCATGAGGCCCCAGTTGCCATGGAGAAGCTAGTCCTAGTCCAGAAACTGCCTGTGTCGTCAACAGCGGTGTCTTTTTTTCATTTCCTGGGGGGGGGGGGGGGGCGCACTGTCTGTTTCAACTGTTTTAACTTAAAAGTCATCTGCGCTGTCAAACTACATAAACTGCAAGTGTATTTCATCTATTATGAAATGCTGTACAATTTGCTTATCAATCAATGTCAGTTGATTTCATCTCTCATTTTTCAGCTAAGGTGACCAGTCACCCCGAACTTGATGAGGAGATTGATTTCCTGTCCTCCATCATCGCCAAACAGAGGTCACAGGTCAGACAGTCAGGTAAGACTGCCCACAGTCATTATGTTGTGAGTAGTCATAGTGACATAACTGTCAACTTCTTTTGTTCTTTGCTAAAGCATTTATATATTTTATAGCGAGCGCTTCAATTAAACAGGGTGTACAATGGAGAAAGCAAAGCCAGCCAGTCCCTGGGGAAATTGAGGGTTAGGAGCCTAGCTCAGAGGCTCAACAATGACCATGCCATCGACCCTGGGAGCCACACCAAAAAAGAAGACCTCTTCTTTAGTTAAACATAGCTCACTATGCTAAATATCATGAAAATTTGCCACACCCAGAAATCACATGCCAAGATGCATTTTATGAGTCATGTTGTTGTTGAAATACATCCAGGGTCCTCTTTGCAGAGAGTAATAACTATTTAATGACAAAAATGAAAGCAAGCATACAAAGGTAGAATGATTTTCAACGGTCCAGCATCTCCTGTTAGCGAATCGTTTAACGCTGCTAAAGTTGCATAAATACTTAAATGAGGGTGACTGGTGTGTTTGTAGCAGTTAATGATGGTTCAGAGAGGATAACACCATATTGTATGGATAGGGGACAGAATTGTAAAAATCGAACCTTAATTAAGGAATACTGACATGGGAAGCTGGGTACTCTTCAAGCCTCAGTCACACTCCATGCAAGGTCTTCTGCCTATCAGACCTTTGCTCTGTGCTAGACTTATCTCAATATTCTGCCACTGATGTTAGATATATATGTTAGAAATGTGAGATGGTTGAGTTGATTCAACCAAGGATGAAGGTCCAAATAGGGTCAGACTTTCAGTAGACAGATTGCAGGACACTGAGGTAGTGAATGAAAGAACAGTCCAGTCAAGCTTGAACAAGCAAAACTAACTCAAATCCCTAAGCTAAGCAGAACCAGGGAACCTTGCATTGGCTTCCTGTTGAATCCCACAATGGGTGCAAACTGTTGCTCATTTAAAGTTCTACATAGTCTTATCCCAAAATACCTGTGTGATCTTTTAGTCCAGGGCTTCTTAAATAACATGGGCAGAGTGATACAGATCTAATCATTGATTTATTTTTGTTCCTTCCTCATCTGCTTCTCTCCTCTGACACCAGAACCAGAGAAACGTAAGCAGAGTAACACCACCCCTGTGCCTTCCGCCCATCCCGGGGTGGATCCCCAGCCAACCTCCCCCAGCCAGACCCCCCCAATTTGGAGGGAGCCTGTGGCTGCTACATACCCTTCAAAGAACAAAGTTCTGACTGGTAGGTTTGCAGCCTTTGTGAAATTCAACAGAAGTACACAGTTGGTATGTTCTGTGTGACCAGCAGAGTAGCGTCTAACATCACATTTTCGTAATCTGCAGGTTACATGTTCAAGTGCCAAGTGTGGTCCTTCTGTAGCTGCCTCAAACTAGGTTCTTCATCAGAAATACTCTATTCTCACTCAATAAATGGATAAAATTGAAAGTCTCTTTGGATAAACAAAATAAGCGACTCATGACAGAGATCTTGCAGAGATTTTAGAAGCCATTCTGCCCTGAGTCTGGTTATCAGCCAAACAGCGCGACACTAATTCCTGTCCTGAGTTTTGACAGGCTGCACTTAAACTGGTGCACGCTGCAACCAGTTTAAGCCCCTGTTTGGAATGCATGGCGCTCAAGTCCACAAGCAAAGCCGTGCACCTAGCTCAGCTTTGAGGAGCCCAAATTATATCTGCAGCTTGGCGACACAAAGAAATATCACAATGCTGTAGGGATGGCGGGAGCTCAGCATCACCACCTGCAGGGGGCTTCAGGCCACTAGAAGGCCCCGATAATTTCATTATGTCCTGGTCGGGTTCAAACAGGCATCTGCTAGGCGACTGGTTTAGCGTAGCCATTCTTAATATCAGCCCAATGAAATTAGCCTCCCCCTTTCTACTGGCATGATGGTGTTAGCACTTGTTAGCTCACGCAGGAGTGATACTCTGAGATACATCAGGCCCCGCAGCCCTGCTAGCACCAGAACCCCTGCTCTCTGGCAGGACCCCCGGTTATCCCCCAGCAGTGCTAATGCAGGCCGAGGCCAACTAGGGGCAGCAAAGGGCCAGTGCCATCAGACTCACAAGGATGTTCTTTGTTGGACTTTCTTGCATCAGTAAGAGGAGACGTTTGAATCGATAAGTTCTGGAGGTTTCAAACCAAAGGTTAGGCAGCCATAGAGATGTCTTAGCCTAACTGCTAACAAAAAGCATCATTGGCTCCGGGAAGGATGTGAGAGTCATTTACTCTCTGATACACCTCCCCACTTTCACTTACCTCCATTAAGTATGTTTGTATTTAACAAGACTAAAAAAATTCAAGTAGTATAGGCACTACCTTTAGAAGGGAAAATGCTCGGTTACCACGCATAAGGGGTCACTCTGTGCCTGGGGACACTTGCGTTTGTCACATACCTGTCACCAGACTGCCCCCTGTGTCTGAGAACCTGCACAGCTGCTCTTCCCTCCCTTGTGGGATTTTCTTCTCTTATAGCACTGCTCACTATGCCCCCTTTCTCCATTCTCCTCTCTCCATTCACAGTCATGACAGCTGCCTTCTCCATCCTGGGCACCTTGGCCTTGACTGTGGCGGTGGCTTGTTGGATCAGGTGATTTTTATTTTTCTTCTCTGCTGTTTGTTTTTAACTGCTTCAAAAAGTCTCTTAGAATTTGGATTATCTGGAGTCCTGGCAGATCAATACAATAGAAGATTAAATAAAAGTTTCTTCCCAGTTCCCGTTTCACCTCAGTATGGATGTTTTTAATCTAACAACAACCCCTGGTAGATTCCTTTCTTGTTGTTATTGATAAAAACTGTATTTACAGCCCTTCTTATAAAGACCTCTCTTTAAACACAGTTAAAGCTTCAGTCCCCTTCCGGGAATTCACTGGCAGGACAAACCACTGACAGAACACGTACTGCAATGGATTTAAAGACACCTTAGGACTCCACTTCACATTCACTTTAATATTTATGTATAGTTATGCTAAAACACACTGAATGGCTTCCAAAATGTGTCGAAGCTTTCAGCTCCCCTCACTCCCGCATCTCTCGCCCCCGGCAGGCTCCGGAAGGGCGCCCGCCTTGCTCAGAAGGTGGATTACCCGGCTTTCGGCCTGTTGGGTTCCCATACCTTTGACAGCACGCAAGTGAGTAACGCTCAGATGCAGTGCAATGTGGGGCAGTCAGTGGGCTGGCTGCGAACTGAACAGCCTCCTTGTGTCGTTCTGCTCCAGACAGGAGATAAGAAGCTGGCCCACAGCGCCCAGATGTATCACTATCAGCAGCAGAAGCAGCAGATGCTATCCCTAGAGAGGTGAGTTTCCATTATGTCTGCACTCTGCTTGGCCGTCCCAAAGAAACCAGGAAATGCTTCCGTTTTCCTCACAGTGCTGTGCTAGACTCACCGTTAATGTTGTGTACAAGGCACCGTGTCATCAGCAGGAGGTGAACTTGGAAGATTCGCAGGAGAGTCTGACCATGTAATGATCTTTAACCTGAAGCGCTGTAGCAAAATATCAGGCTGCTGGGTCTTGCTGAACAGACACATGGACTAAATGCCAAAGTAACAGCCACCTTCATCTCTCTGACCAGTTCTGTCTCCTGATGTTTCTCAGACACAGAGGTGAGCATAAGGTTCCGGACTCTGGAACCACCTCGGACGAGGAGAATGAGGATGGAGACTTTACTGTGTATGAATGTCCCGGCCTGGCTCCGGTAAGTCCGCCGTAGTGCTGCCCAGCCAGACTTGTCTCATCATGGATCCTCCTCTAGAACCTGCAGAGCTCTCAGAAATGGGGCAGAGCTGTATCAACATAGCGAAAACATGCAATATTCAAATGCATTTGAACCTGCAACCCTGAAACTTTGATACCATGTGCCAGTATTCCACAGCATGTGCCCATATGTGTGTGTGCAAGCAGCTGTTGTTTTTAGACGTTCTTCAGATGTGATCGTCTGTTTTTCTTTTCTTCTCCCATTAGACTGGAGAAATGGAAGTGAGGAATCCTCTGTTTGATGACTCTACTCTAACGCTGCGGAGGAATGAGGAGTAAAATGCTGGACTGTCTCTCTCTCTCACACACACATACACACACACACACACACACACAGTCCATGTATTCATATCTTTGTGGGGACTCTATTTATTTCTATGGGCATCTCGATTCCCAAAAATGATGACCGAAACCCCTACCCAGCTCCAACCATAACCATAAGTAACCAAACAAAATACAGACTTTTGGAATTTGTACTGTTTTGGTTGCAGTCACCGATTTTTATATGATTGAATTTCCCCTTGTGAGGACCAAAAAAATGCTCCCCACCATGTCAAAGTAACAGCTTTTAGTCACACTGTACGGACATTTGGTCCCCTCAATGTAATGTATATATGGACCACACACACACACACACACACACACACACACACTGAGGACACTGGAAGATGCCCGCCTGCCTGCCAGGTGCCCCAGCAGTATCTCTGAATCAAGCAGTAAGGATGACCATTGTTTAAGGAAGAACTCCAGGGAGAATGTGAGCAGTGAGCAGCAGCACCCCCTGGTGGCATCGCTGTGGTACTGCCTCTCTATCTTGCCCTCGGTCCCCACGCCAGCAGCTCCCTCTGATCACTTCCCACACTGTCCGCACCCCTCCCACACATGATTTCCCTTGCATCGTGTAGCTTGCCTGTTTTCTCCTCTGTCGAGCTGATCTGCCAGTGTTTCATTTTCAGAGATCCACTTCCTCCAATTTGCCTGTAAGAGTTAGCAGTGAGTGTCTTACTCATCACCACGTTGCACGGTGCTGTAATGAGCAGCTGCTGCTGGTGCAGACCCCCTTGCCCTGTATGCACTGAGCCGTATCACTGACCGTGCAGCAGCAGGCACCCTATAACAGGCTGCTACCGCTGCTATAGAGACCTGCGTGTCCTCTTCATTAACCTGTCCCACAAACACACACAAGCACAAAACACATGCAACACACTATGTATGCTATGTATTTTTTATTTTTATTCATGTGAAATTCTCAGTTTAAATTCTGAAGTTCCTTGTTTGCAATGAAGATGAAATCAAAGGTTAAAGGATGAAATTTTTTCTTATTAATTTTTCTAGGGTATCCATGTGGTGGCTTCTGTAAGCCTGGAGCTGTCTGTCAGCGAAAGCTCCTCACTTTTAATAGTTGGGCTGCCATGCATTGCTGAAAGACAGATCACATGACCCAATTGGTTGTCCTACATAGGCCGTTTATTGTTTTTGTCATGTAGTGCTTCTATGTTCTTGTTTCAGTTGGAGGGAATATCAAAATGAATTAAAATACACTGATACATCCTAACCATGCAGCAAGGGGGGGTTGATTTTAACAGGCATTTCACTGTGGTTAGAAATTACTAGTCCATTTTGTCCAGCTTCCAAAAGACAGATTGTCTATGAGGAAAAAAAGCAGGACTGATGCCCAGATGGAGTTTGCTGGGTTTGAGCATGTAGTTTGTGTGCTTGCTGCAGTTGGTCTACCTTGAACCATGGAAAGCTGCTGAGTGCTGGACCTCGTTATCAGGGGGATGCTTATTCTCACCTCCCATCATGCATCACTCCCTGGGCCTCGTTACCAGGGAGACGCTTATTCTCACCTTCCATCATGCATCACTCCCTGGGCCTCGTTACCAGGGGGATGCTTATTCTCACCTCCCATCATGCATCACTCCCTGGGCCTCGTTACCAGGGGTACGCTTATTCTCACCTCCCATTATGCATCACTCCCTGGGCCATGTTACCAAGGGAACGCTTATTCTCACCTCCCATCATGCATCACTCCCTGGGCCACGTTACCAGGGGTACGCTTATTCTCACCTCCCATCATGCATCACTCCCTGGGCCTCGTTACCAGGGGGATGCTTATTCTCACCTCCCATCATGCATCACTCCCTGGACCTTAAATGTATATACATAAATGTTGCACATAGAAAATAAAGGAACTGTCACAAAATCAGCTAAACTTGTGCTTAGGTTAGTTTTGTTTCTTGTTGCTGTTGCTGTATACATTGAGTTCATTTCTCAAACAGAGTCACCGTCTAGCACAGTTGCCTACCACCACAGTCTCAGGAATGCCACTTTGCTAGCACCTTGCGATTGTGTGCTGAACTACACTTCCCAACAACCACTGCTCAGCAAGAGACACTGGTCCTCTGCTTTGGTGGCTGCCTAGAAGAGGAGGAGCATCAGCTTTGGTGCAGTGTGGCATTCCTCCTTCCCCCAAAACAACAGGACAAACAAACCATGCTCCTTTTGAGATCCTACAGAGTCAGATCTGTTATGAATTAAATCAGCCATAATCAGACTGAATGGCGTCTCATTCACAAATGGAGATGTTTGACTTCTGAAAAAAGGAAGACATTCCTTGAAGAAATGGACATTTCGGGAAGCTGGGAGTTATATCCAAGAACAGTAATATTATCTAAATGAAATGTAAATGCCCTGTGGTCTGTAGCATCTCCAATGGGGCACAGCAATGTGTCTGGCTGTTGCTTCGCCCTGCGCTCCTGGCTGAATGTTATTGGCCATGTAGATATAATCATCAAGAAAGGCAGGACCCTTGCATGTGTGTTGATGTAAAAATCTGCTGTCCCCTTTGCTTCTCCAATCAGCCGATGCTATTCTTTTTCTTCTTCTAAAAAGAAATTTTTAACGACCCTTGTGTCAATAAAGTGTTTTGATTAATGACATGTTTAATAAATTTAATTCCTAAGTATGTATGCATTGCCCAGCCAGATGATACTGGAGGTACTCCTTCATGCAAACAGATTTTTCATTATTATTATTATTATTATTTTGTCTAGGTACCTAAGTTGGCCTACGCTGTTTAAATTCTCAATATTTTCAGACATTATTGTTTTGGATTCTTGCTGAAGAGGAACATCTGTGCTGCTTTCCATCATGTCTTCACCCTGGAGGTGTTTCTCCACTGCAATCACAGCCATGCTGACATGGGAGGTGTCCCACCAACATCAGCCAGGCCAGGCCGTATTAACTGTGATACCTTATTTTTGGGGCACCGGGAGGCGTCTGGCTTGGGGCCCACAGAGCCTGCAGTGTTTCATTTGTGCTTGAGCTGAGCTAAAGGCCGGCTCATACTTTGCTTCCCGAGGTCCGCACACAGTGTGAGTGACGTAAATTTCATCATCAGCAGTGTCTGGCGGACTGTGCACATGCAGCCGTGATTTTTTTGTCCAGCAGACATCATCGAGTGCACATGCACAAGGATATTGACTTGGTATTTCCAGTAGGTGGCAGCACTGGATACCCGCATATCTAATTTTTCATACACTGCAGTATAATGTATTTTCAAAAGCAATGCTATTCTGGAATTTTTAAATCTTGGTGATACAGTTTGCCAAGCAGGTGTGTGTGTGTGCGCGGGGGGGGGGGGGGGGGGGTGGACGGACTAATTTTGTAACTAATATTTCTAAAAACTGCGGTATGCCGTGTTAGCATAGTGCCACCTATTCCAAGTAACAAGGAAAGTACCCATTCACTACTATGCTTATTTTGTGTTTTTGGCAGTACTGCCCTCTGCTGGTCTGGTGGAATACCATGGCTGTTTGCATGCTCTGACAGAAAAGTGAAGTATGAACTGGGTGTAAGCACTGACATTCACTGTTTTTGGGAGGATAAGGGACGGCACTAAGGGCGGTAAATTACAAATGAAACCCAGAGGAAGTCAGCTGTGCGTGGGGGCAGACGGACCACGTCCTCATCCAAGAGCGCAACGCTGAGGTGTCTAAGCCAGTACTTCTGTAAGTGTGAAGTTCTGTAAATGTGCAAATGTTTTATTAATTAATGGGGCTGTCTGATCGCATGTTAGCACTGGAAAGTTGTAGAAATCAAGCATAAAATTCAATAAACATTTATATTATATGAAAAGATTGAAGCAGTACTGTTTATGGGCAATATCATTAGTCAGTGCTTCAGTGCTCACAGTGAATAATCTCTGCTCTTCTAGACATGATGCAGCATGTATAACAATCAGGAATAACTTCCAAGGTGCCCATGGGCACAATACAGGATTCCTACAGGTGTATGTGGCTATAAAATAGGGCCTCACTGCTATTCACTGAAGTTCAAAGTGTTCAACACCAGAGCTTCAGCTGGAAACATGAGGGTGCTGCTGAAATCCATGGACACAATATTTAAAGGGGTAGTTTGTTGCTGTTTCTGAGCATCATAGCTTTTTTTTTTTTTTTTTACACTAAAAGCTTATGACAAATATCGATCTTTGGAACCTTCTGGAGATACGAATGTCAACATCCTGTTCGCAGGAGCTTTAACTCGTGCCTCCGGCAGAATTCCAACTGCATGCCGGGGGAGGTTGGGGACATTGAGTCTGAATGGACACTGTTCCGGACCTCCATTGTGGAAGCGGCCGTATGGAGCTGTGGCTGCAGGGTGGTCGGTGCCTGTCGTGGCGGTAACCCCCGTACCTGATGGTGGACACCAGAGGTGAGGGGGGCTGTCAGGCTGAAGATGGAGGCTTACCGGGAATTATTAGCCTGGGGGTCTCCGGAGGCAGCTGACGGGTACCGGCGGGCCAGGCGGAACGCAGCTCGGGCGGTCGCAGAAGCAAAAACCCGGGCGTGGGAGGAGTTCGGTGAGGCCATGGAAAGTGACTTTTGGTCGGCCTCAAAAAGGTTCTGGCAAACCATCCGGAGTATCAGGAGGGGGAAGCAGCTCTTGGTTCCTACTATTTATAGTGGGGAGGGGGTGCTGTAGACCTCACCTGGGGACATCACCCGGAGGTGGAAGGAATATTTTGAGGACCTCCTCAACCCTGCCTCAGATACATCTACACACACTGCCTTTGAAACATCTGAGGGCACAGAGCCCGAGGGTGCTGGGGGGGGCTTGCACATCACTGGGGCTGAGGTGGCCAGGGTGGTTAAAGAGCTCCGTGGTGGCCGGGCCCCGGGGGTGTGCGAGATCCGCCCGGAGTACCTGAAGGCTCTGGATGTTGTGGGGCTGTCGTGGCTGACACGCCTTCTCAACAGTGCGTGGAGGTCAGGGACGGTGCCACTGGATTGGCAGACCGGGGTGGTGGTCCCCTTATTTAAGAAAGGGGACCGGAGGGTGTGTTCCAACTACAGGGGGATCACACTTCTCAGCCTCCCTGGGAAAGTCTATTCCGGGGTACTGGAGAGGAGGGTGAGATCGATAGTCGAATCTCGGATTCAGGAGGAACAATGCGGTTTTCGTCCTGGCCGTGGAACACTGGACCAGCTTTATACCCTTGCAAGGGTACTGGAGGGGGCCTGGGAGTTTGCCTATCCAGTCTACATGTGCTTTGTGGATTTGGAAAAGGCTTACGACCGGGTTCCCCGAGGTGCTCTGTGGGGGGTGCTTCGGGAGTATGGGGTCCGGGGTCCGCTGTTGTGGGCGATTCGGTCCCTGTACGAACGGAGCAGAAGCTTGGTCCGCATTGCCGGTAATAAGTCGGACGTGTTCCCAGTGCGGGTTGGGCTCCGCCAGGGCTGCCCTTTGTCATCGATCCTGTTTATAATATTTATGGACAGGATTTCTAGGCGCAGCCAGGGTGTTGAGGGTGTCCAGTTTGGTGGCCTCAGGATTGCATCACTGCTTTTTGCAGACGATGTCGTCCTGTTGGCTTCATCTGCTGGGGATCTCCAGCAGGCACTGGGGCGGTTCGCAGCCGAGTGCGAAGCGGCAGGGATGAGGATTAGCACCTCCAAATCCGAGACCATGGTTCTCAGTCGGAAACGGGTGGTTTGCCCTCTTCGGGTCGGGGGAGACGTACTGCCTCAAGTGGAGGAGTTTAAGAATCTCGGGGTCTTGTTCACGAGTGAGGGTAGGCGAGATCTGGAGCTGGATAGACGAATCGGAGCGGCGTCTACAGTTTTGCAGGCGCTTAACCGGTCCGTCGTGGCTAAGAAAGAACTGAGCCAAAAGGCAAAGCTCTCGATCTATTGGTCCATCTTCGTCCCTACCCTCACCTATGGTCATGAGCTATGGGTAATGACCGAAAGAATGAGATTGCGAATACAGGCGGCCGAAATGAGGTTTCTCCGCAGGGTGTCTGGGCTCTCCCTTAGGGATAGGGTGAGAAGTTCGGATATCCGGGAGGGCCTCGGAGTAGAACCGCTGCTTCTTCACGTCGAAAGGAGCCAGTTGAGGTGATTTGGACATCTGGTGCGGATGCCTCCTGGGCAGCTACCCGGAGAGGTTTTCCGTGCCTGTCCTACAGGGAGGAGGCCCCGGGGCAGGCCCAGGACTCGCTGGAGGGATTATATCTCTCGGCTGACCTGGGAACACCTCGGCATCCTCCCCGAGGAGCTGGTAGAGGTGGCTGGGGAGAGGGAGGTCTGGGTGCCTCTACTGAAGCTGCTACCCCCGCGACCCGAACCCCGGAAAAGCGGTAGATGATGGATGGATGGATGGATGGAATTTAATAACTGAAGGCTGAATTTTAACAATTTTTTTTTTTTGACATTTTAGGTATATTTTATGTAACATTAATATTAAGACTTGTTACACTGAGGGAATCTGGGTTTTCACTGAGTATGAAGCGAGGATCTATTCTTACCCATTGTTTAAAATCATTATTAGGCCTATATGGTATGTATGGTATGTTTTGTATCTTTATTAAACTGATCAATTATAATCATGTTAATTCATGTATTGAAAGGAGTTTGACAGTAGTCAGTGTTCAGTACTGCTGTAAGGTAAACACTACCAGGTTACAAAATTTCAAAATGGTTAACGGTTGAGAATATTCATTCATAATTTAGAAAAGTAATCAAAACGTAATCAAATGTAATTAGTTACTTTACTTTCATATAGTAATTGAAATAGTTACACTACTATTACATTTTAAATAGAGTAACTTCTAATTGTAACGAATTACATTTCCAAAGTAATCTTCCCAACACTGCCTGCAACACACTCAACAAAAGTTGGGACAGAGTTAACATAAGATAGAAAAGCTTACAGAATACTCAAGTAACACTGGTTTGGAAGACTGCACAATAAGCGGGGTAATTTGGAGCAGGTGAGGTATCATGATTGGATGTAAAAGTAGCATCCATCAAAGGCTCAGTCTCTACAAGTTGTTTTGGAAGCTTGAATAGAACAAGCAGTTACAGAACATGGACGGATGGATGTTGCTAGACATTCTGAAATGTTTAAAGCACTGTACTGAAATTAATGATGAATGGTCTCCACATAGATTAATTTATACATTGTGCATTTACCTAGACAAAGTTACCTAGATCATATCCTTGGTTTTTCAAAATTGTCATATAATGATATAGTCACTGGGCCTGTAATGCTGAAATTTCTAATCATGCCAGAGACATTCAACAGGCTGGTCTTGTTTGACAATCTTATGTTCATATTTGTACACTGTGGGTGACGTCAAGAGCCTAACTGCATTTCTTTGAGGGGGAAATCAGAAGTACCTGGTGGGAAGCCGTCCAATACGGGGAGAGCTTTCAAACTCCACACAAAGTTATCATTATCATCAATCTTTGCTGTTAGTTTGTTTCACATATTCATTGTTAATACGTGATACTATGAAGTTTTGTCTTTTGTAAGTTTTCTTTCCAACCCAGTCTGACGTCCTGGCACCAGCTTTAGTCCCTAGATCCTGCACATAGACTCTTATCTCGCTCTTACCAAATAGGACATTTAAATTCCGCGTATCTCTGTTTGTGTTGTATTTGTTTATTTTTTTTGTGGGATGATGGGAAAATTTCTTCTTCCTTGTCTCATGCCATGCAACATGGTTTTATGTGAATCTACACTGGTGTCATTTTCACATTTCTGGCACATGTATATATCAGAAACAGAATTTTTTTTTTTGTTACCATGTACCTTAATGTGACGGAAAGCCAAAGAAATGAGGACTCAGATGCAGAAATCGGAGAATTTAGAGGCTTTAACTGATGTAGTATATTGGGTATTATGGGCTGGTGAAGCCACTGTATAAGTTGCTTAAATGCTATATCACACTCTTCAGTCCACTTCCATCTCTTTCCATCACAGAGTAGCTCATGCAAGGGTTCCAGCAGTGTTGCCAGCCATGGGATAAACTTACCATAGTAATTTATCAACCCTAAAAAGGAGCAAAGCTAAGCAACGTTTTGCTGGGCTGGGGCTTTAGTGATGTTCTTTACCTCATCGTCTGCCAAAGTTTTGTGTCAAATTAAAGGGGAGACTTCCAGAAACTCCTGAGCATCATGCCATCATTTTTCAAAACTGCAATCTGAATGGAATCTCCGGAAGTACCAGGTGGAGTGTGCTGTGTGACATTCCTAAGGTCGTTAATGCTGAAACATGACCGCCACTCAATAAGGCATGCAAGGTATAACATTAGGAATGGGCACAGACACATCTCAAGACTGATGGTACAAAGGTTTTGGGGACAGATGAGATGAAAGTGACTCTTGATGGAGCAGATGGATGGGCCAGTGGATGGAGATCCTCTTAAAGCACCAACAAGGTAGTGGAGGATCGATGACGTGGGCTGCAATTATCAGTGATGGACCTGTCAGACCTTTCTGACTTACAGATCGTGTAAAACTTTACCACAAAGTCTACTGCAAATTTCTAGAAGATACTTTCTTCAAACACTGGCACAAGAAGAAGTCAGCAGATTTCTAAAAGGTTATGATATTCCTCCAGGACAATGCCCCTCTCTATGCATCAAAATATTTCATAGATTTGCCTAGAAAGGCTTGAAACATAATTGAATTATGACCTGCTCCCCTTCATTGCCTGACTCAACCTCAACTACTAGGCCTTACCAAAGTGTGAGATTTACCAAGGTAGCAAGCTGTATCTTTCTCAGAGCAGTGTCTGGGAGGGGGTCCTAGCTGGCTCAGCTAATATAGGACAGGATCAAATCAAAAACCTGAAATGTTTGTCATACGTTAAATTGTTGATGATTTGACAAGATCCTAGATTACTTGGTTCTGCAAAGCTGTTATTGGATTGGTTGTCACAGCAACGTGTCTGTAGGCAAAACCTGCCCAGAGCAGGTTTATTCAGTGTAAATAAGTTTAGATCACAGATATAAACAGAGTTCTGTACACTTGGGAAACCCATCCAAATATGGCCACGCCTTTCTCATGCAAGCAACCAATTAGAAGTGCCTCGGTCCTTCCGTGATTTTGGTACTGGCCAGTCAGTGCCTTCACCTTGGCGTCCATTTGAAGTGCACCCTCAGAAAGGACGAATCCCAAGAAGGGGATTGTGCCCTGGTGAAACTCACACTTCTCTGCCTTAACATACAGCTTGTTTAGAAGGAGCCTCTGGAGAACCTTGTGAACATGTTGTACACCCTGTTCATTTCATGAGAAAATCAAGATGCCATTCAAGGTAAACAAAAACAAAGCAGGTCTTGTAGAACATTGTTAACCAAGTTCTGGAATGCCACAGGGACGTTTATAAGGCCAGAGGGCATCACAAAATACTCTAAGTGTCCTGTAGGGGTGCTGAAGGTGGTCTTCCATTCGTCACCTTCCATTAGGCATTTTGAAGATCCAGCATGGTAACTGGTCAAACACCAATGACAAAAATAACCAAAGATAGGGGATAACGGATCTTGATTGTGATCTCATTTAGACCACTATAATCGATACAAGGTCAGAGTGACCAATCCTTCATTTTAACAAAGAAAAATCCTGCACCCGCTGGAGAAGAAGAAGGTCGGATAATACCCGGATGTTATCCTGTTTCTTAGCTTCTTATTTTTTATGTTAACTTGGCATCAGTACATTACCCATGCCCCATTTTGCCCTCCCTGGTGTGGTTGGCACATGCTATGCCTGTCATGTCTGCCCTGTCTCCTTGTTTCCCTCCCTGGTGCGGTTGGCACATGTGTAGGATCACATTTGCACATATGACAGAGCTTAAATTCCAGGTGGCCTGAGACAAGGCCTACTGTGGTACGAGAGGTACTCGCTGGCTTAGGGACAAAAGGGCACAAACACACTTAAACACACACACACAGATAACAAGCGAGGCCAGTATTCCAATTTTTATGGCCCAAAGATTTAGGGACCTACAGACAGCAGAGTGGACTTCAAGGACAGAGGTCCCTCGACTTGGTACACAACCCCCTCCCCAGACATCCTGCCTTACATACCACTCACCCAACACCCTAAAGAAAGTTTCTTTTAAGTTCAGCTTTTGTATACCCTGTATTTTTCTTTGCTTATGATTGCTAGTCTCAATATACAGATAAATATACAGACAATCTTAGTGTTTTATGTGCCACCCTTATAACCATGTTCACGGAGTATCACCTATTTTACCCCTCACACTTAAACACTTACATAAATTTGAATAAATAAATATGTATAGCTACCACTGCATATATATTCTCATGGTTATACCAGAAGAATCTTGAAAATGAAATAGTGTAAACAGGTATCTTAGTGTGTCCTAACTTTCAGAGATTCTTCTTTCTTTGTTTAACAACTCCCCCCCCCCCCTTTCACATTCCTCTGTGGCCCCTATCTGATCTTTGTGGCCCGTTAGCAAGCTCTTTGTGCTCTACCATGCTGCATTAAAAGAACTGAATTAAGGTGTACATTCTATTGTTTCTATTCCGTTATTTTGTTTGTTGTTTGTGTTAAGTGTAATGTCTGTCTTATGTTAGTTGTAGTGTTAGTTAGGAATAAATGCATGTCTTTTACACAACTTCAGCCTCCGTTTATTGAGTGCTCACAATAGTCCCTGCCTCTGCATGTGTGATCTGGCTACTAAGCTTTGAAACCTCAAACTCGCCTGAAATATCGCAAGACTCTCTCTCAACGGCCGTGAGGGGAGCTTTGCTACCAATCGTTTACATTTCCTGGTGATGCAGCTCGTTGGACGAGCCTTCTAACCCAGGTTACTAAGCGATACTCGTAATTAGTGAATCCCATGTAAGTCTCACATTAACAGACTCACGGAGATACCGCAATTGAGTTTGGAGGAACCAACCATTCGGTATGACAATTAGTTAATAATCATCATTAAATAACAATTAATTATATTTAATTAATTTCACAACATTGGTGGAGATATTAAATTTTTTCCTGAGCTAATAATTCCCTCACATGCTATGCCTGTCATGTCTGCCCCGTTGAATATTAAATATCAGTGACTCTGATGTTTAAAGTTGCATGCTTCGCCACTTGGCATGGCTTCTTGTACACAAACATTGTACATTTCACTGGAAGTGGCACAAATAATATACCATTATGCTATTAATTAATCATGAACCAACGCTTACTTAAAGTATTAATTAACCGCACACTATGTCATAGTTACAATGAAATAAGTTATGTCCGAATTATTACTGTTTATTCAGCATTTGCTGTAAGCTAGTTATTATGTTAATGCGATGTACTCCTATATATAAAGAGTGTATGCTAACTGATAAGAGTTCTCATTTAGTACATGGACACTGAAGAAAGCAACTTGTTCTGTGTGTTTTGTTGTTGGTGCAACCTACAGGGGCTCAGCCTGCTAAGCCAGCCCCTAAGCGTGACCTACAGGGGCTTGGCCTGCTGAGCCTGCCTCTAAGTGCAACCTACAGGGGCTTGGCCTGCTGAGCCGGCCTCTAAGCGTGACCTACAGGGGCTTGGCCTGCTGAGCCGGCCTCTAAGCGCGACCTACAGGGGCTTGGCCTGCTGAGCCGATCTCTAAGCGTGACCTACAGGGGCTTGGCCTGCTGAGCCGGCCTCTAAGCGCGACCTACAGGGGCTTGGCCTGCTAAGCCAGCCTCTAAGCGCGACCTACAAGGGCTGAGCCTGCCTCTAATTGTGACCTACAGGGGCTTGGCCTTCTGAGCTGGCCTCTAAGCGCGACCTACAGGGGCTTCACCTGCTGAGCCGGCCTCTAAGCGCGACCTACAGGGGCTTGGCCTGCTAAGCCAGCCTCTAAGCGCGACCTACAAGGGCTGAGCCTGCCTCTAATCGTGACCTACAGGGGCCTGGCCTGTTGAGCCGGCCTCTAAGCGCGACCTACAAGGGCTGAGCCTGCCTCTAATTGTGACCTACAGGGGCTTGGCCTTCTGAGCTGGCCTCTAAGCGCGACCTACAGGGGCTTGACCTGCTGAGCCGGCCTCTAAGCGCGACCTACAGGGGCTCGGCCTGCTGAGCCGGCCTCTAAGCGCGACCTACAGGGGCTCGGCCTGCTGAGCCGGCCTCTAAGCGCGACCTACAGGGGCTCGGCCTGCTGAGCCGGCCTCTAAGCGCGACCTACAGGGGCTCGGCCTGCTGAGCCGGCCTCTAAGCGCGACCTACAGGGGCTCGGCCTGCTGAGCCGGCCTCTAAGCGCGACCTACAGGGGCTCGGCCTGCTACAAGGGCTGAGCCTGCCTCTAATCGTGACCTACAGGGGCTTGGCCTGCTGAGCCGGCCTCTAAGTGCGACCTACAGGGGCTAGGCCTGCTGAGGCGGCCTCTAAGTGCGACCTACAGGGGCTTGACCTGCTGAGCCGGCCTCTATGCGCGACCTACAGGGGCTTGGCCTGCTGAGCCGGCCTCTCAGCGTGACCTACAGGGGCTTGGCCTGCTACAAGGGCTGAGCCTGCCTCTAATCGTGACCTACAGGGGCTTGGCCTGCTGAGCCGGCCTCTAAACTTCATCATCACTGTCATTAATCCGCCTTCGCCCAGATGTCCCCAGCCTCTGGTTTGTAACACTGAATGTGTTTGATTGTGTAAATGTAATGCACCCTTTGGCAATGTTTTGAAGGGTACTTTATAACATATGTAATTGTAGAAACCTCCTAGTCACACCCTTGGCCTGCTTCCCGGTCACACTAGCCACACCCTCTCCTTGATATAATGCGTCTCCATCATCCCCACATAAAGCAGGTATAAAAACATTTGCCTGTTTATGGGTTATAGGCAAAATGTTTGCATTTTGTTCCATTCTCCCAATCCGTTGCATTACAAGTTTTAATAAATCTCCATTTTATCCTCCAAGCCCTGTGTTGCAAACAGGGATCTGTTTGCTGGTCCAGAGGAAGCAGATCTGATACCATTATGTATCTATTTCTACTGTCAAAAGAAATAAATCACTAAAGCAGAAAACTCAGAAAATAAACAAGTCAGAACCACAAAAAGACAAAAACTGTGTGTTTGTCAGGTAGGAGCATTTCACAGAAAACTGTGTGAGTGTGTGTGTCAGAGAGACAGAGAGGGATAGACAGAGAGAGCTGTTATTGGTCACTTTTCTGACTGAAGGAGGGTTTACCTGGTCACATGATACACAAGCCCTGGGTGCATAGAGAGGGTAGGATCCCAGGCAGCATCCACTTAATGACAGCGACCCTTATGGGACTGGCTGTTGTTCCTGTGAGAGGCACACGCCCAATGTCCAAAGTCAAAATGAGAGGCTGAACAATGCAGAACAGAAGCAGGACAGGTGAATAAGCACCATCTGCCACCTGGATGTTTAGGCACTCAAAATGTCGAAACCACAGAGTGTTTATCATAATAACACTTTACTTGAGGGGCACAAATAATGTAGTATTATGCTATTACTTATGTACTATTCAACTACAAACAAGGTCTTAGTTACATACTGATCACTCATGTCGGTTCATCACTAATGAATTGTGACATTATTTTTTTTCAAGCAGTTACTTTATTTGTTACTATATCTGTTAACTATGTAAACCTTTGTGAACTACTGAAGGAACTACTGAAGGTACAAAAAATTAATAAGAAGTTAAATACTGATGTCATATTTGTTCATCATTAATGGACTGTGACCCATTCTTTATTTTAAGCAGTTACTATATGTGTTACTACTGTATATTTGTTAATTCTGTAAACTGTTGTGAACTACCAGGGAATTCCTGAAGGGACAAGTGATGAATAATTCAAGTGAAATGCTGATCTCATGTTCGTTCATGAATAATGAAATATAATGCATCTTTTATTTCAAGTCGCTACTATATTTCTTCAAGAACTCAGTTACTACTAAGCATTTGTACCTCCTCAAGTAAAGTGTTACCGTAATGCCTTTACTCTGCAAGCTAAAAGACCATATCAGACAGGAAAATAAATGTCTTATATTTATGCAATGGCAGAAGTTCTTAAGTAATTGAAGTGTATTTTGAAATGGGGCAAAAAGTGTGAATTATTGATGGATGATCCCTTTAGTGGACTGTCAGACTGGTTCTATGAGTGAATCTTTATATGGGGAGGGGTGCAGGAAAGAAACAGAGGGAAATAACGTGACACCTGAGGTGTCATGAATTATTGTGGCTTTTACGTGAGATATATAAGAGTAATACTTTGAGAGACATGGGAGAGACAGACCAAGGAAGCACAGGATAGGATGTTAATTGTCCTCTGAAGTTAACCTGTGATGAGATGCCCGTCTCCTGTTGGGAAGCATGTGACCCCAGGCCTGCCAATAAAGAGCCACGGACTATGGCCAGGTGAACAAAAAAAAAAACGGGTGGATTTCAGGTGAACATGCTGAGAGGCACAGATGGAATTACAGTTGTGCAAATAGTAATAGTGAAGCAAGTGCAGTATATTTGTAATGTGTGTGTGTGTGGGTCAGATACACCATACATTGTGGGGACCAAATGTCCCCCAACTTGATAAAAACCTGTTATTTTGATGTTGTGGGGACCATTTTTCCAGTCCCCATAAGGATAACCTCAATTTTATAAAGATCTGTGACTGCAATCAAAAAACTAAAAATGCCAAAAGTCTTGTATTTTGTTTGGTTACTTATGATTAAGGTTACGGCTGGGTAGGGGTAAAGGTCATCATTTTTGGATTTTGGTTTTTTCTATAGAAATGAATGGAGATATGAGTATAGGTGTGTGTGTGTGTGCATGAATGAGCGGTCCTCATAAGGATATGTTTACCCTACATGTGCATGCGTGTGTGTGTGTGTGTGTGTATAGCATATAATGTAGTATGAAAACAATAAAAACTGTAGCAGTTGTTCCACTGCCTTGGTATTATAGTTCAGTGAAAAACTAAACCAAATTTCCTGTTAATAAACATTCAACTGTCATACGTGACTTTATACCAGCTTTTTGCCCAGGTCACTTTGACAATAATACAAAAATAAGAAACAGATTCCGCCCATGGTTTACAAAGCAATACAAAGCTGTGTCTATCCTGCTTACCTGCTGTAAGTTATCTGCAATGGTTTCCATTGGATGTTTGCTTTACCTGCGTAAACCTTCATCACAAGTCTTCACCAAGTCATCCACCTTAATGCAAATAACCTTAATACCTTAAATAAACTCGCTCATCCATGTCCTCATAGACCTTGCTTTGTGCACTGGTACACAGTCATGTTAGAACAGGAAGGGGCCATCCCCAAACTATTCCCACAAAGTTGGGAGCATGCAATTGTCCAAAATGGCTTTGCATTCTGGAGTATTAAAAATTCCTTTCACTGGAACTAAGGGGCCAAGGCCAACCCCTGAAAAACAACCCCACACCATAATCCCCCCTCCACCAAACTGTACAGTTGGCACAATGCAGTCAGGCAAGTACCATTCTCCTGGCAACCGAAAAACTCAGACTCGTCCATTGGATTGCCAGACAGAGAAGTATGATTCGTCACTCCAGAGAACATGTCTCCTCTGCTCTAGAGTCCAGCGGTGGCGTGCTTTACACCACTGCATCCAACACTTTACATTGTAATGTAAGGCTTGGATGCAGTGTACCAGGGTAATATGATTACACTAGATTATATTATTTGTTTAATGGTTGAATGTCTTAGTCATTCGTTTTTCTTTAATTGTGTTTTATTTATTAATTTAATTTAATTTATTTTTCACAGACCATACGTCACTGGAGGGGTTTGGGGTTTGTAATCTGGAGGGATAGATCTGTTTATTTTTTTAATTTATATTCTTTCATATGTTGCTGTTTTGTTGTGTGATACCCTTGTAATTATGAAAGTTAATCCACATTTGTGTTGTTGAAGTGCTGCTGTAACGGTGCCGCAATGGGCACAACCCTCCAACCCTTGTAGTGCACAAGGAAGAAAGGCACACAGCTCCAAAGATGAAGTTTATTGGTCAAGGATCACACACACAAAACTACAGAAAATAACTCACGTCCCCACTCGTCCAGGTTACGCCACTCAGCCTCCACTTCAACTAGCTAACCGAGCCCTAATGAACACCCCCTTCCCAGCCCAGCCTGTGCCAGGGTACCGGGTGATTACCACACCCCCTAAAGCCGTCCAGGTGGGTTAGACGCACCTTAACATGCACCACACTCCTGCTAATTAGCACCAATCTATTGTACTTCAAAGCTTCACCACAATAAAAGCATAAAAATCTCCATCCGGTTAATGCACTCAAGTGTACAGAACATGCAATAAAACCACCCCGAGTAAGGTTCACCATAAGAACATAAGAACATAAGAACATAAGAAATTTACAAACGAGAGGAGGCCATTCGGCCCATCAAGCTCGTTTGGGGAGAACTTAGCTAATATCTCAGAGTTGTTAAAATCTTATCTAGCTCTGATTTAAAGGAACCCATGGTTTTAGCTTCCACTACAATAGCAGGAAGACTATTCCATACTCTGACTACACGCTGTGTAAAGAAGTGCTTCCTCAAATTTGTTTTAAAATGTTCTCCCGCTAATTTCCACTTATGGCCACGAGTTCTAGTATTTAGACTAATATTGAAATAGTCATTTGGCTGAACAGCATCCAGACCCGTTAGAATCTTATAGACCTGAATCATATCCCCCCTTAGTCTCCTTTGCTCAAGGCTGAACAGATTCAGTTCCGCTAACCTCTCCTCGTAAGACATTCCTCTAAGACCTGGAATCATTCTTGTAGCTCTTCGTTGCACCTTTTCTAAGGCAGCAATGTCCTTCTTGAGGTATGGTGACCAAACCTGCACACAGTATTCTAGGTGGGGTCTTACCAAGGAATTATATAAGTGTAACATCACCTCCCTTGACTTAAACTCCACACATCTAGAGATATAACCCAACATTCTGTTCGCCTTTTTTATTGCTTCCCCACATTGGCGAGAGTGGGACATGGAAGCATCAACATACATACCGAGATCTTTCTCGTAATCAGCTACCTTTATTTCAGTGGAACCCATGAAATATCTGTACTGTATATTTCTGCTCCCTGCATGGATTACCTTACATTTATCTGTGTTAAATTTCATCTGCCAAGTATCAGCCCATTCGCTAATTAAATCCAGATCCCGTTGAAGCCTCTCTGCTGCTAGATTAGTATCTGCTACCCCGCCCACCTTAGTGTCGTCTGCAAATTTAACCAGTTTACTATATGTATTCGTGTCAATATCATTAATGTAAATTAGGAACAATAGTGGTCCTAAAATTGAACCCTGCGGTACCCCACTATAAACGGAGGCCCACTGTGACATAGTGCCTCTAATAACTACTCTCTGCTTCCTATCAGTTAGCCAGTTTTTGATCCAAGCTGCCACAGTTCCTAAAATTCCTGCAGCTTTAAGCTTTAACAAGAGCCGTTTGTGGGGGACAACATCAAAGGCTTTCTGGAAATCTAAGTAAATCACATCGTAGGCCTTTTTGTGATCAATTTCACTTGTAGCTTCCTCAAAGAACTCAAGCAGATTCGTTAAGCAGGATCTACCTCTCCTAAATCCATGTTGGCTATCCTTTATAATGTTATTTGCATCTAGGTACTCTACCATTTTCACTTGAATTATAGCTTCCATTATTTTTCCAGTAATGCTAGTTAAACTGATTGGCCTATAGTTTGCTGGATTACTTCTATCCCCTTTTTTGAATATGGGTGTTATATTAGCATGCTTCCAATCTGATGGTACCACACCCGCAGATAACGATTTCTGGAATATTAAAGTCAAAGGTTGGCTAATAATATCCCTCATCTCTTTCAAGACTAAAGGTAAGATGCCATCAGGCCCCTGCGATTTATTTATTTTGAGTTTAGCTAGGCTTAGTGTCACATCAACCTCAGTTATACATATATTGGTTAAAGACGATGCTGTATTCGTATTAATTGGTGGTAAGTTACTTGTGTTCTCTATTGTGAACACCCTTGAAAAATAATCATTAAACTCGTTTACCATATCAATTTCATTATCAATTATAAGGCCCTTACTATCCTGCAAATTAGTGATTTCAGCTTTTAGTGCTCTCTTAGAGTTAAAATATTGGAAGAAACCTTTACTGTCATGCTTAGCCTCCAATGCAATTTTTCTTTCTACATCCCTCTTTGATAGCCTAATGTCATTTTTTAACTCTGCCTGTAGACTTAGATACTCCTGCTTGATTTTGAAATCATTAGTTATTTTCCAGTTGTGGAACAGAGCCCTTTTCCTCCTGACTTTATTCTTAATTTCCTTAGTAAACCACCTTGGTTGTCGTTTCCTAGTTTTAGTTTTGCTGGAAACAGGTATGAAGTCCTCTTGCACTTGCAACAATGTGCTTTTGAAAAATTCCCATGCCTCTTCAACTGTTTTGCTATTTAACTCTGTCCAGTTTACAGTTTCTAATTTCCGTCTCATACCATTAAAGTTAGCCTTCCTAACATTGTATACTTTTAATTTAGACTTTGCTCTTCGGACACTAAAATTAACCTCAAATTTAACCATGTTATGATCACTACCGTACAATGGGTCTAAAACCTCTAATTTTCCAATCCTATCCTGGTTATTACAAAAAACGAGATCAAGAAGGGCTTCTCCCCTGGTAGGAGTATTAACAAACTGAGTAAAAAAACAATCCTGTACTAATTCCACCATCTCAAGTTCATTTACAGAAGAGCCAGAGACTGTGTCCCACTGTATCCCAGGTAAATTAAAATCACCCATAACCACCACATCATTTTTATTACTCATAATCCTGATATCATCATATAATATACTGCTTTCCTCTACAGCTACATTAGGTGCCCTATAACAAACCACCCACTTTACGGGACGCCAGACCCCGACTACGTTACGACAGCAGTATTCACTCCCAGCATAATGCCCCTTCAATTAGCGCTACTCGGGGAGATTTAATACGGAGAGCCGTGGAATAACCTGCCGATCCTACAGAGACCCACAGGGATAAGGGAATATTAAATAATCAGCACCGATCGGAGATCGGAACCTCCACCCGCAACACAGCCCCCCCCCCTCCAGTCCTGCTGAAATAGGGAGGCAGCCCCCAGCACAGCGTATATGACAGCAGTGCAGGCTTCAGCGCACCGCCCCTGTCGAGCGTGGATTCTCTTCCAGTGGCTCCACAGATGCACCAAGACCATCCACGCTGATCTGCGAAGCAGGGCGGGGGGGGAATGTTAGTTCCCGCACACACACGCACCCAGTTCGCGTCCGTACATTCACCCACAGTAAAACTTATTCACTTCCCTTATCGGAAAGAACTAGAGCATGTTGATCAATCTCACGATCCTCCACCGTTGGCCTCGTCCGCTGGGAACTGCGCCTGAAGATCAGCACCGCAAGCCGCTCGTCGCCTCAACATCCAATCCGTTCCAATCGTTTCTGCTGACTTCTGCCGCTGGGGCGTCTTTTATCTCCCGTCCTGCCCGCCCCATGGCTCATCAATGCATTAGGCACACCTGTCACAGGGACTCACACACCCATGCATGCGCACCTACAGTATATGGTACCACCCCCACGTTAAAACACATTACCATTTGCTAATTCTGTTTGCAGCCCCCTCCCGCCGAACACCTACCTCGTACAGTCACCCCCCGTGTACAACTCCCTAGTAGTACCGCTACACTGTCACGAGTGTTTATTATTTTCTTATATAATTATACCCTCTGTAATATGGATTAATCCATACCTCTGGTTCAAGTGGAAAGAAACCCCGTTTTTCTTTTCTTTCAACACATGGCGCACAGGTGAAAGTAGGTGCAGAGAGAGAGAAGATGTGTCTTGTTAACTTAATCCTGTAATCTTTCTGCTCAGGAATAAACCTATATCTCTTGACTTGGTCGTGTCCTTCATACTTGGGAAAGAAAATTATTCACAATGCAGATTGAAATCTGCTACACAGCTGCTCGGCCTTGGAAACCCACTCCATGAAGTTCTCTACACACTGTTCCTGAGCTAATCTGAAGGCCACATGAAGTTTGGAGGTCTGTATTGACTCTGCAGACAGGTGGCGACTTCTGCACATTGTGCATGTGTTGTCCCCGCGCTGTGATTTTACGTGGCCTCCCACTTTGTTATAATATAACTAACAGTTCACTATGAAATGTGTAGTAGTGAGGAAATATCACAAATGGATTTATTGCACAGGTGGCATCCTATCACGGTACCACGCTTGAATTCACTGAGCTCCTGAGAGAGACCCATTCTTTCAAATGTCTGTAGAAGCAGTCTGCATGCTGATGTGCTTGATTTTATACACCTGTGGCTATGGAAGTGATTGGAACACCTGAGTTCAATGATTTGGAGGGGTGTCCCAATACTTTTGGCAATATAGTGTATATAATGTATAGCACCTAATTCAGTTATTCAAGCAAGGTGGTCATAGACCCTATATTTTTTCACACCCCCTGAAAAATATTTTTTGCTTTTGGTTTCAGCTGTTAAAAACAGGCATATTAAGCATAACCGAGTATTTTTTGTTATGTTGCGTTCATCTCTTTTGGCTGGCCGTGGTGTTTCTCAGACACAGCTTTTACTTGATGAGCAGATTGTTTACAGGCTGAAGTATGGGTGCTTGAAGTACGTGACTTAACTGCAGGAAGTCCACCTCAGTAAAAACACAGAAAATTGATACCTATAAAATAAGGAAACCAAATATAGTACAACCTGGGCAAGAGACAGCAAAATTCTGGGAAACAGCCCAGCTGTATGAGTGGATGAATGGGTGAGCAACCCCTCCCATCTGTCTTACAGTACAATACCAGCAAAAGGCTGCCACAACTACTGATAGCCTGCAGGAACACTTACCATTCTCTAGGAGCTTCATGAAAGACTGCATAGCAAATAAGCTGGATTCTCAAAGGACTTTGTTGAAGTAGCAGGCTTTGGTTAACATTTAAGAGATAATAAAACAGAATCTCAGACAAACCTTGCGGTATGTCTTTCTGAGGGAAAGCTATCAGTGCCTGAATATGTATGAAAGAGAGCAGTTCAACAAAAACATATTTGATAAAATGTTCACGTGATTCATTAGTGAATGTAGGGAATCAGTGAAGGAGGGGAATGAACAATCTATCCTTCATTTTCTTTACTCACGTGACAGTTTCTGATCGAGGAAAAGGATGAAGATCCAACACAAGACAGGGGGCATCCGGGGCGGAATGAGGGTTTAGAACATTTCAAGTGACCAACAGATAGGAAAAGAATGAGAGCTGTTCTGCAAAGAGCACATACAGTATGGCCCCCTGCCAAGGGAACGCTCACTCCCTCTCACTCCATCTCTCTGCAGGATGAAAGGCGCCTTTCATGCCATCCCCTCCCAATAAGATATTTTTGAAAAGTTAATCATTTGTATAAAGCTCACAGATATCAACTATGCACGACACTCCTAATAGACGTTTCTGTCATGAATTAAAATATTTTTAAATAATGTTGTTAGGTTTTCAATATAAAAGAGTTGTTTATGGAAATCATATGTTCTTTGTGGATAATTTCAGAGTATTCTGCTTAATTATATTATTATTTTTCATCTTTTCTGAAAAAAACTGGCCTGATACATGTTTCATGGTTATTAAAGCTTATGAACAATACAATTCAGAGAGGAAATAAGACCAGTAAAATATAATTAGTTACAATATTTTCTATTAGGAGTAAATCTTTAAATTTTCACATGGTAAAGCCTTTTATCATGGCTCTCCGTTGGCCCAGGCCTCCAGGTTGTGGTAGACCTTGGTGGAAGGCAGATGCTCATAGAGACCACAAATTCTGCAGAGTATGTCCCTCCAGCCAGGCCATTTTTGAACATCATAGTCACGTCTCCAACGGAAATATGACTCGTATCGCTCTTTGTCTGAGGCCAGCTGGTTCAAGAAATCAGCCAGTTCTTTAATGGAGTTGAAGTCGTCCACATGGATGAAGGAGTCTTTGGGAATGAAGGCCTCGTAGTTAGCTCGGGGTGGGCCCAGCACAACCGGCACACTGCCAGCCAGCAAGGCATTGTTCCACAGCTTCTCTGTTATGTAGTCTCTATGCACCGAGTTCTCAAAGGCCAGGTAGAAGTAGCACCGAGAAATAGTGGATAACAGCTGGTCAGAGTCTAGTGGCTTCTTAGCCCAGTGTCCATAAACCTCCACAGGGATCAGCTTCTTCAGACTCAGGTACACTTCAGTTCTCTTGTGGGTCGGCTGGTAGTTGCTGACCACCCAGCAGGCCAGCGTTTGCTTAGCGGGGATAATATAATCACCTTCAGTGGTCCTGGGAACCAGCTCCCCATAGGGTGTGAAGATATCTGCATCACGCCGGTATGTCATGGTCCAGTTGAAGAGGCCCCCATAAGGTCTCAGGTCCCCATTATGGGATGGAGACTCCAGGGAGAGCCACACCCACTTTTGGGCTGTCGGACGAGGCTGGTCAAGGGGCAGCCTGGAGATGCCTGTTTGTAGCTCATATTGGTGGAAGACCACCACGTCAGCCTGATGGTATAGACTGCGGTTGTCCACAAGGTGGCAGCCACCAACATGGTATTTTGTCCTGCAAATGTCCTCCTGCAGGGTCTGGTTCTGTTCAAACGGCCAGTGCCACATCAGGACCCTGATATCCTCTCGCTCAGTACCAAGCCTTGACCTGTCATTGAACCATTTCATAAACCACTGATATATAACATATTTGCTGAGGATAAAGGCCAGGATAAGGGCCAGAAATATCGTCTTTCTGCTTCTCCCGGCAGCCATGGTTGGTCTTGCACAGATGAGACTGCGGGATCCCGTAGGATCCTGTTGGAGCCCTGAGCTGTGGTCCTCGCACGATCTTCGCTTATGCTTTCAAGTTGCCAGGATCACACAATAGTTTCTTCAATGCTGTAGAAAAGAGCATTTCAAAACTGTTTTATATTAAAACTTCCTTAAGACCTGTACAACATCTTATTTTTAAAAAATCATTTGAAATACTTTCTTCATGTTCATTATAGACCAAGTTCACAAAAAGCATACTGTATGAACAAATTCAAGTATAGGTCAAGAATATTGTCATATAAATCAAGATTCCTTTACACGATGACCACATATTGTATGGGGTACAGGTTTCACCTCAGGATATGCTGGTGGTTTAAGTTGTAAGGAAACATAAAATATAAAAAGAAGCTGCAGAAATATATTTTGCTGGTAAATACGTTATTGGCATTAAGGTGAAACTCTAGGGGTTTTCATAATGGATGATGGCAAAGTCTGTCTGCAGAGGTAATCTTAAAAAAAGCCTTTTCATTCTAAAGAGCCGGAGAAAAACAGAGTACAGGAGATGGTGTCTATGTCTGACTAAGTTAAATTTAAACCTTATGTCAAACTTTTAATGTGATGCAGGTCTATGAAATGTTTTTATTTTGATTAAATGTTTTTTTAAATGACTAAAAAGATCTGATACTTATATAGGTTTACATTGAGTGAATAAAGATTACAAGAAAAAACGACTTTCCTTGAGCTTGTCCCCGACACTGAGACACACTTTAGCACACAAATCCTGGTTAACGTTAATGTCCATAAATGCTTGCGAGATGAATTCCTTCAATTCATCCACTGTGTGGGGATTCCTCTCAAAAACCTTCTGCTTTGCAGTGCCCCTCAAAAAAGGTCCATGAGTGTCAGGTCGCGTGAACGTGGTGGCCAGTCAATGCTGCCACATCGGCCAGTTCAATTCTGTGGAAAGGTGTTGTCAAGGTAACCAAATTGTGTAACAGTGTCAGGGACAGTCTCCAGGAATGTATCAACGTTGGAACACTGCAAACAAACTGCAGAAGAATACTGAGGCAATTCAAAAAAATTACAGTGTAGTTAATTATTTGTAAGTCATAATTCAAACTCACCTCAAACATTTCACGTTGGTACTATCTGCACAGCTACGTAAATGACCAAAAGCAGCTAAGTAAGAGTACTCCATCGAGTCCAAACTGGATAAAAAGGTGTGTAATCTGGTCTCCCAGTGTGCCCACCTGGAATTTCCCCTTTGTGCCGGTGATTCCCAGACTCCGATGCCCCAGGTAAGCGCTCCTTTGTACAGCTCGCTGGGTGTTATGTATTTCCAGACAGGAGACGGGCATCTCAATGCAGGTTAGCTTTGGCGGACGGCTAACAGTCTGTCTTGTGGTTCCTCACGGTCTCTCACTTCTTGACCTCTTTCTTGTGTAACTCTTCTCAAACTATGACTGTTATATAAGTAAAATGCTACAATTACTCATCAAACATCAGGTGATACCTTAGTGTTACATTACCCCCCTTCCCATTACCATCCACCACTTCTAAATATTATGCCTATAAATATTAACTAGTAGAACCAGTCACACCAGTTCTCTCCTGAAACTGATCCTAAAGTGATGCTTTCATAATGGTTTTGCACCATTGTGTTCTTTGTGTTCAGAACCATGATTAGCCTGGCCTGCGTGGCAGATTCCCTGTGGACCGTCAGAGTACACCATATGATTTTAATTCAAAACAATAATTGTTGAATTAAGTCAACATGATTTTTTACTACACAGACTATATGTTATATACTCTATATTCCACTTGCATGAGTATTTAAACCCTTTTATTGTGGCAAGTCTTCAGTTTCATAAAGGTGCACAAAAGTACCTTATGAGCCGCCCAATTAAACTGAAGGCCATGTTGCAGTGCGGTACTGAGACATGTGTCCTGTGACTCTTGTGGATGGCCATTTCCGGAGGGTGGGACTGGACCATGTGTCTGCCTGGGGGATTGTGTGCTGGGTGCGGCAATGCGCTGCCTCAGTGCACCTGACCTGACCTGACCTGACCCATGGAATGAGGGAGAATGTGACAAACAGGCTGGGCAACTTAGTGGCCCCAATTAAATCACATATCAGATTTTTTGCTGTAATCATGGACTGTAACTTGAATTTTAAGAGCCATTTCCAACATGCTACTAAGATAGCCTTCTGCCATGTGAGGCACACAGCTAAAGCCAGACCTTTTCTATCACTGAGATGCTGAAAGTTCATGCAGGTTTTTATTACCAGTCCACATGGCCAGAGTTAGAGAGAAGTAAAGTGGGGAGGCAGCGTTTAGTCCTCATGCCCCCAGACTCTGGGATACACTTCCGGTAGCAATTAGAGCCGCTGAATGACTTCCTTGTTTTAAAAAGCTATCAAAGACACAATGTTTTACCCAAGATTGTTAGATACACTTTATTCTTTTAATTTTTTTAGATGTCCTGTATTTTTAGTTTTTTTTAAGCTTTAAATTTTCTTGCACCATTTAAATATATATTTTTCCCTCTTATACCTTTATTTCTTTTATTGTACTCTGTTTATCCTTTTTAGTTTTTTATTTAACCTTTTATTACTTTTGCCTTGTATGACTGTTTTGTCCTTTATTATATTACCATTTGACGTTGCCTTTTTGCCATTTCAAAAGGAGTCTGAGTTCCTTGTCATTGGACATATTACCATGGAAACAAAAACCTTGCAAGTTAAGGTGAAGTAGTGGATTTATTTTCAAAAGCCGATTCACTATTCCAAGATCAGACTCTAGAGCCACAACAGAGATTTGGGGAGATTTGTAAGTCCCTGGTAATATGTCACTAAGTTGGGGGTGGGTAGGGATTCCAGGACACCTAAGGGCAGCTGGCCGGGCGACTCAGGACAGGCTGGGAGACATTGGACCACATCTTGATGGGCCACTGGAAGGCGCTTTAATGAGTGCCAGGGCACACCGAGTACCTGAATGCCCTGAAATAGCAACTGGGCCCTCTGGGTTACATCACAGTTTGACAGGCCTATTTTAGGAAGTGCTGTCTTATGCTGTGATCATGCGCAAATACAGTGGTGTTAAAAAGCAGACATGCGCAGTGTCAGTATGATTCAGAGCAATGATTACAGCTGGAGCTTAGATACAGTGGTGTTAAAAAGCAGACATGCGCAGTGTCAGTATGATTCCAAACTGGCCACAGTCTAACACTGTTTGCCATGTTATCAGCATTTCTGTTTCTGCTAAAGCTTCCGAAATGTGATGCACCTCGGGACTTTGGGGCCTTATGCAGGTGAGACGGGCTCAGATGACAGAGACAGACAGGTCCAGGTGAGCAGACGTTGAGGGACTAGGTTTGTTAAGGTTAAGGGGGTAAGGAGGTACACAGAATAGTGTCTCTAAATGCCCTACTGCCCTGCTTGCCCCCTACCATTGAAATCCAGAGAATACTCAACTCCCCACTTTATTACTATTACCCACCCATATATCTGCAGTCACTAGGGTTTGGATTCTATCTACTGTACTAGTTAAAGGCACAAGACAGGCATTACAGTGCACACAGAGTGACACACACACAAACACAGACAGACAGGCAGACAGATACACACAGACAGACAGACCGAAACAGACACACATACACACACACAGAAATAGACAGACAGACACACACACAGACACACACAGACAGGCAGACAGATGCACACAGACAGACACACAGACAGAAAGAGACGCACAGACACACAGACAGACACACAGACAGAAAGAGACGCACAGACACACAGACAGATGGACAGACACACAGACACAGACAGACACACATACAGAGAGACAGACAGGCAGATACACAGTGACAGACACACACAGACATTCACACACATATTTTTGCATTCATACAGTATCTTTGTGGGGACTCTCCATTCATTTCTATGGGAAAAACTCTAATTCCAGCAATGATGACCTTAACTGCCACCCAGAGCTTCATGTAGGAACTATATTCCTTCTACCTCAACTCCATACACCAACCGAAATGCTGCTCAGAAAATATCGCCGGGTAGCGTTGGGCCATTATCTGATAGCCATTATCAATTCATTATCAACAATATCTAATAGAATGATGTTTCTATGCCAGATGGTACCACCCGTGAAAAATTATGGAAACATTGCAATATGAATATGATGAAATGATTTGTTTTTAAAATAGCATTTATAAACTTGACATCAAGGACAAAAATAAAAATTTTTTACAGTGGTCCAAGCAGAAGTCAGTTTCATTTAAAATGAGCTTGAATGACAGGTGCGGTTACTGCATGTAATATTACTGTTCAATTCAATTTATTTTTATATGGCTCCTTTCACAATACAGTCACCTCAAGGCGCTTTAAATGGGTGTAGAAAGAAAGAAAGAAAGAAAAAAAGAAGACAATGGAGGAGAGGAACCAAAAAATCCCAAGTAGGAAGGAAAAAAAAAACCTCTGGGGGTCCAAGGTCAATTGGTTGCCCAACCCCCCCTGGGTGTACTAACAATATTGAAAGGATGGACTTGCCTGCTAAAAGCAATGTGTATTACTACTAATCATACCTGTGATATACAAATAGGAATTAGCATTGATGAAGTGTAGATACTTAAATGGTTACTTCATGACAGTTTTCATTTGGAAAAAAAAAATTCATTTGTGTAACTCTTTTATTTCATCCAAGGATTAATGTTGTTAATCTTGTTCATGTGCCCCTGGTATTAAATTGTTTGTGTAAGTATGGAGCTCGTAGGAGGTCAGTGTGGGAAAATAGTTTTTGAAGTAGTTTTGCATTCCCACAAAATAGTTTCATATTCCCTCGCAATAATGTGATGGCATGGATGAACCTAAATAATAGACATGTCCTGTAAAGTGTGCTTTAAGCGTTACACTATGGGAGACAGTGTACACCGTATAACTTTAATATCATGCGTTTTAGACGTATTTATTAATAACTGCACTGTGTCTGTTCACCGCCAGTGACTTTAAGTAAGACAGCTGGGCCATTGAATGTGAAATGCACACATACTGTACAACCACTGAAATATATTACAAACACTGAAAGATACCACAGCTGGCAAACTGCATATAAAGCTAACTTTACTGCGGCGTCATAGTTAAAGTTTGAACTTGAATCCACTTTCTGGAATATTTCAGCATAGATCCAAATTTCAGGTTTTAACCTTAACTATGACACCTCAGTACAGTTAGCTTTACATTCAGTTTTCTGGCTGTAATATCTTTCAACAAAAACAAGCGACACCCCTTGGTTTTCCAGATTCCTATACAGGTGAGTTTTAATTCATATGTCAATCACATTCAATGGCCCAGCTGTTTGGTTTACAGTCACTGATGGTGAATGGGCACAGTGTAATTATTAATAAATATGTATAAGACAAACATATTAAAGTGGCATGGTGTGCACTGTTCCCCATAGTTTAATGCTTACAGCACACTTTGCAGGACATGCCTGTATCGTTTAGGTTAATACTAATTAGTCCATTAATTTGGACATAGTACAGTTATAAGTAACAAAAAACTTCAAAAAACATTTTCCCACCCTGAACTATTAGGGGCTCTGTATCCGAACAAAACAGTTCAACGGGAAAAAAGCGCTCTAAATTCCAGTTTTTTCCACATGGTAAAGCCTATTATCATGGCTCTCCGTTGACCCAGGCCTTCAGGTTGTGGTAGATCTTGGTGGAAGGCAGATGCTCATAGAGACCACAAATTCTGCAGAGTATGTCCCTCCAGCCAGGCCGTTTTTGAACATCATAGTCACGTCTCCAACGGAAATATGACTCGTATCGCTCTTTGTCTGAGGCCAGCTGCTTCAGGAAATCAGCCAGTTCTTTAATGGATTTGAAGTCGTCCACATGGATGAAGGAGTCTTTGGGAATGAAGGCCTCGTAGTTAGCTCGGGGTGGGCCCAGCACAACCGGCACACTACCAGCCAGCAAGGCATTGTTCCATAGCTTCTCTGTTATGTAGTCTCTATACACAGAGTTCTCAAAGGCCAGGTAGAAGTAGCACCGAGAAATAGTGGGTAACAGCTGGTCAGAGTCTAGTGGCTTCTTAGCCCAGCGCCCATAAACCTTCACAGGGATCAGCTTCTTCAGACTCCGGTACACTTCAGTTCTCTTGTGGGTCGGCTGGTAGTTGCTGACCACCCAGCAGGCCAGCGTTTGCTTAGCGGGGATAATATAATCACCTTCAGTGGTCCTGGGAACCAGCTCCCCATAGGGTGTGAAGATATCTGCATCACGCCGGTATGTCATGGTCCAGTTGAAGAGGCCCCCATAAGGTCTCAGGTTCCCATTATGGGCTGGAGACTCCAAAGAGAGCCACACCCACTTTTGGGCTGTCGGACGAGGCTGGTCAAGGGGCAGCCTGGAGATGCCTGTTTGTAGCTTACGGTTGTGAAAGACCACCACGTCAGCCTGATGGTATAGACTGCGGTTGTCCACAAGGTGGCAGCCACCAACATGGTATTTTGTCCTGCAAATGTCCTCCTGCAGGGTCTGGTTCTGTTCAAATGGCCAGTGCCACATCAGGACCCTGATATCCTCTCGCTCAGTACCAAGCCTTGACCTGTCATTGGACCATTTCATAAACCACTGATATATAACATATTTGCTGAGGATAAAGGTCAGGATAAGGGCCAGAAATATCGTCTTTCTACTTCTCCCAGCAGGCATGGTTAGTCTTGCACAGAGGAGACTGCGGGATCCCGTAGGATCCTGTTGGAGCCCTGAGCTGTGGTCTTCACACAATCTTCAATGATCACTTCACTTGTCAGGATAGTGGAATAGTTTAATGCTGTAGATAAGAGCATTGAATGTAAAACAGTTTTACTGTAAAACTTTAAAAGAAATAGTTTTTTGACTGACATTAAAGGAGATACAAAAGATCGTCTCTGTGTCTGGCTTTTTATATTGTACATGAATTAAATCAAGAGGGAAACTTTTCGGTGCTACTTTACAATAAGGCTACCCATATAAAGGGTTTATGAATGGGTTATAATCTGGTTATTAATTAGGTCGTAAATTATTAAATCGACAATTTTAAACAAGTTAATTTTATTTTTATTAATGAGTTACCATTTACAAGTGGCAAAAGGGAGCCTTATTGTAAAGTTGTACCAACTTTTAATATGAAGACTGCAGAACATTTTAAATCGAATTAACTCCTTTTTATTGACTGCAATGATGTGATGCTTATATAGGTTTACACTGAGTAGCAGAGACCAGGGACCATTGTTGAAAGGGGTCAGTTGTTAAACAGACTTTTAACGCAGTTGAACAGCCAACCCTGGTGATACCACCCTCCACTACTGCAGCAGCTCTGATGCTGATGAAACACGTCAAACTAAGAGTACGCAGATTAATTAGGAAATATATATCGGATTTGATTCAACAGTTGTCCCTGGTCCACCAATATAACAAAAGTTTCCAAGAAAAAGGTTGTTTTACTTCCAGTTTAACAAACTGCTGTTTCTTTTTATACGGAAACAAGAATACAGAGGCAGTGGAAAAAGCAGCAACAGTGTTGTTAAATTTTTAATATATGTTTACTTAACAAGAAAGTCAGTGCCAGTGTTTCATTTACATTTACATTTTACATTTACAGCATTTGGCAGAATTTCCCGATACTAGCTCAATGAAACCAAGGCTATGAATACCATCAATCTAATACTCTGTTGGAAAAGTCTGGCTATTTTGAATGCTGTTGGTACATGCCCGGAAGTTATGGAGCCATTAATGATAGTGGTGATGAAGGGGAGAAGGTCCAGGGAGATTGTCTGGAGCAATGTGGAAGGGATTGGATCCAGTGGGCAGGTGGTAGGGTTGGAAGATGAGATGACTCATGATCTCATCAACTGTAAGACTGGAAAACTGGGTCAGTAAGGGGGAAGGGAAATCCTGGGTGTGTAGTGTAGTGGATGGGGAGGGAGAGAATGTCTGGCAGATTTCGCCAATCCTTTCGTCAAAGAAGGTGGCAAAGTCTTCAGCAGTCAGGGAGGATGGAGCAGGAGGAGTTGGAGGGTTGAGTAGTGATGAAAAGATATTATGGAGTTTACGGGGATCATGTGAGGATAGCTCAAGTTTTTCCTTATAAAAGGCAGTTTTAGCTGCAGTCACATCCGAAGAGAATTTGGATAGAAGAGTACGGTAGGAAGACAGATCTGCATCAAGTTTAGATTTCTTCCATGTCCTCTCTGCTACCCGCAATTCTCTTCGGTTGCTGCGTAATACAGCTGAAAGCCAAGGAGCAGGGCGAGTTTTCCTGGGGTTAAGAGACAGTGGGCAGAGGTGATCAATGGATGAGGAAAGTGAGGAGAGGACAGGGTACAGGAAGCAACAGATGAAGGGGAGACAGAGTGGAGGTTTGGTCTAGTGGGTGAGAAAAGTTGAAAGCCAGGATTGGGGAAGACAGGAAGGGTGATGGTAAAGGATACCAAGTGGTGATCAGAATTATGAAGAGGGGTAGTGGTGATGTCGGTGGCTGGAGAGGGGCGGCTGAAAACCAGGTCGAGAACATTACCTCCTTTCTGTGTTGGAGAGCAGTTGTTGGGTGTCAGAGAAAAGGAATAGAGAAATGGGAGGAGACCAGAAGAAAGGAGCTTGTCATGGGGGAGATTGAAGTCACCAAGGAGAATGAGAGAGGAGCTGTCAGTGGGGAAGAGACTGAGGAGAGTATCCAGCTCCTCTAGAAAGTGGCCTAGGGGGCCAGGAGGGCGGTAGACAACAATGATAAGAATATTGAATGGAGAGGAAACTGCAACTCCATGGAATTCAAAGGATGAGATGTTGAGCTGGGGGAGAGAGAGGGGTGTGAAGCACCAGTTCCGAGATAGTAACAGACCTGTGCCACCGCCCCTGCCAGTCTGGCGTGGAGAGTGGGAGAAAGCATAAGCAAAGGAGAGAGCAGCTGGTGTAGCCGAATTCTCTGGGGATATCCAGGTCTCAGTTAGAGCCAGAAAGTCAAAAGAATGGTGGGAAGCAAGGGCGGAAATAAAATCAGCCTTCTTTACAGCAGACTGGAAATTCCAGAGACCGTCCAACACCCGACGTTGGGACTGGGATGACAGGGGAGGGTAGATAAGATTACTGGATGTGCGGCGCCTGGATGTTGGATGAGATCTTCTAGCTCTAAGAGATAAGTGGACTGGGATAGGTCTGAGGCACATGTCTGCAGTGAAGGTGTGAGTTCAGAAAATTGAGAATAGAAAAGAAAAGGATGGAACGAGTACTAACAGATTAACTGCGTTTGTCTCTAACCGCCACAGACACATGAGAACTGAGTCCAAGACAGAAAATAAACAAAGACAGAGTCCTACCTTACTAGCAGAGAAGAAATCCAAAGCAGAGCTTGAAGCAAACTGAGTACTGAGCTGGACTCACCTTCAATATAACTCAATTAGCCCTGCCCCTAATTTACACCTTCAGCGAGACCGAAACTACACTTGATTGGCTACCTGAAACTACTGATTAACAGAAACTACAACAGTTTCAATTGAGTCCAAGACAGAAAGTAAACAAAGAAAGACAGAGTCCTACCTTACTAACAGAGAAGAAATCCAAAGCAGAGCTTGAAGCAAACTGAGTACTGAGCTGGACTCACCTTCAATATAACTCAATTAGCCCTGCCCCTAATTTACACCTTCAGCGAGACCGAAACTACACTTGATTGGCTACCTGAAACTACTGATTAACAGAAACTACAACAGTTTTAACTGAGTCCAATGGCCTGTACTACGAAGCGGGGTTACTGGCTTATCGGGGTAACTTGTCGGATTTAAGGTAACACAGTTTAAATGGACTTCATATTCGCTCACTTACATTTTGCCAAGACTACCTTAAATCCGACAAGTTACCCCGATAAGCCAGTAACCCCGCTTCGTAGTACAGGCCACAAGACAGAAAGTAAACACTGTTTCACACTGATACTGTTTGCACAACTGAAATGTTCCCTCTTCTGCTTTGTTACACCAACACAAAAATGACACAAAAGCAGCTAAGTAAAAGTACTCCGAGTCTAAACTGGATAAAAAGGTGTGTAGTCTGGCCTCCCAGTGTGCCCACCTGGAATTCCCCCTTTGTGCCGATGATTTCCAGGCTCCGATGCCCCAGGTAAGCGCTCCTTTGTACAACTCGCTGGGTGTATTTCCAGATAGGAGATGGGGATCTCAATGGAGGTTAGCTTTGTCAGACGATTAACAGTCTGGCCTGTGGTTCGTCACAGTCTCTCACTTCTGGTCCATCTCTCTCATGTGTTCCTCTTTCTTTTTTTTCAGAATAATACTCGTACAGATCAAAATGAAAATGCTGCAATTCCTGCTGACACATCAGCTGATATATTCCTCTCTCTATCTGCCAGTCACTAGTACAAGGTAGGTCAGAAACACCCATCAAAAATTAAACAACTTCTGTTTGTTCTCTTGGTCACTCCTTAGTAATACTAATATGCACACCGACCGCCAGGTTTCTGTTTAAAAGTTACAAAAAACAGCTTCAAGCATTGTTACATGTGAACAGTTCTTAAGTTTTTTCACTAATAAAGTTATCAAAATTAAGACTTCTGTTGGGTGTCCTCAGCTTTACAGTGAGGTACAATGTTTGGAAAGGGTCCAGTTGAGTTTGTTGAAATTGTTTTCATAGCAAGAACTCATTGCAGCTTAAATCATCACCTAGTCCTGTAGGTGTCATACCCAGTAGAGTGCTCAAGGAAGCCAGGGACACAATAACTGCAGTTCTTATGTCTATTTGTTTTTTTTGGCCACTGATGTGGTTCCTAATTACTTTAAATCTGCCGTGGCGCAGCCCTTGCTCAAGTAACCAAACCTCGACCAGTCAGATCCAAGTAATTATATGCTTATTTCCAAACTCCCTTTTGTATCTAAAATAATAGAAAAAGTCATAGCTGTCACGTTTCGCGGGGAGGGCGAGCAGGAAGCAGGCGAGCGAAGCCAGGTAGTCAGGGAAACGGGGTTTATTCGGAGGCAGACGTACAGGCACGGACATCAACGGACACTACAATGACAAGTCTGGGGTACATCGACTGAGACACGGACTAAATGCACAAGACTAGGCAAACGAAACAGGAAACAGCTGGGCACAATCGGGAAAGCACACGTGGATAATGAGGGGGCGTGGCACACACTAGGAGCGGACGGAGCGGGGCGTGATAATAGCAATGCAGGTACTGGAGGTAATTGAGTACAATAATATTGTCACGCTTGGCAGACCCAGTGTCAGGGTCAGCCTCCCGCTGTGGTCCTTCCGTGCCCCTTCCCCGTTTGACCAGCAGGTGGTGCTGGTCATCCCGTCCATACGTCAGTCCTTGTTTCTCCCCTGTCTCTTGTCTGATCTTGTGGCTCAATGTATTAAGCATGTGCTGTCTGTTTGCCCCTCGGTCCTGAGTTCCCTCTTGTTGTGAGTTCGAATCCCGCCTCCTCTGTTTTTGTATTTAGCTCCCTGGTGTTTTCCTTTATGTTTAATTATTCCTGGTGTTTGCTTTGTAATTGGTTTTAGTTTTGTTTCTTGTTCCCCTGCCTTATGTTATTACCTATGTACCTTCCGTGTGTTGTTATATGCTTCCTTGGTTAGTGTTTAGTTTCCCTGATGGTTAGTGTCTGAGTTAATTGGTTTCACCTGTGTCTTGTTTCCCTAGTCCTTGTTAATCAGTCTCACCTGCCCTGTGTTAGTCATTACCCCCGTAGTATATTAGTTCCTGCCTTTGTTCTGTTCCCCGCTGGTTCATCGCGTCGCGTCTTGTCTATATTGTGTTCCGGTGTCTATGTGTGGTTGTTGCTTGGCTTATTTAGTTTTGGTTAGATCTGTGTCCTGTTTTCCTTCCTGGTTTTTGTTTGATAATACTTAGTCGTAGTTTATTCCCTTTAGTGTTTGACCCCCCGTGGTCCTTTTGGTTTTGTGTTTGTAGTGTTTTCTGTTTTATTTAATAAACCCCGTTTTGTTTGCTGGAGCCGCAAGTGGGTCGTCCGCCCCTTCTTTGTGTACCATGCCTCGTTCCCGTTCCCGTGCCGTCCGGATCCATGACAGTATGAACCAGCCACAAGGACGATCCCCAGGCTCCAAGACACCTGCCCCACCTGACGGTCAAGTCACCGCCCAGACCCGGGAGGAGGAGGTCAGCACCCTTCGGGAGGTCTGGATGCGACTGTCCCAGACCCCGACGCTCCTCCAGTCGCCCTGGTTATGCCGTGCCCTGACTGAGGCCGGCAACCAGCTGCTCCAGCTCTCTCCAGCATCTCCGGAGGAGGAGGTGCGAAGGCTGGAGAGGGCCTTCTGGCACCTGGTGGACCTGGCCGGGTCACCTAAGGAACCCGAACCAGGTTGCCCAGGGGAAGCCACGGCCGCTTCCGCCGCTCTGCCCGAGCCCTGCCCAGGGGAAGCCACGGCCGCTTCCGCCGCTCTGCCCGAGCCCTGCCCAGGGGAAGCCACGGCCGCCTCCGCCGCTCTGCCCGAGCCCTGCCCAGGGGAGGCCACGGCCGCCTCCGTCGCTCTGCCCGAGCCCTGCCCAGGGGAGGCCACGGCCGCCTCCGTCGCTCTGCCCGAGCCCTGTCCAGGGGAGGCCACGGCCGCCTCCGTCGCTCTGCCCGAGCCCTGCCCAGGGGAGGCCACGGCCGCCTCCGTCGCTCTGCCCGAGCCCTGCCCAGGGGAGGCCACGGCCGCCTCCGTCGCTCTGCCCGAGCCCTGCCCAGGGGAGGCCACGGCCGCCTCCGTCGCTCTGCCCGAGCCCTGCCCAGGGGAGGCCACGGCCGCCTCCGTCGCTCTGCCCGAGCCCTGCCCAGGGGAGGCCACGGCCGCCTCCGTCGCTCTGCCCGAGCCCTGCCCAGGGGAGGCCACGGCCGCCTCCGTCGCTCTGCCCGAGCCCTGCCCAGGGGAGGCCACGGCCGCCTCCGTCGCTCTGCCCGAGCCCTGCCCAGGGGAGGCCACGGCCGCCTCCGTCGCTCTGCCCGAGCCCTGCCCAGGGGAGGCCACGGCCGCCTCCGTCGCTCTGCCCGCGCCCGGCCCACAGGGGGCCGCCGCCTCTGCTTCTGCTCTGCCCGCTCCCGGCCCACAGGGGGCCGCCGCTTCTGCGATGCCCCGGCCGCTCGCGCCCGGCCTACAGGGGGCCGCTGCCTCTGCGATGCCCCGGCCGCTCGCGTCCGGTCCACAGGGGGCCGCTTTCGTCTCTGCTCTGTCTGCGCCCGACCCACAGGAGGTCGCTGCTTCTGCGATGCCCCGGCCGCCCGCGCCCGGCCTACAGGGAGCTGTCGTCTCTGCGATGCCCCGGCTGCCCGCGTCCGGTCCACAGGGGGCCGCCTTCGTCTCTGTTCTGCCTGCGCCCGGCCCGCAGGAGGCCGCGCCTTTGTACTCTGCCCCTGCTTCTCCATCTAAGGCTGTCCTGACCCCATGCCCCAAGGCCCGGACTTCTACCCCCACACAAGCGGACCTTTCTTGGCGCTGGTGGGGGCCCAGCAAAGGACCAGCCCGGTTCTCTGTCTCCCGAAAGGGGAGACGGGGACATGCCAGGCGGTTCAACCGCCCTGACCTAGCCCCTTCCTCAGTGTCACCCTCTGGCCCTCATTCTTCTTTCCCTTCTCCTTCGCCCTTCAGTTCCCATTCCGGTCCCGTGCCCTTCTCATCGCCCTCCAGTCCCAGTCCCTGTCCCAATCCTGCAGTCCCTTCCTCGTTGTCACCCCCTGGTCCCCATCCTACAGTCCCTTCGTTATCGCCCTCCAGTCCCAGTCCCTGCCCCAATCCTGCAGTCCCTTCCTCATTGTTCCCCTCTGGTCCCCATCCTTCCTTATCGTCCTCCAGTCCCCATTCCAGTTTTGTGCCCTCCTCGTCATTCCCCAGTCTTGTAGTCCCCTCCTCGTTGTTGCCCTCCGTTCCCAGTTCCCGTCCTTGTCCTAGGGTCCCTTCCTCAGTGTCCTCCAGTCCTTCGCTCCCTTACTTGTCACCCTCCGGTCCCTTTTCCCGTCCTGCCGTCATTGCCTCATCGCCCTCCAGTACCCGTCCTTGTTCACGTCCCACAGTCCCTTCCTTGTCACCCTCTGGTCCCAGTTCCCATTCTCACTCCGCAGTCCCTTCCTTGTCACCCTCCAGTCCCAGTTCCCGTCCTCATTCAGCAGTCCCTTCCTTGTCACCCTCCGGTCCTAGTTCCCGTCCTAGATCTCCAGTCCCATCCTTGTCGCCCTCCATCCAGCCACCTACCCCACATCCTACCCAACAGTTCCCTTTTCTGTTTCCCGGTCAGCTGCCCCAACAAGTCCCATTTCTGCCATTCCCTTCTGGTTCCTCTGCCCTGTTTCGGTCCCAGTCCCATGTCCCTGGTCCTGTCCCTTCTGGTTCCCCTGCATTTTGTTTTCCTCCTCGTGCCCCGGGTTTTGTTCCTCCGCCTCCGCGTCCGTTCCCGGGTCCTTTTGTTTTTGGTTCCCATGCTCTGCCCCCTGCTGTGTTTCCCCGTCTGGTCTTCCTGTCTCAGCTCCTGGTGTCTGCTTTGTCTATCTTCGTGCCCTTCCTGTCTGAGTTTTTGGTTTTGTCTGTCCAGTTCCTCGGTTGTCGTTAGTCTGTTCCCTGTCCGGTTCTGTATCTCGGTCCGGTCCTATCCATCCTGTCTGTCCGGTTCCTTGGTTGTTGTTCGCTTGTTCCCCGTCCTGCTCTGCGTCTGCGTCCTGTCTGCCTGTTCTCTGTGGCCCTGGCAGTGCCCCGGCGCGCGTCCGGTGTCCGCGCGTTAGGTGGGGGGTACTGTCAGGGTCAGCCTCCCGCTGTGGTCCTTCCGTGCCCCTTCCCCGTTTGACCAGCAGGTGGTGCTGGTCATCCCGTCCATACGTCAGTCCTTGTTTCTCCCCTGTCTCTTGTCTGATCTCGTGGTTCAATGTATTAAGCATGTGCTGTCTGTTTGCCCCTCGGTCCTGAGTTCCCTCTTGTTGTGAGTTCGAATCCCGCCTCCTCTGTTTTTGTATTTAGCTCCCTGGTGTTTTCCTTTATGTTTAATTATTCCTGGTGTTTGCTTTGTAATTGGTTTTGGTTTTGTTTCTTGTTCCCCTGCCTTATGTTATTACCTATGTACCTTCCGTGTGTTATATGCTTCCTTGGTTAGTGTTTAGTTTCCCTGATGGTTAGTGTCTGAGTTAATTGGTTTCACCTGTGTCTTGTTTCCCTAGTCCTTGTTAATCAGTCTCACCTGCCCTGTGTTAGTCATTACCCCCATAGTATATTAGTTCCTGCCTTTGTTCTGTTCCCCGCTGGTTCATCGCGTCGCGTCTTGTCTATATTGTGTTCCGGTGTCTATGTGTGGTTGTTGCTTGGCTTATTTAGTTTTGGTTAGATCTGTGTCCTGTTTTCCTTCCTGGTTTTTGTTTGATAATACTTAGTCGTAGTTTATTCCCTTTAGTGTTTGACCCCCCGTGGTCCTTTTGGTTTTGTGTTTGTAGTGTTTTCTGTTTTATTTAATAAACCCCGTTTTGTTTGCTGGAGCCGCAAGTGGGTCGTCCGCCCCTTCTTTGTGTACCATGCCTCGTTCCCGTTCCCGTGCCGTCCGGATCCATGACACCCAGACATAGCAGTGGCAGGAACGAGATGAGGCAAGACGGCTTCAAACAAGACGACTCTTTAATTGGAGCCCTTAAAAGCACTGCACAGACAACAGTAACCACTCCGACCACATAACAGAGAAACGCAGGGAGGTCTGATGCCAGACAGTAGAACACACGTAGTGTGATAGAAAATTGAACAGAGGGTTTATTTTTCTTAACTAGCTTTTAGAATGTATGTTTTATATATTATTGCAAGAATGCCTGGGTGACAGATAGTGTTTTGGAGCATAGTCCTTGTTAGATTTGAAAAGAATTGCAGATTGGGGGACAACAGTATGAGCATTGAACTCACTTAGCAGACATGGCAAGAACACCACAAAGATTGAGGCCATGCAAAAGCGTAGACGCCCCAGGCCTGCAGCATGCTGATCACGTGAAGTATACATGTTTGAAAGATGCAATCTGCATAAGACATATGTGTGTTACAAAGTGCACCCCCTACCCTAACCAGTTTGATCTGGCTCAGAAAAGGGGGCACGAACTGTGAATGTACCCCTATAAAGGTTATGTTGACCAGAAAGTCTTTGGAACATTACCATAAAGGTGGCAGCTGAGTGGTTGTTCCTTTGAGCTCAATAAGAAAGCGAAGTCACATACAAAGGCATCCGTCTGTATTGTCATAAATTTCTACAACAGTAGTTTACAAACACGTGAAGATCAGACAAGATTCACACAGAACACAAGCAAGGGCACCCACGACATTTGGGAAAACCACAAGTATTTACAATAACGCACAACACAGGGGGTATTTACACAGCTCGAGAGCGCACCGGGAAATGCTCTGCTATGCGGAACCATTTCAACGGTGCTGCACTGCTTCCCCGCAACGGTTGGCCATCCCGGCGCCCACCACACCCTGTCCCAATCTCAGCTCTGAAAGAAGTCTCAGTGATCTGCTGGCAGCCATCATTGCCCCAACTCCAATGATGTCTGGTAGTGCTAAAGAAGCTGGAGAACGCTGGACTGCTGGCGGGCACTGGCATTGCAGGAGAACGCTGGGCTGCTGGCGGGCTCTGGCATTGCAGGAGAACGCTGGGCTGCTGGCGGGCACTGGCATTGCAGGAGAACGCTGGGCTGCTGGCGGGCACTGGCATTGCAGGAGAACGCTGGCCTGCTGGCGGGCACTGGCATTGCAGGAGAACGCTGGCCTGCTGGCGAGCGCTGGCATTGCAGGAGAACGCTGGCCTGCTGGCGGGCGCTGGCATTGCAGGAGAACGCTGGGTTGCTGGCGGGCTCTGGCATTGCAGGAGAACGCTGGGCTGCTGGCGGGCACTGGCATTGCAGGAGAACGCTGGCCTGCTGGCGGGCGCTGGCATTGCAGGAGAACGCTGGCCTGCTGGCGGGCGCTGGCATTGCAGGAGAACGCTGGGTTGCTGGCGGGCGCTGGCATTGCAGGAGAACGCTGGGCTGCTGGCGGGCGCTGGCATTGCAGGAGAACGCTGGGCTGCTGGCGGGCGCTGGCATTGCAGGAGAACGCTGGCCTGCTGGCGGGCCCTGGCATTGCAGGAGAACGCTGGGCTGCTGGCGGGCGCTGGCATTGCAGGAGAACGCTGGGCTGCTGGCGGGCACTGGCATTGCAGGAGAACGCTGGGTTGCTGGCGGGCGCTGGCATTGCAGGAGAACGCTGGCCTGCTGGCGGGCGCTGGCATTGCAGGAGAACGCTGGGTTGCTGGCGGGCGCTGGCATTGCAGGAGAACGCTGGGCTGCTGGCGGGCGCTGGCATTGCAGGAGAACGCTGGGCTGCTGGCGGGCGCTGGCATTGCAGGAGAACGCTGGCCTGCTGGCGGGCCCTGGCATTGCAGGAGAACGCTGGGCTGCTGGCGGGCACTGGCATTGCAGGAGAACGCTGGGCTGCTGGCGGGCACTGGCATTGCAGGAGAACGCTGGGTTGCTGGCGGGTGCTGGCATTGCAGGTCCCCCCCCAGGGGCTTTATGCAGCCTAGAGGGAATCTGCTGCCCCTCCTTCTCCCCAGATTGGGTGGCCATAAATGGCCACTCCAGGTCCCAATGGAACTGGCCACGCTGCTCTTCCAGCTTGCGGTGCTCCTCAGCCAGCTGGACCTCCAGAACATGCCATGCTCCCATGTGGCTGAGCAGCGCAGCTTTTGCGGCCTCAGCTCCTGCTCCAGGAGGCCATGCTATAGTCACGTAGCTTCTCCAGGGTATGCTGCTACTTCTCTATGTCCTCCCACAGTTGCCCCTCCTCCAGCTTGTGGTGCTCCTGGGTCAGCTAGGCCTCTAAACTGCAACATGTGAGTGAATGATTCGCCCTGCCACCTCTGTCTGTCGCATTCTTGCTCCCAACTGGCCAACTTGCAATGCAGCTCCTTCAACTAGTGCCACTCCCACACCACAGACTCACGCAGCTGCTCCCGGTCCTGCTCCTACTGCTCCTCCAGCTTGTGGCTTGTGGCCTCCCAACTGCAGTATGCCTTCTCAAGGCCGTGCAGAACAGCCTCAGCCTGCTGCCTCTGAAGATTGCAGCTGGGGTCGTGCTGCAGCTCCTCGCAGCTGACAAGCACGGAACCTTCAATGGCTGGTGAGCGGTCGGACACCCGCCTTCTACAGTATGATCACTGACGTCTTCCTGAACGGGGGTGGCTTGAGGACCCACTGCATGTTTCTAGGGCACTTCGAAGGGACTCTGTGGCACCTCTCACTCTGCTGCTCCCTGCTGGTGGCTTTGGGACAGACACTGTACCCAGTGTTCCCTCTTGCCACAGCTAGGGAAATGTCTTTTCCTGAAGCTTGTGGTGCTGGGCCGTCTTAGCTGCAAAACCACCACCTCTCCCCATTCACCGCTCCATAGCAGCCTGCAGGTCTGCCAGGCTGGAGTGGGCTTGCCAAACGATGGTGTGAAGAGCTTGCTCCAGCAGTGCCAGTAGGACCGCTTCTGGCATCCTACTTCTGACAGCAATGTAGCGCTTGACAGACCGAGGCAATGCAGCAGCAGAAAGGAAACGAGGCGAGACGGCTTCAAACAGGGTGGCTCTTAATGGGGGCCTTAAAGGGACAGTGCACACAACAATAACCACTCTGAACACACAACAGGGAAACGCAGAGAAGTCTGACACCAGACAGCAAGAGACACCTGGTGGGTAGTTCCGAAAAAAACAAAAGTCTCTGTTGAACACATTTTTGGTTCTTGACAAAACAAAGGAGAGAATGTGTGCAAAAGTGTCAGTGTACCGCTAAAGGTCGCATAGTGAACATCTCCCCCGAATTGTGCTGTGAATATTATTGTCCTGCCCGCTCGTCCGCTCCTTCCGTGTGCCACGCCCCCTCATTAACCCCGTGTGGATTGTTCACCAGCCATTTCTGATTGTTGTCATTAGTCCACATGTATTTAAGTCAGTGTTAGGTATGTTTTCCCCAGTCTGGTCATTGAAGTCTTGTGAAGCAATTTGGTTTTTAATGATTTATAGACTTCATTTCATTTATTAAATTTCTATTACTTTATTCTTCTGTTGGTCCTGTATTTTATAATGTGAAGCACTTGCTGGCTGGCTTCAAAAAGACTATACAAATAAAGATGTTATTATTATTATTATTATTAAGGGTCCATAGTAAGTAGAGTTATGGACCATACATTAATACACAATTTTTTCTTACTTCCTCCTTCACCCCTTCTGGGGTTTGCTCCCTGGAGCACAATGTCATTGAAGAATTTATGCCTCTGCTGCCTACAAGACAATTACCTCCACCACCTGCCATCGTGCATCAAGCACCACGTGCCTGCACCGGTCGGCCGCTGCATTGAAACATATATTTCAACCCCTGTATTAGCTTAGTCATTTCATCTTGTTTGTTTGACTCATCTGCCGGCCCCTGGAGGATGGGCTCCCCCTTTGGGTCTGGTTCCTCCCAAGGTTTCTTCCTCTTAGGGAGTTTTTCCTTGCCACCGTTGCCTTTGGCTTACTCAATGGGGGGTCCTTACGAGGCAGAAATGTAAAGCGCATTGAGACAATGTAATGTTGTGATAATGCGCTATATAAATAAAATTGAATTGAATTGAATTACTGTTGTTTTAAGGATTTTGCTCATTATTTCTCACCTAAAACCAAGTGTGCAGTGTAGTACCGCTCTCACCCGAAGATCGCTATTCACATTCTAAATAGCCACATTAGCGTATATTCAAATCGCATTTGCATGGTAATTCGATGGACAGCGCAACGGTGAAACGCGAAATCCAGATACATCCCCATCAGCGCCATAAAAGGCGGGGGGGGGGGGGGGGGGGGGGGCGTGGCCAGGTGTCAATGACTCACACATACACATAAAAGTTGTTACATATTCAATGAAAGATGAAAGGAGCCAGAAATAGTGATGTGAGTTCGGTTTTTCTTATTTATTTATCCAACTGAATGTTGCAACTACACCATTTATTCATCTTCATGTAGCCAAGACTTTGGTGATCAGATATCTGGGATCAAAACAAACTGCCAGCATTGCTTACTATGTACTTTTATAATGTTTCTGCAAATGCTCCAAACTGCATTTTGCATTGTCTATACTTTTATGTCAAATTACAAACTTCACATATATCTGACATATTTACAAAGTACACTAAGATTAAGATGAGTTTTATGCCAAAACAAATATATATGAAATAATTTTATGAATTAAGTTTATGATATTGAATGAAATGTGTGACCATGCCCCAGTCAGGGAAAGCGTCTTCCCTACCCCTAGACTCCAGAGGGTTAACAATCACCAATCCAAACCAAAACTGAATGATTCATTTCTCCACAGACCCTCAGCCCACCCTGTTAAGGGCATCCCAGTCTACTACAGTGACAACTTTTGAATTTCAGCCTATTTCTCCTGGACTTTCAAGCATATACTTGAAATCTGTTGCCAGGCCAATTCAATATGGTATGCGAAATCCAACAACCTATACAACTTGATTCTGTTTCTTTCAATTTTTTGCCAATTTCGTACAAGTCTGAAAACAGGTTTTTTTCTAACTCGTCCTAGGATTCTCACCCAGCCTATATAAATCTGGTATCATTCCAATCAGCAGATAGTCCTTATAAATATTTCTTTAAAAAATCCTAAACTTTCTGTAACTCATGGCCACTAGCCACACCCAGACCATATCTGCACCACGCCCATTTTTATCAAAAGCTATATCAGAATCACAATCAGAATCAGCCTTTATTCGCCAAGTGTGCTGGGGCACACAAGGAATTTGTTCTGGCAGCTTGAGACTCTCTCGTACATAGAGACACTATACAAGCTATACAACAATAAATGACACTATACAACAATAAATGACACTATACAAACAAACAATAAATTACACTGTACAAAAAATTACAAGTGTGAAACATATAAATATTACATACAAGCCCACATGGGTAACATTGTACATTATTAAGGTACGACGTAGAGTGTAGACAGGGAGCAGGTGACAGCTTAGCTGTTTATGAGGGTGATGGCCTGAGGGAAGAAGCTGCTCCTATGTCTGGTGGTTTTTGTGTACCGAGTTCTATAGCACCTGCCAGTGGGGAGGAGCAGGAAGAGATTATGTCCTGGGTGTGACGAATCTGAAATGTTTTTAACTGCTCGTTTCCTAGTCCTTGAGCAGTACAAGTCCTGGATGGAGTGCAGGGGGGCACCGATGATCTTTTCTGCTGTTCGTACAGCCCGCTGCAGTCTGTTCCTATCCTGCTTAGTGGCTGCTCCATACCAGACTGTGATGGAGGAGCAGAGGACAGACTCAATGACTGCAGTGCAGAATTGGATCAGCAGCTCCTGTGGAAGACTGTACTTCCTCAGTTGTCTCAGGAAGTACATCCTCTGCTGGGCCTTTTTGAGGATGGAGGATCTTGTGCATGCTTTGGCCAATCATCACCAATACACAAAATATGTACTGTAGGACTGTACTGGGGAAGGACCCTCCAAATTTGACACCAATCAGTCAATAGGGGGTGCTACAGCAATGTAACATGTGTCTCTAAACCTGCCAAACCAGTGCAACTGACATTTTCCTCATTTCTCTTTGAAAAAAGTTTAATTACTTTACGTTCCATGAGTCATGCCAAATCAAAAAATATGTCGCCACCAGACCTAGCCTATTCTGGAAGCACGTGAATCAGCACACTACCCTCATAAAAAATCTTTGACCTGCATGTACAGTACGGCCACCAACCACACCCAACGCCCATTTCAATCAGACAGCTATATCTCAGGCATACTTCAGCCAGTCCTCACCAAATTTAAGCCTATGCTGTAGCACCTTCAATACCCTCTTGCCTGTGCCTCGATTTTATGGATGTGGAAAAATGTGTGTGTGTTTTCAGTGGTGCACAGGTGAAGTACCTGTACTTTACTGTACTGTCACTATGATAATGCCAAGTCTGGCCAGATGGTCCAAACTGCAGCTGTCTTATTTTTATTTTATAGGCTCCTCATTTCAAGACCTTGGACACGGGGAGCCGGGGTTCTCTGCTCCAGCCAGAGCTGCGGGCCGCTGCAGGTCCGCCCCATTGCTGTTCAAGAGGTTTACATGCACCTCTGGGTCTCATGACCGACTAAGCCCCAATCATAAAAAATCAGTGACATTCTTCCTGCAGTGTTTGCCCTTCATGTTTGAATATGAAATTGTAGCATCTTAAGGACCTGGACATTACACAGTAAGTTGGCTCAGAGGTGAGATGCAGTCTGAAAGTGCTCTTTTTATTAATAGTCCAAAAAGAACTCAGTAGCACGCATGCACAAATTGAACTCACTCACACAAGTCACACCTCCGTGTGGTTTTAGCACTCAACAGGGAAACGGAGGGGGGGTCACTGTAAAAGCAGGGGGAACCGCACATGCTGGGAAATTTAGAACAAATGAAAATGCAGGGATCGAAAACTAAATTAAACAGGATACAAGTACAGGCACAAGCGACAGACAGCACAAGGCACATTATTAGTATAAATGACAAAGACAGGGGCTATTTACACATGCCTTGCCTGGAAACATGCAAATTACAACCACTCAGTGTTTGAATCACTAATGCAAAAAAGCAGGGTTGGCAACTTTGGTCAACTGGCTGGAGTGAGATTTTCAATTTGAGACGAGTCTGCACACACATTTACATGTATGTAAGAGTTTTATTACCTTGTAAATAGCCTGTAGGGCTTTCAAACTGCCCCAATGCTTCTGATGTAGCTAATTTTAGGTTTATAATGGAATAATATAATTTGCATGAGTTAGTCTGCTGCCTTTGTCATATTATTTGTGATTGTTTTATTTCTTTCATCTTTGATTTGTAATTATTAGTTTTTCTTTATTTCCTCCGTGAAGCACCCTTGTGTTGTTGAAAGGTGCTATATAAATTAAAACTTGTTTGTTGTTGTTGTAAGCATCTAGGACAGGGGTGTCAAACTCCAGTCCTGGGGGGCCGGAGCCCTGCACAGTTTTTGGTTCACCTTTATTTAACATGCCTGATTCAACTCCTTGTGCTAATTACCACACAGCTCATAAGCTAAATCATTTGTGGTGGAACAGGAAAAGAGCTAAGCTACACAGGGCTGCAGCCCCCCAGGACTGGAGTTTGACACCCCTGATCTAGGATAAGGGAGTGTGTGCTGAGAAGATTATTGCAGATCCCTTTCATGCTAGCCATTTATGTGACTGTTTTTTCTTGGTTGATTATATGGTTGTGTATACACGTATGTCATCACCTCAAATTTTATGACTTTGACTGTGTGACTTGGCACTTAGCCATCTCTCTGATCTGACTTTTCTTGCCGGCCCCTGGAGGATGGGCTCCCCCTTTGAGTCTGGTCCCTCCCAAGGTTTCTTCCTCCTAGGGAGTTTTTCCTTGCCAGTGTCGCCTCTGACTTACTCACTGGGGGCTTTGGGCAGGGATGGTGTAAAGTGCTTTGAGACCATGTAATGTGAAAATGCGCTATATAAAAATAAATTTGTTGTTGTTGTATATCTGATACAGTTCCTTGATTTTCCTCCCTGTTCTCTGGTTGTAACATTGTCCAGTTACCCTTGTTATCTAGTCTCTCCTGGTGTTTGATTCTTTATGTCACATGTGCTTGCTCCTAGTAATTGTATAGGCCTAACCAGTCCCTTGTCTTACCCTCATTATCTGTGTATATATGTGCCTGCCGTTACCTTTGTTCTTCTTTGTTGCCTTTTGTTTGCTCCCAGTTTGCTGTGTGTATTTGTTACCTGACTGAGTAGTTTGTTCCTGTGTTGCTCCCTGCTTTCATTCATTGTTTTCTACCCACCTGCCTCGTTTTTGACCCCCTTGTGGTCCTTTTGTTTCTTATGTTATTTTTTTGAGTTTAATAAAGTCCCTTTTTGTGAGCCACCAAGCCTGTCCATGACACGTACATTGCATATGTGTAGCAAAAATAAAACTGTGACCAAGTGATGAGTCTGTATAAAATCAAACTTGTAGTAGACGTCTGCTAGTAGACGTGAGTGTGTATCTGGCTAGACCTCAAGTCACCATGCACATGATGCATGTGTTAATTTTTGTGCAGTTGCAGCTCCAGAAATGGGTGGAGAGAGTAACACATTATCACAAAAGTACTGAGTATCTGCAAACCTGTAAGAAGAGATGCATACAACAAACAGCCGCCTGGCCCGGAAAGACTCCTGCTTGCAAAGTCAGTCCTGTGCAATTACTGGATGCTGCACTGGTAAACTAACAAATTAATGAGTCCAATGACTTCTACAGGTATTAATGTGTGGCTCTATGGGTTGGGATTGTGTTGATATCTTGAAGATTGTGGTTAGAATCTTGTGGATGACAGAGTAATCATATCATTGATGGGCCTGTAACCCTGAACACTGCTTTGGAGGTGTCAGATTAATGGCTGAACCTCTGTTCAGACAGCAAGCTTTCCTACATTTTCACTGTATACGTGTTCCCTCTAAGGACAGCAAGATGGCATGTGTGAAACCAGAAGAATTTCTATACACCTGCACTTAAAGAAATGTGTAATCACCACATAAGCATGCAGAAGAGCTGAATAAACATGACAAACAATATGACGCATTTTACTTAAGGCCATAACTGGAGAACTATTTTTACAGTCAACAAAAAAGTGTATGTTTGACTTTCTGTGTATGAATATATGTGTGTGTCTGTATGTAGAACTACAAATGCCACATAACCAGAAAAATTATCGACTGCAGTTTTTTTCTTATTGGATATTCAAAACTAGGATGCTTGCAATCAATAAATTAGGAAAAATCATCATATTAACTTATAACAGGGTGTTCGACCAATTTCCAGATGCTTTGGCTTATGCATTGTGATCACACATGCATTGGGTATGACGTTAAACTGCATCCAGCCCTGCAAGCGGTCCTCCAATTCGCAGGAAAAAAATGTATTTGTGCTAAATACAGTACAGTTCGTATCTGCGCTGGATATCACCGGCAGGCCACGAGCCTTGTAGGCGGAGCCTGCATGTCCGTTATAGCCGAACAAAACTACAGCTAAAAGCGGCCTTGGGGACCAAATTGTTTGTCCATTATAAGCGAGTCCACTATAACGGGATTATACTGTATAGTGAGTGTATATAATATATACTGTACAATATAATGGATAAGGAGAAGGCAAAACAGCAAACTGCTTTTCTTCAAAATTATTTTGATATATAACCTCATGTGTTGGTATAATTACTTATGTTGCTGTAAAACTATTATTATATAAAGTATAATAGCACAATTAAGCATTTCAACACATTCCTGAACAGTCACTCCAGTATTTGCAGCAACCATCAAATATACCCATGTACTTGTTAACTAAGCGACTAGCATGCCTTGTCTGGCTAATCAGTACCTCATCAGGCTATTTAACTAATTAAGTAAATTAAGCTAGCTGGTGGGGGGATTTAACAAAAACATGGAGAGGTTTTGGAAGTGAAGCAATCTTCTTCTAGTCATTCAACAAGGTATCAGTAACTTTTTGGAGAACATAAGAAATAATGTCATTAATGTTCACTAGCATATATACTAATGTTAAAATCTTTTTTTTGCGAGAAAATATATATTTGCTACTCTGATAAATAGTGCTAAACAGCCCAGGTCTCCATCTGGCTATCCTGCGTTAAGGTCACAGTTCATTCCTGGACCAGGAATCTAGGTCATAGTAGATCTTTCTGCCCGGCAGGTGTTCATGTATCTTACATATTCTGCATAGCCTCTCCTGCCAATTGGTGTACATTTTAACATCATAGTCATGGTGCCAACGGAAATATGACCCATATCGCTCTTTGTCTGAGGCCAGCTGGTTCAGGAAATCAGCCAGTTCTTTAATGGAGTTGAAGTCGTCCACATGGATGAAGGAGTCTTTGGGAATGAAGGCCTCGTAGTTAGCTCGGGGTGGGCCCAGCACAACTGGCACACTGCCAGCTTGGAAAGAGTTTCTCCACAGCTTCTCTGTTATGTAGTCTCTATGCACCGAGTTCTCAAAGGCCAGGTAGAAGTAGCACCGAGAAATAGTGGGTAACAGCTGGTCAGAGTCTAGTGGCTTCTTAGCCCAGTGTCCATAAACCTCCACAGGGATCAGCTTCTTCAGACTCAGGTACACTTCAGTTCTCTTGTGGGTCGGCTGGTAGTTGCTGACCACCCAGCAGGCCAGCGTATGCTTAGCGGGGATAATATAATCACCTTCAGTGGTCCTGGGAACCAGCTCCCCATAGGGTGTGAAGATATCTGCATCACGCCGGTATGTCATGGTCCAGTTGAAGAAGCCCCCATAAGGTCTCAGGTCCCCATTATGGGATGGAGACTCCAAGGAGAGCCACACCCACTTTTGGGCTGCTGGACGAGGTTGGTCAAGGGGCAGCCTGGAGAAGCCTGTTTGTAGCTCCTTTTGGTGGAAGACCACCACGTCAGCCTGGTGATACAGACTGTGAATGTCCACCAGGTGGCAGCCAGGGACACCGTAATTCTTCCTACACACGTCCCCCTGCAGTTTGTAGGTGTGCCCAAAGGGCCAGTGCCACAGCAGAATGGTGATGTTGCTACGTCCAGCATCCTGCCTTCTGCTACTGCCCAAGCAGTGGTATATCACACTGGTACTGATGGCAAAGATCAGGAGGAGGACCAAGAAGACAGATGTTGTGTTCCTTCTCATAGGAACCATTGGTCACACCAGGGAACTGCAAGACACAGGAGAAGAACTGCAGCTTGGTCTTTGTAGTCGGCTTCAAAGAACTTATGCTGTAGGCAAGAGCAGTTCACGTTAAAATTGTTGGTCTTTCCTACAAAAAAAGTTAAGATATACAGAAGCTAGCTTCATTTATTAACAGTTTTACAATCATGTGGGTAATTGTAAAAAACAGGACATAAGACTCATCCCTGATAAGTAAACTTCTGGCACATTACTCACTCATATTAAGGGAGTATCTATACAATAAGGAAACAGAATACAATACAACCAGGACAAGTTCTGGTAAAATCCCATGACTGTGAGAGTAACTCTATTGATTGAATTAATAATGTATGCCTTTTCCCCATGACTTTCACTGAATTTTACTTGCATCAGTCCTCTTATCATATACTGTAGGTGGGGTTACTTTCTCGCTCACCTATAGTAGTGTTGCAATAGTATTGCACAAACGCCTCGCACTGCCATCTTGGTGCATGGTCAGTCATGGTACTCCGAGAATTTGAATGCAAGCAAGTGAAGACAAGTAGGGCTTTATTCTCACACCAATCATTTCAGTACACTGCTTACGGTGATGCAAAAATAATGTTATAGAAATGTAAAATAAATTAAACAAAATAAAAGCAAATGATGTAAAGAGAAAATGGATATTACTGGATTATCTCTTTTTTTCAAGCCTTGTGCAAATGAAAAGTGCCTAAAGTCTGCAAGTACAATTTATTTATTTATGGGTGGGTACATGAAATGCAGGGAAAAGTTTGGATGAATTATTTCAGTATATTCACTGGTCACTTGTGCTGATCTGGTTTGATCGCACATTAGTCTTAAATGTGGATTGAATATAGTTGCAATGGAATCCAATCGGGCACTTCTGGATCAAATTCTGAGGTCAGGACCGATTCCCAGCTAAACAAAAGCAGGAACAACCTGTATGCTCCTCAAATAAAATATTCAAATGTACATGTGAGATTTAGACTTGCCAGTTTTTATTTTCAGGTATTCTTTTCAGTCAGAAGTCGTTTTTTTTCTGTTAGAGACAGGTTGGTTTGGTTTTTAAGGAACTATATTATGTTATAATAAGTCCAATAAAAAGATTTTGGTATTCAGGCCTTTGACCTTTTCTTTAGTGATTTTCACAGTTTGTTTCAAGTGACTGCATTTGTAAATTTGTGTTTCATTTAGAGCTTTTTGAACATTTGGAAACATGGAAAGATACTATATATTATTTCATATGTCATTCATGTCGGTTTGATATTGAATGGGATTGAATTGTATTGCTAGCTTGTGAATTGGAATCGAATGGAATCGGGGCATCTGTTCCAATACCGAGCCTTATCAATAAGCATAAATGTAAAGTAAAATAGTGAAATTTTTTTAGGTTAAAATGCAAGCCTTGGTGAAACTATGTTGAAGGTTTTTCTCTGACGGAAAGGCAGCAACAGAATATATTCTTCTTTGTGCTTTTTAACATGTGTGACATGAACTGAATGACAGTGAGTGAAATTCAGTGAGTATCACTGTGCATACATTCTGTGACATTGATAAACCTGTGCTCTTACACTGCTTTCAATTTTGAATATGAGAAAACTTGATCAAAAAGCAGGTATGTCACTTTGCATGCTGTCTGTTTACCTATATTCATTTTTTAAGCAATGATGCCTACATTAAATTAGTTTTTCCAATAATATTTCAACACCAAGTAAGAGGAACACATTTACAAGGTGAAGTATACAGTTACATATACCACTTAAAATGAAGTTATTTGCAAACGTTTAGCAGCAGATTAAATGGTTAAAATTTCAAACAAATGAGTCAAAAGGGGAAAGCAGAGCGAAGGTGACTTGTGACTGACTGACTGCACAATGTGGCGATTCTTACTTGCCTGTGATATCTGTGCTTTCCTGGGTTTAGGGGTGCAAGCAAGCGAGGATGTCTCATCACAGTCCTGTTTCAGTTCGGGGTTCAAGTGTTTTCTGTCAGTGACTTTTCTGTCTCTTTCTCTGTCTCTCTGCTACCCATTTTTTCTCTCTCTCTTACTCTCTCTGCCCTCCCCCTCTCCCCTCAGCCCTCTTTCACACTGTCACACTATACTCATTTGACTATTCTGCCTGCCACCAGGGAAATTAACTTAAACATCATGACTCTATTCTACCGCACATATAGCCTGAACGTTCCCTGATGCAGGTACTGTTGGGCCGCTGTAGGTTAAACTGCAAAATCCGTATCATTCATGGAGAGCAAACGTCTGAATATGACATTGCCATATCTCTCGATGGAGCACAAATCCAGACTAGAAAATTCACAATCCCACTTGAGCTTCTCATAGCCCCTCTCCTCCACCTCTCCATGTGATGGTGGACTTTCCACCCATATTGGCACTTTATTATGCTATTGCACCGTAGCATAGAACCCTGTCAATCTTCGTCACATCCTGTTTTTCCTGTGCCTCAGTCGGTAAGCTCTCCCAGCAAGGAGGTTTATTGTGTCTCCACTTTTCCCACAAACTTACCATTAACATTTGCATAGATTTAATAAGTAAAAGATGTGTTTGATAGCTCAGTGGCCCTGAACTATTAAAGGACTGACACCTGTGGCTGTACCATCAGAACACCAGCCAACCCTCCATGTTGTTGACAATCTGATTCTCCTTCTTTTGACTTGAAAGACATCTTGAGCTTTTTTTGTCGGGCTGGGTCCAGTCATGTGACTGCGGGGGCCCTGGTTCCTCCACAAGCTACCTCAGCTCAGCGGTGGCTAAGATTACTTCCTTCACCGCTGTTCCTGTTTGTCGCATCTGTCGACAAACCAATGTCATGTGGACGGAGCTGATATAGTTGAGCGCTGTGCCCCCACCGGAACACAAAGGAGCCTGCAACTCCCACACAAACACCTGGCACTAACGGGGCCCACAGTGCAGATGATGCAAGGCAGCTTAGGTTGGATCAGCCTTTATCCCCTCATCAGCCAGCCAACCATACTGTTTATACTGCTTCCTCACAATTGGGCCTCTTTGAGGTATGTGAGATATTGCTGAGGCCTCACATAATTTAACTGGGAGGTCAGCAATGATGGCAAAGATGCATGTTGTGAGCTTCCGCTACCATGACGAACATATGGCACCGCTGTCATTTTAGTCTAAGACCACGACAGAATAAACGTGTAACATTTCATACTGAAGTTTGGTCCCAGTGAAATTTGTAAACTCGTAGTGAGTTGTGATTCACTGCCCTTCAGGGTGTTCAATAGGTGAGTGTTCTTGTGTCATCACAGGGAAATATGCTGCTTAGTAAACTATTTAAGGTCTTTCCCAACTGTTCTCTATCCTACTGGGTGGTTCTGGCATGTTGGGCACAGAATATTACAGCTGATCGTGATTCAAAACCAGATTCATAGGATGTGAGACCTCATGTGGTATGGAGAACAAATCCAGTTGGCTATTTTCATCATCGCCAGGTCAATGACATTTACCACTGCCACTCTTTTTTTCACTGCCCCCCCCCCATCCCAGTCAACAGGTTAAAGGTGCCCCACCCCCTTTTTCAAAAGCTTTCCGTTTTCACAAAAACATAGTTTCCCCTATGATTGATTTCACCGCAACTAGGTTTGCAAATATAGAAAAGTATCTCACAATAAACAAGAAACAAACTCCACCCAGAATGAAGCATAAATCTGGCAGACAAGGTTTAACTAACCACATCCAGCAGGGAAGGGTGAGGTCTGCAGGGGGATCACTGGTATATATTTTCTACAGCGGAGGAAGTTTGTGTTTACAGTTTCATGTGGCCTGTCGGGCAGGTCAGGAAACTGTAAGTAAAACTAAAAGTGTTGCTTTTAATTTGATTTGGATTAAACTGAACAGCCTCCATCAGTGTTGAGCTTATTTCAGGCATTTTAATGCATACACTCATTCATTCAGCATGAATCCAGCATAAGGGTGGTTTCTCTGACCCTAAGGTTGCTGTTACACCGTGGAAAACAACCCCATTTTACTTACCATAGGTGAAAAGGACTTACCCAAATGAAAAGATTTTGCAACGCTGAATAAAAATCCATCACCCATATGCTAACTGCTTATCTCAGTTAGGGTACAATTAAAATGTACAACAAAAAGTATTTAAAAAGGTCAATTTATTACAGCATCTGCAATTTATAACTAAGTGAAGGCTTGAAGTATGTACTTTACAGCAACATTTGTCTGCTAATGTAAAAGAAGTCAAGTAAAACAAGCATTTTAAAAACTGTGTGAAATACTAGAAGAAGGAGCTCAAAAAATGAAAGACTATAAATGATGTGACTAAAATAATGTGCAGCCTGCTGAGTTCTGAAATCCTGTGCTTTCTGTACAGGTAAGAAAGACTTCAATGCAGAATGAAGCCAAAGGGCATCCATCATCTGCACACTTCCTGTTAGGCACTTCCTCTGCTGAGCAGCTGCGAAAGCAGCTGTTTCTCTTCACTCGTTCTGCAGTCTGAAGTTCTGCTGATAGCAGTTATTGATTTGTTATTCATTAATTTCTGAGAAAGGGCACAGCCAGAACCCCGGCCAGGAAATTGAGAGAGGAACTGTACACACTATACAGACAAAAGTATAGGGACACCTGGCCTTTGCACCTACAGGAACCTTTATGACATGCCATTCTAAATCCATAGGTATCAAAATGCAGTTTTGATACCACCCTTTCCACAAGATTTTAGAGTGTGTCTGTAGGAATTTTTGCCCATTCATCCATTTGTGAGGTCAGGCACTGATGTTGGGCGTGTAAGCCTGGCTCACAGTCTCTGTTCTAGTTCATCCCAAAGGTGTTTGAGGGGGTTGAGGTCAAGGCTCTCTGAGGGCCAGTTAAGTTCCTCCACACGAAACTCACCCAATGATGTCTTTATGGAGCTTGCTTTGTTCACTAGGGCACAGTCATGCTGGAACAGAAAAGGGCATTCCCCAAACAGCTGGAAGCATAGAATTATCTGAAATGTCTTGGTATGCTAAAGCATTAAGAGTTCCCTTCACTGGAACTAAAGGGCCTAGCGCAACCCCTGAAAATCAACCCCATATCTAATCTTTCTGTCTATTAGACTCATCCAATAGACTGTCAAATAGAGAAGCATTATTAGTCACTCCACAGAACACATTTCCACTGCACCAGGGTCCAGTGTTACGAGCTCCAGTCTAGGTTTGGAGCCCGACAGAAAAGAAAGGGAAAGGGTAAGGGTAGGACAAGACAACCAGGGAGCGAAAAAAGGGAACACAAGTAAACAAACGGGTTATTTTTCTAAATATTTTTAACATTTTATTCACACCACACGGACACTTAACAAATCATCCGGTGCAACAAGACTTTGGGAGTGACTATGGCCAAAATAACAAACAAAAATGCAAGTGGAAACAAAAAAACAATCCCTGCACCTGACTCAGTCACTGGCAGTCACTCACTACACACCAATCCACTTATACACGCAAACATACACAATGTCCGAAATCACAGTGTCCGAGGGGGTGAGCAAAAGAGTAAACCAGTACGACGAAAGATCGAAATGAAGAAAGCAATTAAACCAAAGCAAAAGTACAGAGAGGGGCAAGGCGAAAAATCAGAAATCCAATAACCAAAACTGTCATACACAATAAAGCAAACCAATTAAACCAAATCAAATGAGCAGAGCTGCAAGCGGCCTTTTCAATCCAGGATCCGCTAGTCCGGGGTCTGGGTCATGGGGGTAGCAACTTCAGGAAAGATACCCAGACCTCCCTCTCCAGAGCCACCTCTACCAGCTCTTCGGTGGGGATGCCGAGGCGTTCCCAGGCCAACCGACAGATATAATCCCTCCAGTGTGTCCTGGGTCTGCCCCGGGTCTTCCTCCCTGTAGGACATGCACGGAAAACCTCTCCAGGTAGCCGCCTAGAAGGCATCTGTGCCAGGTGTCCAAATCATCCTCAACTGGCTCCTTTCGACATGGAGAAGCAGCGGTTCTACTCTGAGACTCTCCCAGATATCCGAACTTCTCATCTTATCTCTAAGGGATAGCCCAGACACCCTGCAGAGAAACCTCATTTCTGCCGCTTGTATCTCATTCTTTTGGTCACTACCCACAGCTCATGACCATAGGTGAGGGTAGGGACGAAGCTGGACCAATAGATCGAGAGCTTTGCTTTCTGGCTCAGTTCTTTCTTGGCCACGATGAACCAGTTAAGCACCTGGAGAACTGCAAATGCCGCTCCACTCCGTCTGTCCAGCTCTTGATCTTGTCTACCCTCACTCGTGAACAAGACCCTGACATAGTTAAACTCCTCCATTGGGGCAGTACCTCCTCCCTGACCTGAAGAGGGCAATCCACTCGTTTCCAGCTGAGAACCATGGTCTCTGACTTGGAGGTGTTAATCCTCATCCCTGCTGCTTCGCACTCAGCTGCGAACCGCCCCAGGGCACACTGGAGGTCCCCAGCAGATGAAGCCAACAGGACCAGATCATCTGCAAAAAGCAGCGACACAATCCTTAGGTCACCAAACTGGACATCCTCAACACCCTGGCTGCGCCTAGAAATCCTGTCCATAAATATTATAAACAGGACCAATGACAAAGGGCAGCTCGGGTAGAGCCCAACATGCACTGGGAACACGTCCAACTTATTACCGGCAATGTGGACCAAGCTTCTGCTCTGTTCATACAGGGACCGAATCGCCTGCAGCAGTGGGCCCCGAACCCCATACCCCCAAAGCACCCCCCACAGAGCACCTCGGGGAACCCGGTCGTAAGCCTTGTCCAAGTGCACAAACACATGTAGACTGGATGGACAAACTCCCAGGGTCCCTCCAGTACCCTTGCATGGGAATAAAGCTGGTCCAGTGTTCCACTGCTAGGATGAAAACCGCATTGTTCCTCCTGAATCCGAGATTCGACTATCGATCTCACCCTCATCTCCAGTACCCTGGAATAGACTTTCCCTGGAAGGCTGTTAAGAAGGTCTATTAGCTATGACAGCCCCACAACATCCAAAGCCTTTAGGTACTCCGGTCAAATCTCATCCACCCACAGGGCCCGGCCACCACAGAGCTCTTTAACCATTCTGGTCACCTCAGCCCCAGTGATGGGCAGGTCCGCCCCAGTCCTCTCTGGCCCCATGCCCTCTGATGCCTCGTAGGCGGTGCGCGTAGATATATATGAGGCAGGGTTGAAGACGTCCTCAAAGTAATCCTTCCACTTCTGGATGATGTCCCCAGGTGAGGTCAACAGCACCCCTTCCCACTCTAAACAGTTTTTGCTTCCGCAACCACCCGAGCCGCGTTCCGTCTGGCTTGCCGGTACCTGTCAACTGCCTCTGGAGACCCCTAGGCTAATATTTCCCAGTAGGCCTCCTTCTTCAGCCTGACAGCCCCCTCACCTCTGATGTCCAGCATCGGGTACAGGGGTTTCTGCCAAGACTTGCACCGACCACCCTGCAGCCACAGCTCCGTACGGCCACTTCCACAATGGAGGGTCGGAACAGTGTCCATTCAGACTCAATGTCCCCAACCTCCCCTAGTATGCAGTTGGAGTTCTGCCGGAGGTGTGAGTTGAAGGTCCGGCAAACAGGAGCCTCTGCCAGAAGTTCTCAGCAGATCCTCACTATGCGCTTGGGCATCAGGTGGTGATCAGTTGACAGCTCTGCCCCTCTCTTCACCTGAGTGTCCAAAATGGAAGGCCACAGATCAGATCATATGATTATAAAATCGATCATTGACCTGTAACCCCGGGCATGTTCGTACCATATCCACTTATGGACACCCTTTTGCTGTTTGTTATGGACAAACCATGCCTTGCACAGAAGTCCAACACCAAAACACTTGGGTTCTGATCAGGGAGTCCGTTCCTTCCAATCACCCCCTTCCAGGCCACACTGTCATTGCTCACGTGAGCATTGAAATCCCCCAGCAACACGATGGAATCCACTCGTGGTGCGCTAACCAGCACACCACTCAGGGAGTCCAAGAAGGCTGGGTACTCTGAACTGTCGAAGGCGCAGGGATACAACCCTCTCATTCATCATGGTAAACTCTGATGTTAATACACTGAGCTGTGGGGCCACGAGTACCCCCACCCCAGCCCGGCGTCGCTCACCCACTGCAACTCCAAGGGAGTGTGGTCCTACCCTTTCCATCCATCCATCCATTAGCTTCTGCTTATCCGAGGTCGGGTCGCGGGGGCAGCAGTCTCAGTAGGGAAACCCAGACTTCCCTCTCCCCAGCCACTTCTTCCAGCTCCTCTGGGGGAATCCCGAGGCGTTCCCAGGCCAGCCGAGAGACATAGCCCCTCCAGCGTGTCCTGGGTCTTCCCCGGGGCCTCCTCCCAGTGGGACATGCCCGGAACACCTCACCAGGGAGGCGTCCAGGAGGCATCCTAAGCAGATGCCTGAGCCACCTCATCTGGCTCCTCTCAATGCGGAGGAGCAGCGGCTCTACTCCGAGTCCCACCCGAATGACCGAGCTCCTCACCCTATCTCTAAGGGAGAGCCCAGCCACCCTGCGGAGAAAACTCATTTTGGCCGCTTGCACTCGCAATCTCGTTCTTTCGGTCACTACCCACAGCTCGTGACCATAGGTGAGGGTAGGAACGTAGATCGACTGGTAAATCGAGAGCTTTGCCTTTTGGCTCAGCTCCTTCTTCACCACGACAGACCGATGCAGCGCCCGCATCACTGCTGACGCCGCACCGATCCGCCTGTCGATCTCCCGTTTCCCTACCCTTTCCGTTTTCTGAAATGTCGTTGTGTTTTCTGTAATGTCGTTGTGTTTTTTTAAATGTGTTTTCTGTAATGTCATTGTGTTTTTTGAAATGTCGTGTTTTCTGAAATGTTGTGTTTTCTGTAATGTCGTTGTGTTTTTTGAAATGTTGTTGTGTTTTCTGTAATGTCGTGTTTTTTGAAATGTGTTTTCTGAAATGTTGTTGTGTTTTCTGTAATGTCGTTGTGTTTTCTGAAATGTTGTGTTTTGACCTTCAGGGCCACCGTAAGTTCCTCATGTTTCCACCGCATCCAAATCTTCCGCATACCTGGAAAATTCGGTCCATCACCGATATACACTATATTGCCAAAGGTATTGGAACACCCCTCCAAATCATTGAATTCAGGTGGTCCATTCACTTCCATAGCCACAGGTGTATAAAATCAAGCACCTAGGCATGCAGACTGCAAACATTTGCGAAAGAATGGGTCGCTCTCAGGAGCTCAGTGAATTCAAGCATGGTAACGTCATAGGATGCCATTCGTGAAATTTCTTCGCTACTAAATACAGTGGTCCCTTGTTAATCGCGGGAGTTACGTTCTAAAATCCGCGAAGTCAGATTTGTTATTTATAAATCGAATATTTTCGTACTTAGAGCATTGGAAACTTGTTTACGACCTTCTAAATACGGTTTTTAACATTATTAGAGCCCTCTAGACATGAAATAACACCCTTTAGTCATCATTACTTTATGACTGCTGGACACGGAAGCAGGAACGGGGAGACAAGGAATCAGGACTGAAGGGTTTATTTGGAATCACTCCAAATGCAGGACACAGGAACATGTAACATCAAAACGTCAATGACACCTGGGGTTATAGACACTGACGTGGACTTCAAACTGAATCAAATTGACAAAACAGCTGGTCACAATCGGGGTTGCATATGTGTTTAATAAGGGGGCGTGATACACATGTACAAGAGGATCGGACAGGCAAGTCATGACAATTACACTCGTATTACCCAAAATATTAGAAAAAATAATAGAAAATAAGAAATATTAGACGTTATAAATATCATATTGTTATTATTGTACATTTAATTACGAAGAGCAAAGATGCTTCCGATGCATAGCGATGTATCATTTTCATTGTCTCCATCAACCTTTTAATCAATAGACAAAAAACCGCGATAGACTGAAACCGTGAAAGTCGAAGCGCGAAGTGGCGAGGGACGACTGAATTTCACAGTCAACTGTTAGTTGTATTATAACAAAGTGGAAGAAATTGGGAACAACAGCGACTCAGCCACAAAGTGGTAGGCCACGTAAAATCACAGAGCGGGGATAACGCATGCTGAGGTGAGTGTGCAGAATTCACCAATTGTCTGCAGAGTCAATAGCTACAGACCTTCATGTGGCCTTCAGATTAACTCAAGAAAAGTGCTTAGAGATCTTCATGGAATGGGTTTCCAAGGCCGAGCAGCTGCATCCAAGCCTTACATCACCAACTGCAATGCAAAGCATCGGATGTAGGGGTGTAAAGCACGCCGCCACTGGACTCTAGAGCAGTGGAGATGTGTGGAGATTCATCTGGAGTGATGAATCATGCTTCTCTGTCTGTCTGGCAATCCAATGGATGGGTCTCAGTTTGGCAGTCACCAGGAGAATGGTACTTACCTGACTGCATTGTGCCAAGTGTAAAGTTTGGTGGAGGGGGGATTATGGTGTGGGGTTGTTTTTCAGAGGTTGGGCTTGGCCCCTTAGTTCCAGTGAAAGGAATTCTTAATACTGCAGAATGCAAAGCCATTTTGGACAATTTCATGCTCCCAACTTTGTGGGAACAGTTTGGGGATGGCAACAGATCTGCCCTTGTGCCTATCATGTCTCCCATTCCAACTGGGTCTTCTTCTGTTAGACCTGCCACTTGTCCAAGCAACTCTATTGTGGAAATGAGGGGGTATGGTCAACTAATTCTTAATACTGCATGGTAATAAGCAGTATATGTCAGAGATGGGGACAAGTCGCATATGATCAAGTCCAAGCAAGTTTCAAGTGTTAACCATCAAGTCTCGAGTCAAGTCTCAAGTCACAGTTAAGACAAATCAAGCAAGTCAAGTCAAGTCAAGGGTTCACCCTAAGCAAGTCAAGTCGAGTCCTTATAAGTTTCAAGCCAAGTCAAGTCAAGTTGCAGTACTAAAACAAACAGAGGTTAAATTTTCGATACATGTTTATTTTTGCACAGAAAATTTTTTACAGAAAAGATGAACTTATATACATATATTATGTATCTTATTTAGTGATGAATCTCGTTAATTAAAATGAACGGATCTTTTTCATTTCAGCAGAATATAAATATAATGTATGTTAATATAGCCCAGTGATGAAGTTATGAAGCTTAATCGTCATCTCTGCGGTGGACGGTGAATATACACGTTTCATACATAATATATAATCTGATATATTTGTTTTCTATTTGAACTGGTTTCATTGTTATACAGCACACAACATTTTGTTGTTATTGTGAGTGTACACAAAAAAATTATAGACACTTAACGTAACCGATTCGAACGATGAAATTATTCTTGTCTGTATGACCAAAAAGTTTTAACGAGTTATTTAAGGAGAAGTGATTGCACCGACGCTTTCATCTTAGATTTTCATGCAGTATAACGTTACACGAGCTGCCATTCAACTAACCACACGCAGTCAGTCCATACAAACGCTTGAAAATGCGCACATTTAATATAGACATTATAGTTTACATGTAATATCGAGAAGCCCTTTCATTTCAAGTTGCACTCAACATTAAAATGTGGCTACGCCACTGGTAACGTTATAGCGTTTTATTTATGAGATGATCATCACATTTCTGATAAAAAAAACATGCAACCAAGGCCAAATTATGACAAACAGAAAAGATTAATTTAATTAATTAGTAATCGTTTTATTAAATTGACTATAAAGAATTCGACTTTCTTACCTTTCCTTGTGGTTTTTGAAGTGCCGGATGAAATTTGATGTTGTGGTTGTCGTGTCTGATACTCTCGCGTTGCATTCTCTGCATCTGGCAAATCTTTTTTTGTTAGTACGGTCTAGTTCAAAGTCCTTATAGCCAAACGTGACTATATGAGGAGCTCGACTATTGTCTGCCATGTTTGGCGCGGTTTGAGTTGTGCAGTGTTCTTCTTCTTCTTGGTAACGTTAAGAGTTGTGCAGCGTTAAGGGCGCAGGCGCCAATTATGGTGCTGCTGAGTCATAATTATTTTATTAAATTATTTTATTTTATTAAACGAATTATATTTAAAAGTTCAAGTCATTGTCGAGTCTTCCACTTTAAGTCAAGTCAAGTCTCAAGTCACTTACTCTCAAGTCAAAGTCAAGTTATTTTCTTACTTCAATCAAGCAAGTCTCAAGTCCTGAAAATTGTGACTCGAGTCTGACTCGAGTCAGGTCATGTGACTCGAGTCCCCCATCTCTGGTATATGTATATATCTTAGAGGTGCAACAGCACACAAAATGCACGGTTTGATACAAACCTCTGTTTTGGCTTCATGGTTCAGTGCAATTTCAAAACCAAATTTGTTTTTAAATAATTTATTAATAAAACTGCAAACAAACTCAATTAGTAACAGTAACCCAAAGGCAATGTGTCTGTCAATGTGTCTGAATAACAAAACCTAAGAGATGCTTATTTGCATATTGCAAAAACACTTATGTAAAGTACATAAAAAAAAAAACCCAGAAACTCGTATGAAAACAGTATCCCAGACAAAAGCTCACAAATATGATGATACAAAATCAACCACATTCTTCTAGTAGCACCCACCTGTAGGGCAAAATAAGGCTTTAATCCACTGCTTGACAATTATTTTTACCACGTTTGTTTATCCAAAATGCTAGATAGTGAATTGGATTCACTAACTGACGAGGAGACAAGCCTGTATTGTGCTTCTACAGAATCTCACCTGAGAAGGAAAGCCCAGAAAGACGGAGATTGTGGATTTGTGCTATTAGACGTGCCTCGATCCCTGGGAAGGGCTGATAGCAGCCATCAGAGGGCGCTTTCATAGCAGCTCAGGAACCTAGTTCTTCATTTAAAAAGACATTGTACGAACAAAATAGATGAAAAACATTCGTCTGCACATTTATACAAAGATTTTCAAATTTATAAAGACACAACATAAACAAAACAAACCCTGAAAATCTGAACGTTTAAAAATGGTCTGAAGCCATATGAAACAGAAAAGAACAGCATTTAGGGGTTAGATGGAAATGTACATCTAAGTTGCATTGGTAGTTAGGTTTAGCACTTGGTGAAATGCACATTAATAAATACAGAAACATTTTTATTATATCTGATATGAAACTAGCATTTAGCATTTGTTTCACTTAATGAATGAATTTATACCCACATGTACAGTACTCTATTTCACCAACCATGTAGAGAAGAGAACAGATTTTAAATCTGGTCATTTTTAATTTCTGCATGTCTTCGTCTGGCTGGTTGAACTGACCGCATTAACAGCTGCAGTCACATGCTGCCATTCTGCTTTTTTGTCACACCGGCAGATGCGCTACCAGACACACAGGTTTGGCGTTCCTCTGCTATGGACACTATAAAGTCTGCACTTCACATTCTGAGAAATTCCCTTTTTCCTCTCGTTTGTGGCTCCATTGCCTCTGAAATGGCGTTGTATGTGCATGTTTATATACACACCGTCACGTCCGTAGGTGAGCGAAGGCATATTCACCCCAGTAAGCAGCCATGGCTGGAGAAACCCCGCCAAGGGACTTCATTTATAATATAGGAAGTTGGAGCAACGACAGGGAACAATTACAGAACTGGGGAACACAGGACTGGGAACCGTGCATATACAAGACTAACGAGGGACTGAGGACTGATATGATCCAGGTGTTTGATTCAGCTGTTCTTTGAAGGAAGGGAAGTGTGTGGCTCAGTGGGTCAAGCCTATGTGTCTGTGACCTGAAGGTCACTGGTTCATGCCTGGCCTCAACACATCTACAGGTCCTTGAGTAAGACCCTTAACACCCAGTTCCCTGGGTGTCACAGAGAGTAAGTTGGGTGAGACATAAAGAGAATTTCTGTGGGGTAGTATCAATTATTATTATTTACCATAGCTGGAAAGAAACAGGAGGGTTCCAGAGCACCAGCAGCATCCCCTACTGGCCATAAGGGGGCAAACCAGACAGGTTGTGATACACGTGGCTAATTTGATTGCCATTGTAGAGTAATTAGTGGATGGGAATGGCGCAATTTCTTATGCGTGCACACATGCAAACGGATTTTTAACCTTTACTCAAGGTTTTGTGAACCTGACTTTTACTTTTTGAGTTTTCATACAAACATTTCCACTACCACAAGAATTTAGAAACATTCTTTATAAAGGCTCCTAGCTCCTGGTTGGAGTTTTGTAGCTCCTGGTTCCTAGTTCCTGGGTGGTCTCAAACAGGGAGTTTTGTAGCTCCTGGCCACTTTCTTGTGTTGAGTTCCCACTGCACAACAGGAACTGGGACTTTAATACTAATCAGGGCTGGGTAAGTTACTTTAAAAATATAATCTGGTGCAGTTATTAGCTACCTGTTGAAAAATGTAATCAGTAATATAATCTAGGTATCTCAAAATAAAAGTAATGGTAAATGGACTGCATTTATATAGCGCTTTTTTTACTACTCTTACGAGTACCAAAGCGCTTTACAGTTATGCCTCACTTTCACCCATTCACACACCGGTTGCGGAAGCTGCCATGCAAGGCACCAACCAGCTCACCGGGAGCAATTTGGGGTTTAGTGTCTTGCTCAAGGACACTTCGATGGAGTCAAGAGGACCCGGGGCTTGAACCTGCAACCCTCCGGTTGCCGAACGGTAGCACTACCTCCTGCACCACCATCGCTGTAACGTTTTGGATGACATCAATGCCAACTAAAGACAGGAGTAATGAAATGTCAAAAGGATAGCATTTGATTACGTAACAGAACATGTGTGGTTAAAATTATATATACATACAGATATACACTCACCTAATGGATTATTAGGAACACCATACTAATACGGTGTTTGACCCCCTTTCGCCTTCAGAACTGCCTTAATTCTACGTGGCATTGATTCAACAAGGTGCTGAAAGCATTCTTTAGAAATGTTGGCCCATATTGGTAGGATAGCATCTTGCAGTTGATGGAGATTTGTGGGATGCACATCCAGGGCATTAAGCTCCCATTCCACCACATCCCAAAGATGCTCTACTGCGTTGAGATCTAGTGACTGTGGGGGCCATTTTAGTACAGTGAACTCATTGTCATGTTCAAGAAACCAATTTGAAATGATTCGAGCTTTGTGACATGGTGCATTATCCTGCTGGAAGTAGCCATCAGAGGATGGGTACATGGTGGTCATAAAGGGATGGACATGGTCAGAAACAATGCTCAGGTAGGCCGTGGCATTTAAACGATGCCCAATTGGCACTAAGGGGCCTAAAGTGTGCCAAGAAAACATCCCCCACACCATTACACCACCACCGCCAGCCTGCACAGTGGTAACAAGGCATGATGGATCCATGTTCTCATTCTGTTTACGCCAAATTCTGACTCTACCATTTGAATGTCTCAACAGAAATCGAGACTCATCAGACCAGGATAACATTTTTCCAGTCTTCAACTGTCCAATTTTGGTGAGCTCGTGCAAATTGTAGCCTCTTTTTCCTATTTGTAGTGGAGATGAGTGGTATCTGGTGGGGTCTTCTGCTGTTGTAGCCCATCCGCCTCAAGGTTGTGCGTGTTGTGGCTTCACAAATGCTTTGCTGCATACCTCGGTTGTAACAAGTGGTTATTTCAGTCAAAGTTGCTCTTCTATCAGCTTGAATCAGTCGGCCCATTCTCCTCTGACCTCTAGCATCAATAAGGCATTTTCGCCCACAGGACTGCCGCATACTGGATGTTTTTCCCTTTGCACACCATTCTTTGTAAACCCTAGAAATGGTTGTGCGTGAAAATCCCAGTAACTGAGCAGATTGTGAAATACTCAGACCGGCCCGTCTGGCACCAACAACCATGCCACGCTCAAAATTGCTTAAATCACCTTTCTTTCCCATTCTGACATTCAGTTTGGAGTTCAGGAGATTGTCTTGACCAGGACCACACCCCTAAATGCATTGAAGCAACTGCCATGTGATTGGTCGATTAGATAATTGCATTAATGAGAAATTGAACAGGTGTTCCTAATAATCCTTTAGGTGAGTGTATGTCTACATTACTACGTAATTGCCGGGGTAAGAACTACGAGGCAGAATATGTCTCCACATGCTTCGGTCCCCAGGTTGGGTGTAGGGCCTTTCTCTTTGCTCTTCCCGTATTTGCATGGATTTCTGCCGGGGGCTTTGGTTTCCTTTCACAGTCCAAGAGTAAATGTTAGTTAGTGTGTTGGTTCCTGGGTGTTCCTAAGTTGGTGTGTTGGTCCCTGCCTGTGCCTATTGTTCCTGGGATAGGCTCTGGTCATCACTTCCCTCCCCCCTGCTTTGTATCTCAAATGTTAAGAAAATGTGAATCGGGATTTCTCTCCCTCTGAGTCTGGTTAGGGCTTCCTCTGCTGCCCCCTGTAGGATGGGCTCCCACTTTGGGTCTGTTTAGGGTTAGGGCTTCCTCTGCTGCCCCCTGGAGGATGGGCCCCCCATTTGAGTCTGGTCCCTCCCAAGTTTTCCTTGCCACTGTCGCCCTTGCTTGCTCACTGGGGGATTTGGGCGGGGATTCTGTAAAGCACTTTGAAACAATGTAATGTTGTGCTATACAAATAAAGTTGAATAGAATAAACTTGAATTGTATGGCATTCTTCTTTTTGTAACCCATGATTGAACGGATGCCTTGGTTGGTTTATCCTTCTTAACAACGGCTTTGTGCACTGGGACAAGAAACAGAGTAAAATCATCAGACTGTCCAGGGTGGGGGTGTGGTATGACCTTGTAAGCATCTTTTATGTTTGTATAAACATGATCCAACATGATCCCCTCTGGTTTTGCAGTTCACATGATGGTAAAATCTGGGAAGTACATTCTTACAATTCACTTCATAGAAATATCTACATTAATAATGTTTGGGGCACCAATATTCCAGTTTTTGTAAATCCCCCAAGATACATTTTCACCGAAAGAAAATACTGCGGTATGCTGTGGTGCTGTTATACCGCTCAAACCTAAATAGTAGTTCTATTAATAAATGTATTTTTTATTTGTAAACATGAAAATAATTTCATGTTGTTGTGTATTAACCCTTACAAAGTTGATAAAAAATGTGTGTGTGGGAATCAATATGTGGAACCATCATTCAAATGTCAAATTGATCAAATTCCCAGTTCTTAAAAATCTAGAACCATTTCTAATTTGTACCCAGTTTCCAATACCTGACCATACAAAGTAATCTTCGCTTCCTCCTGGTGTTTAATGTGATGTATGTTAATGGTTTAAAAATAATAATAAAGACAAGTCCCATTGGTGCACCTAATTATAAAATTTAATCGGTCTCCAAAAATGGTCGCAAAATGCAACTAAATGGTTGCAGTCTGGAGCCCTTGTAGAGATGTGGATGATCTCAGACTAGGAAGAATGACCATCAGATTAAATATTTTTACCTCAACTACAGTTTTTTAAATCAAAAAGATGTTGCTGTGACAGAGGTAAGGGTTCTGGCAGCTAAACATAAAGCCTCATAAAACAAAATTACCGACAATGGCTCAGGCCAGCGTCTTCCGTTTTACAGGAAATCAGTTCAGACTCATGCAGGATGGGGGATGACATCATTGTTTATCTGCCCAGGCAGCAGTCATTACATATCACCCTCCCCCCTTCAAATCCAGGGCTGTCCCTGGGCCTCATTAAACATGGGAGGGTATGCAAACACTTTGGCTGAATCCACAAAGGGCTACAATGAAAATTTTAAAAATGCCATAACACCCATTCCAAGCGAGTGTCCTTAAGTCCAACACTCTGTAAATATACAAGCAGCTGTAGGTTTTTCTTTTTTTTTTACAAACATCAAGAACCTAAAGGCCCATAGTCAACTGAGTTAGTGCGTGACGGGACGTTGTGAGGGTGTGTCAGGGAGGCACCCAGCCCACGTTCCCCCAGTTCCATTGCTGCTGATGTTTTACCAAGGCCTGTGGAATGCTCCAGCACTTTCAATGGCTCCACATTTGCCTTGTCCGGGGAGCTAACGCCGAAAAAAGTCAAATCCACCTTCTTCCGCATTCTCACGCAGCAATTCACCAAGATCTGATTCTGCAAGTGTTGGAAGATCCTGTGAAAAATGAGCAACCCCTCCAGAAGTGAAGAAGGGTAGGAGGTTGGATACATGATGAACTCCAGCTTCAGAATTGTTGGAGATGTCAGGCAACTTGTAATTTAAATCCAACATTACTTGAACCACTCTGAAGGAACCCTTGTACAAATGGGCCTCACAAAGTTGACTCGAGTGTACTCCTAAGGGAAAGAGGCTACCACCGATTGCAGAAACCCGTCAGGCTTACGGTTAGTTGGCTAACTGAGCTAACACGTTGTACAAGACAGTACATATCTGTTAACATCACCTCTCGTGCCAGACCAGTACACTCTCTTCTGGAGATGACCCTGCGTCTTAGCGATGGCCAGATGACCTTCCATCAGGTGGTCATGAAAGTATTCCAGCAGGGTGCTACAAAGCATAGTCGGTACATATAGATGGAGATCTTTATAAGGATGTAGGTGACACGAGGATCTTTTATTCCTGAAATAGATAATGTCATCATGAAGACAAATTTTGGTAGAGTCAATTCAGGAGTCACTCGAGATCTTGGTACTGATCTAATGATCTAGTGAACTAATGGTTGAACCAGCATCCTATAGTGCTTCTCATCTGACAGTGTGTCTGGGATAGAGTTTGATGCTTATAGACGATTTCAAATTCAAAGTCTTGGTGCTGAAGGCACCATTAGCCTAGCTCCCCTGACGGGGTCGCCCATGACATCAACCACCAGAGGCTGTTGTAGTCTGTTACTATCACATGGGTTCTCTCAGTGGAGGGCTGGAATAGTTCCAGGGCCCAGATCACACTGAGGCACTCCTGCTGAAGTGTAATACAGCCGTTCCGACTTTGATAGGGTGCAGCTCATGTGCTACTGCTCTCTCATGGCCCCATTCATCAGTCTGGATCAATGCAGGTCAAACCAACATCACATACATCCATTTAAATTGTAAATGATTTCTTAACCTTTTGGAGAACCTTGACTCCGGTGATACACAGCTTGGACATGAGGTCATCCAGGGTCAGTTGGCAATCCTTGGTCCATGTCAATAGGGTCCCCTCCCTTGTCAGCGCAATCAGTGGTTCCACAATCTTTGTACATCCCTGGATGAATCTACGATAATAGCCTAACGTGCCAAGGAACTGTGTGACCTGCTTTAACTCTACGGGGTCTCAGGAAGTCTTTCATGGCTTTGACCTTGTTCTCGTCTGGGCTCAGGCCTTGTTGTGCGAAAATGTAACTCGTGTACCTGAAGGAGGTTTTGCAAAAATTACTTTTGAGAGCTTCAAGGTCAGCCCGACGTCTGCCACCCTGGCCAATACTTTGTTGAGGCCAAATGGCATCACCCTGAATTTGCATAAGCTCGTGTGACAAATGATGGCAGCCTCAGGGCAGGATTCAGGGGCCCTGAATACTTCCCAGTACCACTGAGCAAGGTCCAGGGTTGAGCTATATCTTTCCTGAGCTAAAATGTCCTGTGACTCGTCCACCCTAGGAAGAGGGTATGAATCCTTTACTGTGGCCTAGCTCACTTTTCTGTAGTCCACACAAAAGCGTGGCTCAGTGCTTTCTAGCTTCGACCTGTGGAAAGCAATGTACATGGTCCATTAGCAGGCTCAGTTAGAAACCTGTTCTTCAATTATCCTCCTTTTCTCTGAAGAAGTGTGGTAAGGTGGCAGGCACACTGGTTTAGCTAGGCTCGTGTCCACTGAGCGTTCAGCTAGTGAGGAGCAGTAGTAGTGGAGTATTTGGAACAGTAACTCTCATTCTGTGCAGATACAGGTGATGAAGCTTTCAGACATCTGAACTGCCCCCACCAGGTGTCTAGAACTCTCTACTAATACACAGACAATTCAGTCTTATTTAAAATTTTTACCAAGAATGAGTCTCAAGAACATTTTAATGAAAACCAAGACAACCTAAATATCCATAAAAATTAGCAGTATAATCAGATTCTCGTGCACTTGTTGCCATGTGTTGTGTCAATATCGTTTCTTCGGAATACAAAGTATTTCCATACAGTGACAGACGAATGTCTCCTGACGATCAGTTCTTGTACCCTTGTTCGATTCACTCGTTTTTTTATCTTTCTCACAAACGCACCACACTGTGAGTTGACGAGGCAGAAAATGATCATGATTGGCTCTGAGAGCGCATATAGAACAAAAACAGCGGAGGTAAACTTCTGAAGGAACAAACAGCAAGCTTATTAGACAACGGATAAATCACAACTGAATATATTGCTGTGGATAACATTTTAAAAACTTTTATAAAGCTGTAGCAGCCCAAAGAGAGTCTCGACAGATGCTTAAGTTTTCCTTTTATTTTATAGCAGCATCAACTTTATCTCATCTGTCTCGTCCGTGAAAACTATATCAGGATATACAAACAAACATTTAACAATCCAGTTCCCGCGGATACAGACTTCATTTGTGAATAGATAATAAAACACAAACATTCATATAAATAACCATACGTCTCATACATACATAGATACGAATTACAAATGATGACTAAACAAACGTACCTCGCTGCGCTCACCAAGGAACGCAAAATGTATGATAGGATAATCCTTTCTTCTGTCATTAAAACAGACGTCAAAGTTTACTTTAGTTATGTAAATGAAGTACAAGAAATTGAAGATAAAACTCATGCGGTTTAGGCACAAACAAAGCAACTTCCCTCATTTACACCTGCAGGCTACCTTTTAAAAAGACCTCCCCCTTGTGCAAACTACGGTGTCACCCACAGGACAAAATTCAATAGCACAGGTACACTCAAAATTCATTCACAAATTCACACACAAACCACACTAAAGTACGGAGCCCCTAAGGTGACTACGGAGCCCCTAAGGTGACAAAGGAGCAGAAAAAAAAACGGCAGGAAAAAAAATGTCATGTTTTGCGATATAGCCCAAAACTTTTGCGATATAACCCAAAACCTTTGCGTTATAACCCAAAACCTTTGCGTTATAACCCAAAACTTTTGCGATATAACTCAAAACTTTTCTGTAGTAATGCAACAATAAAATCAGGTGACTAGCGTACTTTTGGTCATTCAAGTGCAACTTCCAAAGCCGCTGTTCGCATTATGTGGTTGATCCCCGCTTCGCTTATTAATCTAATTTAACGGTTATAAAACTTTAGAGTTCAGTGTGGTTAGATTTGATTGTTTAATTCATAATTAGTAATTTGTACAGCAAGCCTTGGTAAAGTTTCAGTAACATTGCTAATTAATGCTTATCTGTTGAGGTTGATTTAAGCCTAAAGAATTGTTCGTTTTTTGTTGTTGTTTCATGTTAATAATAAATTAATATAATTAATATAAATCAAACGCACATCCTCTTTTCTCACATCAAGTCCATTTATTCTGCATTTTGCATACATCCATCGATAACCATGAAGCTGCCCAGAGTGAAAAAGCTGCTCGCGAATAAAGTTAATTACATCACCGAAGTCGGAGTAGTTTTCCCGTTGGAATAATCCCCTTTCACATAAAATTCTCTTAATCTGCATCAGACTTATGTGAACATCATGCCTAGATCCGAGAACAAACTGAATGTTCATATACAGTGGTATGAAAAAGTTTGGGCACCCATGATAATTTTGTGTTCCAATAATTGCTAAAGGTATTCAAATCAATGAAATGACAAGGGTGCCCAAATTTATGCACCTGCCTAATTTTGTTTAAATTATTATTGCACACTTTCTGTAAATCCTATAAACTTCATTTCACTTCTCAAATATCACTGTGTTTGTCTGCTATATGATATTTTTAACTGAAATTGCTGATCCAAACAACCAGTGATTCATAAAGGAAAAGCATGAAGATGATCAGGGGTGCCCAAACTTTTTCATACCACTGTATTGTAGACCAAGATCAAAGTAAAATTCGATTAAACGCTATATGTTTTCCTATCCATTATGTTCTTTACACTGCATGACTACTCATATTTCCAGTTCCAAGTCACAACATTTTTGTCTTATGTCGCAAAAGTTTTGAGTTATAATGCAAAAGTTTTGGGTTATAACGCAAAGGTTTTGGGTTATAACGCAACGGTTTTGGGTTATAACGTAAAACATGACTTCTTTTTTCTCTCTTCTGCCGTTTTTTTTCCTGCTCCTTTGTCACCTTAGGGGCTCCGTACTAAAGCACATACAAAAATAAAAAATATTTGTGAATAAATTAGAAAATAAATTAGACATATTTATATATTGCTTTACCAAAACAAAATGACAAAACATTCAAGGACAATTGCGGTCCTTTACAAAAGCATTTATTATTTAAAATTTTATACACATTCAAAAATATTCGAATACTCAACAATGCTGACTCGCTAAAGATAAAAGCGTCAGATTAATACATTTATATTATAGTGCACTGGAGGCGGCACAGTAATGCAATGGTTCGCACCGTCGCCCCACCCCTCTGGGTTCTGGGTGCAAGTCTCCGCCAGGTTTCCATGTGTGTGGAGTTTGCATGTTCTCCTCGTATCATCGGGGTTTTTTCTCCTGGCACTCCAGTTTTCCCCCACCCAAAAGTCCAAAAACTTGCTAAGGCTAATTGGAGTTACCAAACTGCCCGTAGGTGTGCGTGTGTGAGTGAATGGTTGGTGAGTGGGCCCTGCGATGGGTTGGCGCCCCATCCAGGTACAGGTTGTTCCGTGCCTTGCGCCCTTAACCTCCAGGATAGGCTCCAGACCCCTCACGACCCTTAATAAGTTAAGCGGTTTCAGAAAATGGATGGATGGATTTAGTTCACTGTTACGCTTTTAAAATAAACCTGGGTGTGAGGCAATGTTTTACCACTAGGGGGAGATGATGGAACAGTTATTCAACCCAATGGTTTGCATTTATATGATGTCGTTCTTCAAACCATTACTTGTGTTTTTATTCATTGGCCACTCAAGTGCTTAAAGAATAAGGTGTAACCTCAAAGTATCCAGATCAAACACAGGGAGATACTCTATGATGTTTAAACTTATTGCAAGAAGGGACCTGTATTTAGAATCACTATTAGTTAATTAGTTGTTAATATCTTGATCTTATTACTTGTGTGATGTGAAGTTCAAGGACCATTATTAATGGCAATTCATGTATAGCTCAAAAAAAAAAAAACAGCAAAAAAAGTTCATGGTTGGAGACTCAACAAAGGAAGCTGAAAAAATGAACGGCTTAGGACTGACAGGCTAGGTGACACAGAGTCTTCCAGGATGACAGCTCTCCTGTCTGTGACAGACTAACATAGTGCCTGGTACAAATGTCACATAACCATTGTTATTCTTTAAAAATCACACACGTTTCAGCACAGTTATGGGTTAAAGCTGTTCAACCAAAAGCCAGATCGGCCCGGAACAATGACAGGGTGAGGCGGTGCCTTTCTTTTTTTCCTGACAGTTATCTAATTTTTTTTTCTAAGACTGTAAAATTGAAGAGTGGCCCATCTCTGCAGGGAATGTGCTCAGATGCTGCTTCTGAAGGGGTCCTAATCCAACGAGGTGTGAGACTCAGCGAGTTCGGGTGCTGTGCCTTTGATCTGAAAGTTGCTGGTTCCAATCCCAGACTCGGCAGAGTGATGTCACCATTGGGCCTTTGAGTAAGGACCCTAACCCACAATCACCCCCCAGAGACTGGCTGATGTTCTCAAAAGAAAGTGCTTGAAACATTCCTCAGAGACTTCGGTCCATGTTACCATGATAGCATTATGCGGTTGCTGCAGATCCGTCAGCTGCAATTCACTGCAAGGCTGAAATGAGATATACTTGTTTGCTGTTGCTGCTGCTACATGGAAAGGTTTTTAATTCCAACTGCTCCAGAGACACCGGGCAAATGTTTCACCTGTACTGCATATGTATTTGATGTCTTCACAATGCCAATGGTCTCGCGAGGCAGCTACCTACTGAAATGCATTGCTCAAGGGTTAACTTTAAAAGACCAAGAACAAAAAACGGATTTAACACACACCTACACATTTTCATTGTGCATTATGGATTACTTAAACGTTTTATAAATAAAACCATACGGATGTATGTGAAGATATATCAATGTATCAATGGGACGAATTTGTTTTAATAAAGAAAGGAAGGATACATTATTTGCGCTATAGTCATCTGGATGTTTCCGTTTGTTGTATAAACATTGATTTATCTTGTAGAGGAAGTGCAACTGATGAAAACAAAGTGCAAGACAAAACAATTTAACAGGTTATCGTCCTTCTTAGGGCACTATAATGAAAGTACTAAGAAAAACAGGACTGCTGAAAACTGTGCGTTTCTGGAAGAATAAACATTTACAGTATAGTATAATTCAATTTGTTGATAGCAGCGTCAGCACAGAGTTATTGCACCTACAGCCTGGCTCTATATTTAGCGATGTATGATCGATACATTTATTGGCAGTGACTTAAAAGAAACGTTTTTGGAAGGGGTATTTTGCATATCCCCGCAAATATTCTTAGTTACTACGTTAAAAATACCGTCGGGGGCGGAATTAGATCCAAACAGGCAGTTTGCAACTATGTCTCCGCCCTCTAAGTGCGCTACATCTTCCTGGTCGCTGTCTTGTTGGTGATTTTTTTTTGTTTGTAATATGTAGCCATTTAACTGTAACTCACATACAATCTGTATCTTACCGCTACTCGTAGCAAACCGTAGCCCGGTTTCTAATGGACACCACGGTCCGCCTTATACGTATGCAGCAAAAGGCTGTTGCGTGATGTGGGGCTGGGAGACTTTAGGGATCCGCTTTCTGTTTTTCCGATGGTCGCTGTGTGTGTGCCGGCTCTAGACGTACATTTAGGGACATTGCGCCGTGGCACCATGGATTCGTGCTGCATTAACACCGGACCTTGCAATCACCGTAATGAGTAAAATCCTCATCTGAGCGGAATTGGGGGCAGGAATAAAAACGGACGTAAGCGGACGAAAACAAAAACAAAAATGGGATTCCTCCACCAGCTCCATCTCCTGCTGTGGAAGAATGTGTCCCTGAAGCGAAGAGGGCCGGTAAGCAAACGTTTGGTGTCCCTGTTGGAAAACGGTTTTATCCGCTCGCAGAGATCCGGTTCTCGGCGGTGCCGGGCCTTCGCACGCCGAGCGATTCGGAGGGGATGAGCGACGGCCGGCGGAGCTGAAGGAGAAGGGCGTCGGTGGGGGGCTCCAACAGCTGCATTACATTTTCTCCCAGTGCAGCTGTGTTTATAGATCCCACAACATGATTTCCGTTTTTCTGTGTTTACAACGATTCCCGAAGAGGCAACTTCGACCTATTTATTATAATGTGTGGTGTATACTGTTTGCTCTCCCCGCTCCCACCTTGCCGGCAAAATAACAACACTTTCCGTGAATTAAAATACAGATGGTGACAGCGGTGGCCTAACAGCTGTCAATTTTATATGGAAAAACGCGTGTTTATTATGAACTGTACAACGAACGACTTGTTTAAACACGTAGCGCTCCTTCCGCTGTCAGTTGTGGGTCCGCTGCACTTATTCTCAGTATTATGAAAGGCAAGCGAAAGTGACATTACTGGAAGTGTCAAAATACTAATCCGCATGACTTGGCTTCTGTGGTTGTGTAGCGAGGAAAGTGCCGAAATAGCGAAGTATTTCTTTGATACATCTACAGCACAGATTAGCAGAGATGTCAGGGATCATATATTAACTGAGGTTTCTAAAACAAAATAATAGAAATTATTTACTGTAAAGCCAAATAATGCTCTTGGGTTAACTTTGCAGCGTAATTTAATACGCCGTGAATGCACACGCCGTGAAGGGACACATTTAAATGTGTCCCTTAATTGTCAGTTCCTGCCGTTTTGGACTGAGGTCTTTGGGGACAAGCTGAAGACATTCGTGTGGGGAGTCTGGGTATCTGTAGTTCTGCTCTGATACTCTGTAGGATGGAGGTTTGAGCAACTGCGCGGGGGCTTATTTTTCCTGGTGATTTTCCCTTCATGTTTACATGTCGTTGAGGTTTTTACTTTTAGTATTTAATCCAGATTGTAGTACCACAGTCTCCTGTCCTGCAGGGCTGGGGGTTCGATTCCCGTCACCTGGCCAGTGTGTTTGGGCCTTGCGTGTTTCCTTCCACAGTTAAACTGGTGTCTCCAAAATTGCCGAAAGTATGCGTATACCTATGGTGGCCTGTCAGGCCAGCCATGCCATGCTGTGCTTCCTGGGATGGGCCCTGGGCTCTGGGCTCTGCGTGTCACAGTCCTGGAGAAGCTGTCTGCCAGATGGATGGATGAGTTAAAGAAGCCATGGTATTAATACCCGAGACAGCTCTGTAAAATGCAGCCGGGTTACCCTCTTTCAGCTGGCGTCACTTTTTAAACGAGTTTTTCCTAACTACTAGCTGCTGGTTGGGAAGTGTAGTGGTTAGTGTTCAGGGAGCTGAATGAAGCCCTACTTCACTGCAGGTGGATTGTGACCCTTATGATTTCAGGCCTGCATCATGTGGCTGTAGGTCCTGTCCTGGTGAATAACAGTAGCAATTTTTGCTAGTTTTCAGGTGAAATTTGCTGATGTTCTTATGGAAGACATTTTTTTTTTCTTTTACAATCTCTTTTTTTTTTTTTTTTACATTTCTCTTGTATTGTCTTACTCATTGGAGAATCTCCCAAGCCCCCCACCCACGGTGGGCCCCCTGCACACCGAATATAACACGTCATCTTCCAATGGTGACACGGGGTCCTGTTTCTTATAGTCTAAATATGTCCTTCATTCATAAAGAATAGATCACAGCTCAGCTTTCATTGCAAAGCCAAACTGAGTCTCTGCTTTGAAGGGGGGGGGGGGGGTGTTTATCTCTGGTTGTTTGTCTCGAGTGGTAATGAGTGACGTGGTGTCTGCTGTACAGTCCTGCTTGTCTTGCCTTGGCGAAATGAGCCAGGGTATCAGCCTCTAAACATTTAAAGTGACGTCCGCTTCTTATAACCCGGAGGGGGGGGGACTCACTTTGGCCCTTATTTGCCACAATTGTCTTCTGCCTCCCCTGTTATATTCGGCTCCCTGCCTCCACGCTTGTTTTCCAGTTCCTTCCACGTGCTATTTTTATCAACGCCGACCTCGTAAATCACCCGCACTGTGTTCACTGGGGACCCTGGAGGAGAGGATTGCCGCTCTAAAAATAGTCGCGGCGATCGACCGCGTCATCCATCGGCTCCGTACTGGGGGGCCGATGATTTGTGCGAAGTGAGCGGTCAGCAGATTGCGGCCAGACCCTGCCCCCCACGCGGCTGTGGCGATAAAGCCGGTTAACCTGCCGCTCGAACGCTCCCAGCCTGCGTGCCAGATGTTTGTCTAAGAAACGGGAATAAGCGCAGAGGAAAATGGGACCGGCGTCCTCTCGCTCTGTCCAGGTGAAATGGCAGCACTGCACTGGCAGCAGAAAGCAGCTAATAAAAGTCTGGTTAAAAGCAGTGATGGGCAGCGTGGATAATTTATAAATGTGTGCTGTGGGTATTACGTCAGTGTGAACAGTGAGGCCTTCCCATACACACACGTGCAGCCACAGGAACAGCATCTTAAAGCATAAGCCCTCATCCGGGCGCTGAGCTCATGCAGACGCCCGCCTGGCGCGCTCTGCTGAGTGGGAGGGAGGCCGTGGCACCTCCTGGTGCAATGTGGGGCAGTCTGGGCCTCCACAGTGGGGGCCGTGTTCCTCTCTATCCTCGTCCGCTGAGTGGGAGACTCAAAGGGCATCGCCTGCATGCCCCCAGCCATGGAAAACATCTTCTTTTTTTCCCCCACAGGGACAGGGCCACACGTGTACAGTTGCCGACAGTTGTCATGACAACCTGCGGCTCTCTCTTTTGGTGTAACAGGTCCGCATGTATCGGTGTAGCTCCTTGACCAGTGCCGGGCCACCTGACCGCCTGGGGTGATTTGCTGCGGCTGACCTGGTTCTCCTGGGGCTGCAGGATCTCTGCACGATGGACTCTTGGGCTTAACCATCTGGTTATTGCAGGAAGCATTCTGGGTATTATCTGTCCAGTCATCTGATGGGAAGGAGGGAAGCTGTTGGGTGGGACATCAGGCTTCAGTCACATGGTATGTCCATGCTAGCTGGGCCGACTGTGGCGGGGTCGCTTCTGATCCCCCTCTCTGCTGATCTGGACGTGATGGGAGATTAAGAGGCTTTATAATATCTGATGTCTGCCTGTGGGGAAAGTGGGGAGATGGAACATCCCGTTTGGGAATGGGGTCAACAAAACCCACGGACAATAGGAGCTGTACTGGGGAGCTGAGACCCAGGGTCAGCGTCTGGTCAGCTTTACTGAGATGAGGCTGGGGCCAAAAGAGAGCATGAACCTGAATACAAGACGGACTGGACTCCCTACACTGGATAACCTGTGATGGGAGGATGGGTGGAAATTTAATAGGATTTGCTATTTACACCTTATCACATTAGATAGACAAGATAAACTTAATTCATCCCAGGGGCTAATTTCTGAACGTCTGTAAATGCCTTTCATTTCTAGTGTGATTGCTTGGTTTTAATATCAGTGTTTTTAATCAGTTTAATCATTATATTTTGTCTTGAACCAAGTTAACAAGGAGCTAAACAATGATGAGTATTGTAAGCTGTTCCGTCGGTGCTGCAAAGAGAAGCCTCTGAGGCAAACAGTGCTGATATATCAACCTCCTTCTCATGTGGGAAGCGTGTCTCTTTTACTTAAGAATATATACTCCAGACACGTTGGTATGATTCAAAGTCAGTTTATCAAATGAAGTACACAAGTAACAATTTAATAGGTCATTAAAAATTTTGAATCGAATTGCTACAAATAGAACTATATTGCTCTGTCTATTGCACTGTGTGCAGAATGGTCCTCCAGAAAGAATGTTACTGTTTCTGACTGTTTTTGCTGCCCCCCTGCCCGCTGCCCCCAGCCCGCTGCCCCTGGCTCATGTCACCGCACCTTTATAAACAGACTTCATTCCCGCTTAGGCAATAATGAATATTCACATTAAACATTCCAAACATTTCATACAGTCCATGCAATCCATACTAAACTCCACTATAAATTCAACTTAATTGTAGAATAATAATAATAATAAAAAAAACATCATAATTCTTTTAGGGTTTAAATTTAAGCCAAAATGAATTAATGGCCCCTACTGAAATGATAGAACTTTTTTTAATGAAATGTTTAGATTATAATTATAATTTACTAGGTAAATTCTATTCCGGGAAGGACGTGTGAAGCACGTCAAGTCCAGAAAAAACTGCTTCCAAATTTTGCAAAAGAAGCATTGAGACCAGAAATTGGGGGCAGCGTGTATTCTGGGGAGCAGCGTGTATTCTGGGGAGCAGTGTGTATTCCTGGGGGGCAGCGTGTATTCTGGGGAGCAGTGTGTATTCCTGGGGGGCAGCGTGTATTCCTGGGGGGCAGCGTGTATTCTGGGGAGCAGTGTGTATTCTGGGGAGCAGTGTATATTCTGGGGGGCAGCGTGTATTCCTGGGGGGCAGCGTGTATTCTGGGGAGCAGTGTGTATTCCTGGGGGGCAGCGTGTATTCCTGGGGAGCAGCGTGTATTCCTGGGGGGCAGTGTATATTCCTGGGGAGCAGCGTGTATTCCTGGGGAGCAGCGTGTATTCCTGGGGGGCAGCGTGTATTCCTGGGGAGCAGCGTGTATTCCTGGGGGGCAGCGTGTATTCCTGGGGAGCAGCGTGTATTCCTGGGGGGCAGCGTGTATTCTGGGGAGCAGCGTGTATTCTGGGGAGCAGTGTATATTCTGGGGGGCAGTGTGTATTCCTGGGGGGCAGCGTGTATTCCTGGGGAGCAGCGTGTATTCCTGGGGGGCAGTGTATATTCCTGGGGAGCAGCGTGTATTCCTGGGGGGCAGCGTGTATTCCTGGGGAGCAGCGTGTATTCCTGGGGGGCAGCGTGTATTCCTGGGGGGCAGCGTGTATTCCTGGGGAGCAGCGTGTATTCCTGGGGGGCAGCGTGTATTCCTGGGGAGCAGCGTGTATTCCTGGGGAGCAGCGTGTATTCCTGGGGGGCAGCGTGTATTCCTGGGGAGCAGCGTGTATTCCTGGGGGGCAGCGTGTATTCCTGGGGAGCAGCGTGTATTCCTGGGGGGCAGCGTGTATTCCTGGGGGGCAGTGTGTATTCCTGGGGGGCAGCGTGTATTCTGCATGACATCCGCTGCCTGTGATCAGAAGGTCACTGTTAATGTTCAGATCCTAGAGTTAGCAGATCTCAACATCTCCCTGTTTTGCACCCCCCCCCCCCCCCCCCACCCCCCATTGCTTGTTGTTTGACCCCGTTTTATCAATTGTACGTCACTTTGGATAAAAGTGCTTGATGAATAAAATGTAATATGTAACATTGTGAGAAAAATTAGCTTGTATTAAAACGTATGGAGAGACCTGTTCAGCAGTTAGGTGGCTAATTATCAGGGAGGACACAAGCAATTAGCGGCCTTCTGCCCTTTGGCTCTCTCGCCATTTTTGATAGCGAGGCGTGTTCATCCGGCCGCTGTGATTGCGAGAGGCCGCCATTAGGACAACATGAGAATACGGTACGCATACAGAGGCCGGCTCCTGCTGAGCCAATACGCACCGTTTAGGCCAGACAAGCAATTTGGGGGCTTTATGGGTCATGGGAAATACTGTCAGAAAGAAACTATAATTACAGTAGTTAATTTCCTTATGTGAAGGAGTGAATTAGACAGAAGTACAGGAGTGGGGGGTGTTGTGGCGCGAGCAGGGGTGGGTCTGACTCGCTGGAAATCTCACATTGCACATATTTTTTGCATTTCTTGTGGTTTCGGTAACGGGAATAAGACAAGGAGAAAGAACCCCGCCCCCACCCCTTTGGAGAAAGCCTAGGGAATTTGTTTTGGTCAGCTGGATATAATAAAATTGCATACCATGCAGAGTACAGTGCGTACAGTGCAGTACATTATAATGGAAGGCGATGTACAGAAAGTCCACATGTACAGTAATAACAGTCATTAGTGTCCAGGAGAGTGCAGATCGATAGCAGTTACACATTTGGGCAGAAGCTGTTTGAGTGGCCTGAGTCCTTAAGCTCCAACCCTAACCCTGTCCAGAGAGGAGTTGGAACAGGTGGTGTCCGTGAAGGAAGGTGAGCTGTACGTTTCCCCGCATGCCTCTTGACCCTGGATTCATACAGGTCCCAGACTGAGGCGCTTCTGCAGCTCGCTGGTGATGTTTTCACCCTGCTTCAGCTTCCTGTGCAGCGCGTGGAACCTGCAGAGGTGGCTGTCTCTGTCCATAATCACCTCCTTTGTCTTTGTGCAGTCGAGGTCCCATGACTACACAGGATGACTCTGGCCATGCCACCTGTCGCCTGTGTACGGACTGTTGGGGTGATGTCATCGACAGTTTCTCAGCTTGGTCTCCAGATATGTTGTCATTAGTGCAATAATTACACATTTGTATATTTTCACAACAGTACTGTACCTGTTTTCATGCTCACCCACTTATTTATTACCATCCTCATACGTTTACTTATTTTTGTATAGAAATTGTTGCAGCATTGTGTATTGTATATTTTTGTATTTTATGTAGCGTTGTGCTGTCGTCTGTTAATTATACAAATAATTAATTCCTGGATAATAAAAGTATTCTGATTATGATTCTTTAGAATGATGATGTTAAAGGTGGAGCTTAAGTCCCCAGAGAGGATCTCTGTGTGTCTTGCTGCTGGTACCGCAGATCCACGCCAACTACACCATCCACTGAACAGTCAGCCCCCAGTCGAATCTGCAGGAGCTCGAGAAGAACTTAGGGATCTCCCTTAAGGCTTGATGCAGTGAGGGGCTGACATGTTTTCCTTCACTCTTTTGTAAGTTATCACTCTTCTCTGACCCCGATTAATCGCCTGCAGCTCCAGCAGACACACCTTACTATGTAGGGACCTATTCGGCTCTAAACTTTAATTAAGGACACCGACCGACGCACCAAGTGAGACTTTTCGTTATTTGTTTTTACTTTTTGAAGCCTTGATGGACATTGCTAAATAAGGTCCAAAATAGCTTAACCGAGTTTGCGTCCAAAATATTTTCGTCCCTCCGGCGGATGCCGTGCCGCGGTGTAATTATATACCTCGAGAGGAAGATGGTGAACAGTGCAGAGACCGCGGGGAATATGCAGCGTCCAGCCCGGCGTCCGCCGGCACGCACAGCTTATATGTATATATCCAAAAAAGCTATTTTATTTTCTGCTGCCGAGGTTCCATTATGGAGCGGCCGCTCTTTGGGCGCTATGATCTCCGCGTGTCCCCAGCGCGTCCTCCACACGGTACCGGCGCTGCCCTTGCCGCGATTGCCGCCGTCTGCGCCCTTTCCTAATTTAATTTCAGGTGGACAGCGTGCTAATTTACAAGTTGTCCATGGGTAGTTAACCACCTGGCTCCGTTGGCCTATTTGACTGAATCTTACGCCAGCTTACATAATTCGGTCCGTGTCTCGTTTAGCAACCAAATTATGGAGATTAAAAGTCTTTTTTTAATTAAAAAGAAAATGTTAATAATTAAATGGATACGTCCATCCCTCTTCCGTACCACTGGCAGCATAACCCACCTCAAAAGGTCACGGTGATTAAAATGAATGATTAGTTTGAACAGTCCCAGAGGTGGTGTAATAGCTGAATAGAGACTAAGTTGGAGTCATGTAACTGCACAGGGCTGTTTTATCTGACCCTGCCTACAGGAAAATGGAAATTTCAGCCAGCTGAAGTCCAGCGAGGACAGCATGCTCCTGCGGGGACCAGCCGGCAGCAAAGCAGTCATGTTCCATTTTGTATAAAGTTTACATTTCATTTCCTAGCAGCGACCCCCTGTACTTGGCCATGTGAGACTGCTGATCTGCCGTTTGGGGCATTTCGGAGCACATTTCACACCCTGAGCAGTGACAGTAGGGAATGTTCAGCTGTGTTGCTGTCCGTCGGTGTTGTTGAGACACCCCTCAGGAGGTCTGTGTTTTCACATTCACCCACATCGTCCCCTGGCCTGCTGGTCGGTCCAGGGCGGTTTTTATTTCTTGTCTAAAGTGTGAATTTATAACATTGAATCACTTACAACATAGATGTGATGTAACATAAGGCCTGGGTTTATTTCAATGTGCAGTATATGAAAAATATGGAGATATCATATGTGCTTCAAATGTTTTGAATCTGATGCTGTAGAATAGTCACCTGTAGCTATTTATTTACACAAACCATGCCTTCAGCTGCATGTACTGGCCATTTTACCTGATAAATATTGATATTGTAAAGCATAAAACCTTCTGCTTTGTATGACTCAGTGTTTCTTCCTTCCCTCTGTTACATTTTGGGTAGAGAACCAGCAGGGAGTCGCCCTGTAATAACATGGGTGTCTTACTTGGGTATTTGTTAGTGCCTGTAGAATATTCAAATATTCTCTCCAGCGGATCCTGAATGAGGCCTGTCCTGTTATGTGCCTGCGGGTCCTGAATGAGCAGGCCTGTCCTGTTATGTGCCTGCGGGTCCTGAATGAGCTGGCCTGTCCTGTCGTGTGCCTGCGGGTCCTGGCCTCTCACTAGGACCAAACGAGTTTGAGCTTGTCAGTTACGGACACTTTGATCTTGTGATTCTCCCTGTGACACCGGATCGTTACGCAAGGCGAGCTGGATCTTCTAGGAGGAAAAGATGGCTTGTAAACCCAAGATGTGACAGACCCCGGATGTTCCACGGATAGGCCGGCAGGCTCCCTGGGGCTAACAGCTGGGCTGCCGGGCCATTCCTGTGTGGGGGTGGGCTGTCCCTGAAATGTGCACGCGAGGAGGGGGCTTCTGACTTTGAGGAGTTACAACACTTGAGGAAGGCCAGATGATATTTGCATGAACAATGGGGGGGGGGGGGGTAGACAGGAGCAGAACCAGGGGAATTAATAAAGCAGGTGGGACATGAATGCAAGGGGCTGACCCCCCCCCCCCCCCATGAGTTGTCTGGAGGTGAAGTCAGAAGATGGGGGAGACTAATGGGGGTGTGGATAGGAGTGAGGGGGAAATAACAGAGATGGTGAGAGCGGGAGGAGGTTAGAGGGAGGCAGAGTAGCCCCTGGTGCTGTAATTAGGCTTCGCCACTGGGGGGGAGGGGGGGGGGGTCCATCCAGCCTGCTGGCGTATCTGACTGACGGGCCCCCACATGGCCCCCACATAGCCATCACTCTTAAACAATAATCACTGCGATAGAATGGATCTCATGAAGCCATCCAGTAACCAGGGGGTGGCCACCAGTCTGCCAGGGTTTGGGGGTGGGTTTACGGCATCGCTCCGTGTCCATAATCGCCTCTCACCACCCGCCTCCAAGATCCGGCCTCCATGCTGCCCAGTAATCCCAGTGCAGATTCCGGCCTTGCTGCTTAATGCGGGCGCCTGGTGAACCTTGCCGTAGGGGAACTGGCACATTCAGACCCAGGTGCCTGTGATGAGACTTCCGGACTTTGCGTGGGTGAGATTAATGCACACTGTCAGCCAATGCAGTGCTGGGCTACATCTCATTGGTCACTTTATACTGAGTGACACAGTAACTGGTAGCTTGTGTTACTGCTGCACGTACACCAAGGGTTTAGGAATCCAATTTCACTGATTACCATTAAAAAGGAAAAAAAAATACACAAGGCTTCAATGACTCATGGCTTGAACCGTAGGATAATTTATTGCTGATGTGCACCTCCTACAGGAGAGGCTGTGAACTGCCAGGCGTGTCGCTATTGCTGTGAGTGTGAAGGAAGTGCTTGCAGAGCCCTGGTGTTTGGGACCTGGAGGTCATAGGAGGTGTGTTAAACCAGCGGGATGCCATCTCAGCTCCCAGAATCCTCTGCTGGTTGCCTTTAGTGACAAATGTGTAAAAGTGTGAGCAAATAAATAAATAAAAATGTGACACCTCCTTCAGATCGAAATGCCACTTTTTGGAGTTGTCTGTGTGTGTAGACCAAATGTCCCCCACAATGTGATAAAAACCTGTTATTTTTACTTTACAGGGAGCATTTTTCAGGTCCCAACAAAGATCTGTGAACGCAATCAAAAAATTAAAAAAGACTCGAATTTTGTTTGGATACATATGGTTAATGGTTAAGGTTGGGGCTGGGTAGGGGTTAAGGTTGCATGTTGGGATTAGAGTTTTTCCCATAGAAATGAATGGAGAGTCCCCACAAAGCTATAATTACAAACCTGTGTGTGTGTGTGTCTTTGCGTGCATGTGTGTCTGTGTTTGTGTGTGAGAGAGCACGCAGATGCAGCTGCTGCCTTTCAGTCAATTCTAGGTCCCCCCCCCTCCGCCATGGATGGCACCAGCGTCAGTCCCGCCCCCACTGCGAGAACCACCTGTTAGTCTTGTCAGATCGGCAGCCAGAGCCGCCACCTGCCTGCCATCGCACCCCTGCGCCTATCGTGTGTGTTTTAGTGTGTGTGTGTGCGTGTGTGTGTGAGAGAGCAGGTATACCTATCTTTGTGGGGACACAATGTCCCCATAACATGATAAATATTCATTTTTTTTTCATTATGGGGACCAGTTTCCTGGTCCCCATATGGGAAAGCTCTGTTTTATAAAAATTGGTGACTTATGAAAAAACTAAAAATGCAAAAACTCTTGTATTTTGTTTGGTTACTTATGGTTGTGGTTAGGGCAGGGTGAGGGTTAAAGTTGTCATAGTTAGGGTTAGCATTTTTCCCATAAAAGTGAATGAGTGGTCCCCATAAGGTTAGGTATACCTGACATCCGTGCGTGTGTGTGTGCGCGCGTGACTCAGCGTGCCTGAGCTTTAAGCTCCATGATGAGGCACTGTGTCCCCCTGAGTGTGACAGTGTGTGTGTGTGTGTGTGTGTGCGCCCCTTCACCTCATTTGAAACAACCCAGCTGGCTGAATCTTTTTTTTTCTTTTCTTGTTTATCTCACAGTGTTTCTACTGGTTGAAAGCTGCACCCCCCCCCAGTCCAGCACAGTCATCACATGGCAGTGGCCCTTAAGACCGTCTTCTCGGAAATGTAGAACATAAATGTCACCCACATCTAATTTCCGTAAAAACAACTTGAAATGGAAAAATGTCTTCTTAGTCTTTTTAGCAAATGTACTCATTTATGAAAGGGTCGTTACTTCTTCTATCACTGATGGTTAATATTTCAGAAATTCAAACATGATTTTTTTTAAACAATAATTCAGTTTTTCATTTTTGCCTTTACTTAAGTCTGGCTGTTTTCCAGCATGTGTTCTGTTTGTGTTTTCTCACCTCTCTTGTCATTATTGCCCATGCAGTTTTGTAAATCATTAGCACTATTTACAAATTTTTTATCCTGGTTTTTATCTCAGAACAATTCTGGCTGAGTTCTGTGATACTGAATTTAGTCCTTGTCTTTGGCGGTTACCTTTGCCACACCTGTTCAATATTTGTCTTGCTGTACATAACTTAGTTGTACAGCAGATGTTTCATATCGAAATAAAACTATTTGGATTGTGCAATATCCTGTCTATATACAACTGTAAGCATTAAGATTCCTAAACTGCATAGTTTCCCCCCCAGACTTTAACCATTGCCGGTTGTGATAATGATGCTAATTGGTTGTTGCTAATCGTCACAAATTGTTGGAAAAAATGTCCAAGCCTGAGTATTTCAGACCTCGGCTCCACCTAGAAGGCATGCTGGAGACTCGCTGGGATGACAAATTATTATCCAACCAGTAAATTAGCCAGTAAGAGAAAGCAAGGTGGTGTGAAGCATCATGGGAGAAAACGTCGAAGGAAAGACAAACAAGCCTTTGAGTTGCATCAGTGTTGAGACCAACATCCCAAATGTATTGGTTCAAGCAACATGCGTCCTATTGTGTGGCTGTGGGTTTGCTTGATTATTCATCTGAGGCGAGGAACCTCCCAGTCAGGTGGGTTGGGTCCCCCATGGTGTTCCATAGCGACCCCCACTGGCATTCTGAGGGGACTTTGGATGGAATTTAGTCAGGATCACTGCTCCCCAAAGGATGCGCCACCCAAGGACAAACTGGTAAATATTCTAGATTAAGAGGAAATTGTAGAGAAAATTAATAGTACTGATATTTGGCTGTCGCTGCTACTCAAGAGCTGCTGAATGAAATTGAAGGTTTACCCACAACTCTGCATCAGTGTTTGCATGTCGCAGGCACCTGACTCTTGAGTTTATTTCTAAAGTGTGTTTGCATAGTCATCAAAGCAGTGCCCGCGTTCATTTGCGATTGTTCAGTGAGACTGTCGTGCGTAATTCACATCCTGCAAGCAGAGTGCCTGTTGGGAAACTGTCTTCTATGATTTGTGTGGCACTTAGTCCACAAGAGTTCTTTGGTGGAGAATTGCCAGTGAGATTTTGGGCATTAAAATGAATTCTGGTTCCCAAGTAACATCAAGCTGAGAAGTCTAAATATAGACTGTTTCACGTCAGTGCTATTGATGAAGTACCTTAATTACATGATTTATTTAATAATTTATACATTTACTCAGGAGACACTTTAGATGGGATTTCGACAGCTCATACAGCGGTTTATTAATTTTGAGAAATAGATGTTCTTATTGATGCTGAACAGACTGTTTGTCACTCATAGGTACAGCAGCGGGGTTTTGGGCTGTGACTTGCTGTGTATTTGGAGGATTTGCATAGTCTGTTGCTTTAGCCGTTGGCTGCTCGATGAGCCTGGAAGCCCTGCTCAGCAAGAATCTTATGCAGTCAAACACAGTTGTTCAAATGTTGGTGTTAAGCTATGCTTTTGTCTATCAAGGTGTATCAGTTTTTCCATTTTCAGACCCACTCTTGCAGTCTCCCCAGCCTTTGCACAGATCACGCTGCACAGCCATGTATTTCTTGCCCTTAGCATATAATGCTTCGCTAACCAATACCTCCTCGAGATATTATTAAGTTCATTAAGTAAGGCGGTGGTGAAATGTAACGAATCCATGGAATGGCTGAGGTGCCCCTGAGGAGAGGTTTGTTCATCTAGCCAACCAACAAGGCATCAGTAGCTTTTTGGAGGACAGTGTTGTTGTTTTATTGTGTTATTACTCATTTGCATATATTCCAAACTTAAATTTGGAGTTTGCATGTTCTCCGCATGGAGCTTCCTCTGGGTTCTCTGGTTCAAACCATGCTGAGCTTAACTGCAGTTACTAAATTGCCCATAGGTGTGCATGTGAGTGCAAGGTGAGTGAGTGTGCCCTGTGATGGGTTGGTGCCCCATCCTGGGCACTACCAATACCCCCACCCCCCACCACCACCACGACACTTCTTCCTGGGAACTGGAGCTGGCTGGTTCCATCTTCCCACACAGTCGTGTTGCAGTGATGTTTGTTTTCTTCGGTCCATGGAGTCGCGCTGACTGCGTTTGTCTCTTTCCAAAGGAGAAAAAACCAAGCTTTATGTTTGCATTTTCCAAGGTTATTGGTCAATTTAATTTCTCCTCAGACATGGATGTTTACATCTTTCACAGTTTGCACAGATGAAACCGCCGCATATTGGCTCGGTAAATCTGTACGAATCGTTATTTTTCCTCGTGTGATGAAGCACAGGTCATGAGGTACAGTCATTAATCGTTAGTGTGCCTGCTAACTGACGATAGCGCGTCACCCGATGATGAAACTGCTTTGAAATGTGTTGATACAGTAAAGGTTAAATATAGCTTACAAAAATTAAAGATATGCTGTGACAATGGATTCAGTGTAGTCAGCAGAGGGGGAAGAGTCACTGGTTGAGAAATTAATGCTGCTGAAATTTATGTGCTGGAAACTATGGCAAATATAGGGTGAAACAACGACAATTAAAATTGGTTTAATTTATATGAGCTATACAAGTATCTCTGTATGAGAGTGTACTAATGCTATGATCATCCATCTCTGGGGGGGTGGAGCCTATGCCAGGTGCACCCTGATTGGATGCCAGTCCATCGCAGGCCACAAAGCAGGGTTGGCAACTTTGGTCAGCTGGTTGAAATGAAACTTTCAGTTCTAGACAAGTCTGCACACGCATGCACACTCATTTACATGCATGTAGCAGTTGTATTACCATGTAGGGTTTGCAAACTACCCCGACGCTTTTGATGTAGCTAATTTTAGGTTCATAATGGAATAATATAGATTTGCCATAAGACTTCTTGCGTGAGAGTCTGAGGGCCTGAGTGTCACACCAGATGCGGGACAGTTGGCGAACCCTAAAACATGCAGACATGCTTTCGGTGAATTCGAGACGCCCATTAACCTGAGCACACGCCTGGACCGTGGGAGGAAACCCACATGGCACAAGGTGAACTCGCCAGCTCCAGAAGCGCATGGCGGAGGCAGGTTTAGAGGCGGGAGGTAACGTGCCGCACGCCCAGCTAGCTAAGTGTGCCATCCTCCCGCATTGGACTGATGAGCTCTCCGCTTTTCCCTTGTTAATCCATACAGCTCACAAGGCAGTGCTATGGAACGTTATGTCGCAATAGCTAGCTAGTGGAATGGAGGTTGTAAATCAACTTTAAGTCTGTCGACTGTATCACTGCGTCAAAGAGGTTTTACTATAACAAGTCAGTGTGTGGTCTCACATTGCCTATTTGTGTTGTCTGCAAATAATTCTATGTTCTTTTTTTTTTTTTTTTACTTTTTCCTGGATTTTATGTTCTGTTTTGAAATCCCCAATGACCTACTGGCAAAGCTGCTAATGTTAAGTGGATTTTTAGGATTCAGAAATCAGTCAAATGGACACAGAAGGCACATAACTCAGGCTTTCTAACTGATCTGTGAGCCTGTGGTTTCCCCCCCAACCCACTCCAGCATTTATGGTAAAATCGATTCAGCCTCTGGCCAAATGACTCTGGGAATGTTTAGCTTTAAAAGCTCACTGCATTCCGTATTCTGCCATTGAACTGCAGTGCTTCAGCTGGGAATGTTTAGCTTTAAAAGCTTACTGCATTCCGTATTCTGCCATTGAACTGCAGTGCTTCAGCTGGGAAGGTTTTCGTGAGAGATGGGGCACAGCTGGGGGGCTGGGCACCTCCCCGGCCCCAGGACCCCCGCCAACTCTGGCCCGTTACACCGTTGCCATTTCTTGGGGCCACAATCATTTTATATTCAGTACATTCACTGAAAGCGATGTCCAAAATCGTCTTTGCGGAGTGTTTTTTAGAGATGTAGGTACTGTAGGATAAATCCTTGCTGAGATCTTTACCTCCTTCTTGCAATCTACCAATGACTGTCACATCAGCCTGTGGTGACTGTATGTTGGATATTTCTTGTATTTAAGCCGTTTGCAAACGGTGTGCTGGTTTGTTAAACCTCACATATCGATGTGTTTCTTAGCATGTGATGGAGTGTGACCCCGGGGATCAGTTGTTGAGCTCGGCGGTGCCCCCTGTAGGCCAGCTGTCATCATCAAAGCCGCATGTGGTTTTCCGGTGTCACACAGAGGGAGGGTCTTGAAATTCTCGAAAACAACTCTTTGTGGGTGTTTCTTCTGCTGGGGTTTCAGAGACATACAGTTGTTTCAAATGGTAAGATTTGAGGTTTCACATTGCATAAGTTGCATCAGTGGTGGTTCATGAGCGTATTCGTCTTTGTTGTTTATAGAACAGTGGAGGAGTTAAGTGTTTTCATGTCCTGAGGCTCATGCTTCAGCCAGTGCCACAACCCCCCCCCGCACACACATACATACTGAAGGGCTAGAAAGGAGGTCCGGGGAGGTGCCAGATTTGGTTCCAGGTGTGATGGGCGGCTTTGCATTCAGAGCTGTTTGCTGGGAAGCTGATACTGCCGATGGAGTCCGGTCCCTCGGTCCCACACCCCCAGCGAACATGTGACCATGGGGATTAGGCAGGAAATTGCATCAACCACCACCTGCCCGCTTGAGTCCGTGTGACCACAGTGTCCCCCTGCCCCCCGGTTGTTCTGGTGAAGCTCGCAGGCCGGGGTAGATTTTATATAATTTATTCCTTTTCCATTAGCTGTGTCCCCTCCCTGCCTGGCACTGGTAGTGACCCCTCCCTCTTCCATTAATGTTAGTGCCGCAATGGGTCCTCTGATCACACATATCTTCTCTCTTACTTACGGTCATAGCGTCTAGGACTGTGGCATAGTGTTGTGGAACATGTGCCGGAGGCTGTCACCGTGGGGACCGTCACGGTCGCGGTTTGTAAATGGCCACTCAGCAGCGTCGCCCGTCGTCGTGACTGAGACACCGTGGTGCCTTTGGCAGCTAGAGATCCCGGCTTGGCTCGCCGCCACCGCCGGAGATCCAGGCCGCGACAGAAGGGCCGTGCTACCGCCGGCTTGCTGGGCATCAGCCAGTCGGTGCGCGGCCTGCCTGCTCGTCCCCGCCGGCGCGGGGTGAGGGGCGTGGCTGTCTTTCCCCCACCCGTGCTGCTCTGTGGGGTAATGACCCACTCTCTGTTTGTTACCCTGCTTCCCTCTCTGTCTGTCTCTAGTTACCGTGTCCAGAATTTGCTCAGACAATATGCTGAGTAATACTAGATGGTCTCCACAGAAGGATGTTGTCTAAGTTCTGTCAGATCTTCTCTAACGTCATGTATGATCTTTCCTGATGTATCGCATTTCTTTTAATTTGGTTTTCTCTTTCTCTCTTACCCTTACTTAGCAAATCCCGTTTTCTGCTTTTCTTACTATTGAAGCACCCCCCCCCCCAGCTACCTCAGGACATCTGCTGACATGGGAGTGTGTGTCACGCTTCTCCATGTATGTGTGTGTTCATTTGCCCAAAAGATGCTTATAAACAAAGTGTGTAACAGTCAGCATGTGCAGCAAACGCAACACAGACGGAGGCCATCTATGCAAACTCAGTATCTGTATCCATACAGAACTGCAGCTCTGGAAAAAATCACTCTGTATTATTTTTTTTTAGAAAATCTGCATTTTTAAATCCTGGTTTCATCCTGGTTCTACTGCCTGAAGGAATACACGGCAGGTTCTTTCCAAGCTTAAAATATCTAACACAGCAATACACAAGAACAAGGTGAAGCAGGAGACACTGGGAATGACCAGGAACCAGTCAGGTAGAGGGCGGAAGCAACTTTCTAATGCCAGAGATGACCGTTAACTTATCCGACAGTTTCTTATGAGTCGTAGGATGACATCAAGTGACTGGGAAAAGGAATGGGAAACATTAAGTGCAGGTGTGAATTGTACTGTTCATATCAGGCTCCTAGAAGCAGGACTGAAGTCCCATAAAGCCAGGAAGAAGCCCTTCAGTAATGAGAAACAGAGAAGGGCCAGGCTGGAGTTTACAAAAAAATGTATATTATTCACAGACACACCCATAAATTGTGAAATGAATGAAACTAAAAATTGTGCTGTGGTCTCTTAATTTTTTCTAGAACTGTATGTATGATCACAAAGTAACTTCAAAAGAGACACACAGATATGCAAAGTTTTGTAAGATCTGTAAAATACAGGAAGATGTTCTGATTATTGAAGAATCTCCTCCCAAATGAGATGAGATCTTCTGGAGCCACATATTCTCCTCCACTGTAGACATTTCAGAGTTACAGCCGCTTCTTTTCTTCATTTTGACAGTTGGCAAGGTGACATTATTTTTTTCCAGAACACCACTGTCGTTGCATATGTCTGAAGTATAACAGAGATTTAATCCCTGGATATTTCAGGAGTCTGCAGACAGGTTCTTCCGTGGGATAAAGACTGGGGGGGGGGATTTTGTTAGGTGTGTGTGTTGGTGTGGATTATGTTTGTATTACATTGTGGGGACCAAATGTCCCCTACAGCATAGTAAATTCCTCTTATTTTGACATTGTGGGGACCATTTTTTTGGGGGGGGGGGAGTCCCAGACGAGAAAGGGTGTGCATGCGTCAGTTTGGTTTCAGTTGAATTTTAAGCTTTAAAAATCACCTCCCCCGCTTGCTGCCATCGTGGTAGCGTGACCCCCCCCCCCGCGTTCCACCTACCACCCTGCTGCCTGTGGCTCAGGCCTGGCCTTCCGCATCCCAGCCTCCGAGCCGGCCGTGGCCAGGTGGGCACTCTGCCGTGTGGGCCGGCTAATCGGCTCAGCAGCACTGTTAGCCGTCCCCCGGCACTCATACAGTGACACTCGGCCGGTGATTTAGCAATTGGTGCCAGCAGATATGGTCTGTGCCGGCAGATAACCTGCAGACGTCTCCCGTGAGCAGCTGCTTCGCTCTTTGGCTCTTCAGCGCTGGCGCTGTGGTTACGCTGCTTACAGTTTCGACCAGCAGGTACATAAAAACTGGCCCAGAAGCAGCTCAGATGGTGGCATCAGACAGGCTATAGTGTCATGTCCTCCACGGAGGGCTGACATCACTGAAGCACAGGGGTGTGTGTATTATGTATATATTATGTTGTGGGGACATTTATGTAATAAAAACCTGTTATTTGACTTTGTGGGCAACAATTTCCCTACAAGGGGGAAACTCAGTTTTGTAAAAATCAAAAAACTAAAAAAGTAAAAGTCTTGTATTTTGTTTGGTTACTTATAGTTAAGGTTAGGGCTGGGTAGGGGTTAAGGTCCTCATTTTGGCATTAGAGTTTTTACCATAGCATTGAATGGAGAGTCCCCACAATGTGTGTGTGTGTATGCTTGGATAACAATATACCCCAGAAGCATGTACACACACACACACACACACACACACAGTGTGACGTGGACACCTGACACACTTGCCAGCACGCTCCCTTTCTGACAGTGTATTTTTATAAACCAGCTGCAAGGAGGCCTTTCTGTTCCAGAACATACCAGACTTGCATCACTATCAGCATTTATGGGTTCCGCTTTAACATCGCAAATGCGGCTGGCTAAATCATCTGCTGAGTTGCAGTAACATTATAAAAATAAATCAGAGGGTCACAGCACTCCACTCCGCCTCTATCGCTTGGTGTCTTTGCTCCCAGGCTGTGATGTAATGCATGATCCTCTTTGGAGTCATATAAATTATAAATGGTCCTTTTGGACACCTATAGTATGGAGCCATAGTGTTCGTGAGGCAGAGAAGCAGATGTTGTAGCGGCATGAATGTAAAACACCGCTAGTGCAGCTGTGTAATGAAAGGATGGTGCTGTTTTTTCTGCCATTCCTACAAGTGTGAGGTACATTGGAATACCACCGTGCTGTCCCCCTCAACCCTAACCTAGATCCCCCCATGATCCATTACCGTGGCTCTTTTACACCCCCCCCCTCCCCCCCACCTCAATAATTCAGTTACTGGTAAGTGATCCGACAGACTGTATTGCGGGTAGGGGGCGGCATGCAGGGGGCAGGAGGCGGCTGGCAGGGGGCAGCTGGCAGGGGGCAAGGGGCGGCATGCAAGAGGCAGCGCGCAGGGGGCGGCACGCAGAGGGCAGGAGGCGGCTGGCAGGGGGCAGGGAACAGCGTGCAGGGGGCAGGGGGTGGCATGCAGGGGGCAAGGAACGGAATGCAGGGGGCGGCACGCAAGAGGGCAGGGGGTGGCGTGCAGGGGGCAGGGGGTGGCGTGCAGGGGGCAGCACGCTCGCTAATCGCATGAATTATTCAGCCCCCTTAATTAAGCTCGTTTTCATAGCTCCCCTGTCAATGCAGTCGCCCCATGGGGCTTAGTGATGCTATCGCCATGAAACCTGGTTGACAGCAGTTACTGTGGGGGGGGGGGGGTGGCAGAGGAGAGGAGAGGAGACTCCTGTGTTCAATTTGGAGATGTGGGGGTGGGGGGGTCGTCATTGGAAAGTTAGTGACGGAGACGCTATATGCATTGCTGCTGGTGGGGGGGGGGGGGGGGGGTTACATGGTGCCTCAGCCAACCAACTCCTGGAACATTTATTCTGCCAATAGCAAGCCTATTTCTTTATGTATGTACACAGACTTTATTAAGCCCTAAGGGGGAATCAGCCTGCAACAGCAGCAACATTAAACTTCGGAGTGCAATTACCGGACGGGACGGACGGTCAAAGCGCAAGACCCCAGATGGGGAAGGAGGACCGTGAGCTGCAAGTGACAGATGACAGGTGACAGGTGACAGCACGTCATCTCCCGGCGGCGCAGGACCCTGGATGGGGAAGGAGGGCCATGAGCTGCAGGCAGCAGGTGACAGGTGACAGGTGACAGTTTGCAGCCCCCCTCCCAGTGAGACTCATGGGATTCGTTGCTGTGGTTCTTTTACTTTGGAAGGTCAGCAACCCTTAAAGTCCCCCCCCCCCAGGTACAAGCACATGCTCAGGCTCATATTTTCATAAATACCTGCTATGCTTGAGTAATGGCGGGGGGGGGGGGGGGGGGGGGGGGGGCATTACTCTGGGAAATAACTGGCCTCTGTTGGCGCCTGAGGCGGCCTGCTCTTTCTGACTGGGGGAGGGAAATGCAAAATTGGGGGGAGGTGTGTCCGACTAAGCGGGTCAGGTCTCAGTGCCTGTGTCACTGGTTTTAACCCCAGCCTCAGCAAAATAGTCACACATTCCTTTGGCTTATTGTATTTTGTACAATATATGTACTTTGACATGCAATACAAAGTGCGTAAGTGCATGTAAAGAGCCCAAGTGCACTGGGATTACTTGAGACCACTGAGAAGAGGTAAATAAGTGAGGCACTCCAGCTGTTCTGTCATGGGGAGGGCTGTCAGGGGCTCTCCTGCACTGTAGCCTAGGATATGTAAACATTCGTTATGCAGCTTTGTGTACTTAAGCTGAAACTTCTCCAGGGGCATGTCAGGCTCTGATAAGCCAGCAGACTCCCTCATGTTCCACGTAAACATAGTTGTCACTGATGCAGTGCATTGTGGTCTAAATACTTAGCCAAAAACCGCTTACATGTGATATCTGCCAATGTGTGGATGAAGTGCACATCAAGCATAATGCACTTGGCTTATTTGAGGAACGGGACACCCCTGAATACTTGTGCTAAGCATGTGAACACGCACGGCAATTGTGGTAGTGTGTAAGTGTGGACCAAGTGGTAGGAATGGGACAAAACCCTATATGTCTGTCTCAGTGGAGAGCATCATGGGATACAACCCATTCCTGCATAGTGTGGCTGACTGTTTACTGTGCATATGACAATAAACTTTGAATCTGTGACGTCACTGTGCCTGGCCTTGTCCCCTGCCTTGTGAGGCTGGCTCTCTGGCTCAGTGTGACCCTAGCAGTGGGTACAAGCAGATTTTAAGAACATGGAAACCTCTCTGCACTGCACGTTGACAGTGAAGGGCTTTGTCACGCTGCACGTTTAAGCTCTGACAGATTCCCCGACATGCCATTAAGCAGCAAAGGTCACCCTCCAGCACAACAGACTGAGGAAGCTTCATCAAAAAGGAACATTGTTTAAGGAGTCTGCATCCACAGTGAGCTCCGTTTAGGCCTGCATGCCCTTCATGGGGTTTGTGTGGAAGAGCGCCGTGTTTGTTTGGGTCCTGGTGATAACTTCAGTGTGTATGTCTTTTTTTTGGGGGGGGGGGGGGGGGGGTGCTGTTTATGCTGTTGGGGCTGTAATCGTGGCTTTGTCTACATCAGTGAGGGTTTTGTGCATTGTGAGAGCCGCATGAAAAAGCTGTTTATGTGTCGTGACCTTCAGCATTAGCCCACCAATACGGGACTGTGTGTGTTTGTGTGTGGGGGGGTGGGTGCGGAGAGGGGGAGGTCAGATATACATTACCTTGTAGAGAGCAAATGTCCCCACAATGTGATCAAAAACCTCTTTTTGGTCACCACAAGGGAAATTCAATTTTATAAAAGTCTGTCACTGCAGTCGAAAAACTAAAAATGCCAAAAATCTTGTATTTTGTTTGGTTACTTATGGTTAAGGTTAGGGCTGGGTTGGGGTTAAGGTCCTCATTTTAGGATTAGAGTTTTTCCTGTAGAAATGAATGGGTTGTCCCCACAATGAATGTGTGTGTGTGTGTGTACACACTTCTGTAACCTTGGCGTTGTCTTTTTAGAGCTAGCCTTAAAAAACACACATAAAATGTGCCAACTGTTTGTTTGTTTGTTAACTTGCATATGTATGCGTGAAGTCACCGTGGCAACAGCCATGTTCGTGTATCCCTGTGTCTATGATCCTTCGTTGCTTGGCAGTACCTCGGCACTAGGGGACGGGATGGTGCCTGAAGACGTTTGGAAGGCGTTTCCGCGTAACCCTCACTCATGTTTCGATGATGATCAACCCCAGCACTTCCTCCCTAGCCTGGGTGGGGGGAATTGACTAGCTAGTGATGGGGGTGTTGTGTTAGACCTGGGGAGGGATTCTCTGTATGCCAAGGCCTGAATGCATAGTATGTAAGGCTGCTGTAATTATGATGGGCTTATTTCACAGGAACCCTCATCCTGAGGGATTTACGCAGCCTGCAGCACAGTGCAAAACCGTATTTAACCATCCAATGTGAAATATTAAATACTTAATATAAACTTGGAAAACACCTACAGAAGAGATGGTTGAGACCCCCAGACAATCAGCAGTAAAAATAACTATTGTAACCATGCCCTGCATATGCTAGTAAGATGTGTGGGTCCTGTTTGACTCAAGGACCGCAGGACTCACAGGTGCGTATGTTTGAGGCTGGACTCCGTCGCAGCCCCTTCCCAGATCCGTCAGCTGCTCTGTTTTCTCGTGTGTTTCTCTTGCGTTCACGCAGAGACACCGTCAGGGAGCCAGTAGCCTGGATGTCGTGCCGGAGGCCTTTCTGCCTTTGCCGGGTAATGCGGTCATGATTGCAGAAGAGTGTGAGGCCGGGGCAGCCTGGCGTTTCTGTGTGGATGCCGCCCGCTTTCACTCTGCTCTGGGACTCTCTTCTCGCTTCTGTCTGAAGGGTGGCAGGGGAGCCCTTCTTCATTAAGGGGAGAGCGAGTGTTAATGGTGTTTCCTGGAGGTGGAGGCACTTTGGAGAGGCTGCTGTGCATTATGGGTAGTGTTATGGGCAGGGTGGCAGGGGAGCGCATTACTGTCTCTGCCAGGGGAGGATATTAGCGGCGTCGTCATGTAACATCTGCTACTCTGCTACAGAGAGTCAGGGCTTTGTGTTTGATCCCTGTGACTGTGTGTGTCTGTGTATGTGTGTGTGTTTGTGTGTGTGTTTGTGTATGTCTGTGTTTGTCTGTGTGTGTGTGTGTGTGTGTGTGTATGTCTGTGTTTGTCTGTCTGTGTGTGTGTGTGTGTATGTCTCTCTGTGTGTATGTCTGTGTTTGATCCCTGTGACTGTGTATGTCTCTCTGTGTGTATGTCTGTGTTTGTCTGTGTGTGTGTGTGTGTGTGTGTGTATGTCTGTGTTTGTGTATGTCTCTCTGTGTGTATGTCTGTGTTTGTCTGTCTGTGTGTGTGTGTATGTCTGTGTGTGTATGTCTATGTTTGATCCCTGTGACTGTGTATGTCTCTCTGTGTGTATGTCTGTGTTTGTCTGTGTGTGTGTGTGTGTGTGTGTATGTCTGTGTTTGTGTCTGTATGTGTGGGTGACGGCATTGGGGGTCACTCCTTACGCCACCTCGCCCTGCCTGGGACGCTGAGCACAATCCTGGCTTTGTCAACACCCCCCCCCCCTTATTACTCATGGGCAGCAAAACAGAAGTTCTGAGGTGGATGGGGAGGGGGACCAGGGTGCAAAATGGCAGTGAGGCTGGGGGGAGGGCAGTGAGCAGAGCGGGACTCGGGCGGGGAGGCGTGCCCTCTGTCTGGGTGGTGAAACCCTACCCCGGTTCAGGGCAGCTGAGGTGCCCCAGGTGGGTATAACCAGCCCCCCTTCCCCCACCATGCAGTGTGGTACTTAACATTCAGTCACCCTTTCGAGAATAAAGGAGAGCATAAAGGAGGGACCAGTAATGGGAGTGCAGAGGCCTTGGTTTGGTTCCTTCACTCCTCCGAATGTAAAGTGATATCTAACAAATAATAAGCAGTGAATAACAGCATTATTCTGCCTGTGTGCCCCAGGGCCAGTGGCTCTGAGCGGACATATCTATGTTCATAAAGTCAGATGGCAATGTGACTTCAAACAGCAAAAAGCCGTTAGCACCATTAGCAGCTATCATTACTCAGTTACTCAGTGATGCTTTAAGCGGCTGATTTGAGCTCCCTCTCTCCCCCCCCCCCCCCCCCCCCCCGTGTAAGACATGAGCGCCGATGACAGGTTGATCTGCAGCTTCCAGCAGTGTTTTCTCTGCACTTTACTTTCAATGTATAAAGAAAGTGATGGTGACACCTTACTTAAAGATATAATGTACTATAATGCACTATAGATACCTTCGTAATGCATTATAATGGTAGGTATAAGAATTAAAGATTGTCTGTACTGCATTATGAAGGTTTCTATAGTGCATTATGGAAGAGAGCTTCATAAAGCGTCTGTAATGTATAATAGACATGGTTATAATGTGTTATGCCTTTTTATAAATATGTATAGCCATATTTATAATGATTTCTGAATGCATTATGATGTGTCATAAATATGTTCATAAAAACTTATAGACTCATTCATTCATAGACTCTTATAGACATTGCATTCATAGAATATGACATCAAAGCAAACAGCTTTAGCCATAGATGTAAAGGGATGTCAGGCCTGAGGAGGAAACAGCCAGTGTGAGGAGCAGTTGGGGGGGGGGGGGGCTGAGGAGGAAACAGCCAGGATGAGGAGCAGGTAGGGGGGGGCTGAGGAGGAAACAGCCAGGATGAGGAGCAGTTGGGGGGGGGGGCTGAGGAGGAAACAGTCAGGGTGAGGAGCCGGTGGGCGGGGGGGGGGGGGGAGGTGCTGAGGAGGAAACAGCCAGGATGAGGAGCAGGTGGGGGGGGGGCTTCTTCAGGGTTGTGGTTGGCCTGAAATATGGCAATTGCTGTGCATTTTAAGATCTTTCTCAACCTGGAAGGTGTGACAGTGCTACTGCGTGATTCTCACCACAGATCAAGCTGCGAAGTTTTTCCCTAAAACCATAAACCCAGTTCCCAAAAGATACAGGACATGCATACACGTGATAGAGTTGTGGACAAATTGTAATATTAATAATCATCAATCCATCTTTTTTGTGAAGTACACGGTTACCATGACTCTGCAGCCTATTGCTGGTGTGCGGGACCCAGTGCATCACTGGTATGCATGTTTGAAAACAGAAAAACAGCCTTCACTCCAAGACAAATGTAAATGTTTTCCCAATAGGGCACTTTTACATTAAAGAACATATCAACCATCACAATGGATAATTGGACAGTTTAATTCAGGCAGAGAGAGACAAGGAACGAAGCAGGAAAACCCTGACAGCAGGTGACATCATACGGGATCAGTTCTCCCTGACAGCGGGTGACATCATACGGGATCAGTTCTCCCTGACAGCGGGTGACATCATACAGGATCAGTTCTCCCTGACAGCGGGTGACATCATACGGGATCAGTTCTCCCTGACAGCGGGTGACATCATACGGGATCAGTTCTCCCTGACAGCGGGTGACATCATACGGGATCAGTTCTCCCTGACAGCGGGTGACATCATACGGGATCAGTTCTCCCTGACAGCGGGTGACATCATACGGGATCAGTTCTCCCTGACAGCGGGTGAAATATTATGGGATCAGCATCCCTGACAGCAGATGAGATCTTATGGATTAGGTTTTCCTGAAAATGGGTGAGATCTTACGGGTTCTGCTCATCCTAACAGTGTTTGAGTTCCTAGGGAATCAGCTTTCCCAGGCAGTTGGTGGGATCATACAGGATCAACTTTCTCTGACAGCAGCTGAGATATTAGGGGATTAGGGATCATATGGAATTCGTTTTCTATGAAAGCAGATGAGATCTTATGGGTTCAGTTCAACCTGCGTAAGTTGAAGTCTTACAGAATTGAATTTTCCTGACAGCGAGTGGAATCTTATAGGTTCAGCTTTCCCTGACAGTGGATGAGATCTTTTGGGATCAGGTTTCCATGAAAGCGGGTGAGATCTCACAGGATCAGCTTTCCCTGACAGTGGATGAGATCTTACAGGATGTGGTTTCCTTGAAAGTGGGTTAGATCTTGTGGGATCAGTTCTCCCTGACAGCGAGTGAGATCTTATGGGATCAGGTTTCCTTGGCAGTGGATGCGATCTTATGGGATTAGGTTTCCCTTACAGCAGGTGAGGTCTTATGGGATGAGGTTTATCAGAGTTTGCCAGACTTTTCAGTGTGACTGGGTCAAGCCACATCTACAGTAGCTTGGGGTCATGATGTATTTGTGTGCAGATGCCTGCACCCTCATTAAGGAGAGGCGATAGTGGCCCTTCCTCCCACATTAAAGATGTTCGAGAGGTGAGGTACTGAGCCTGAGTCACCTTCAGGTCAGACATTCATATGAGAGGGTGTCCAACGTAGAAGGAAGCCTAAGATCCATGCATTCCACCATAAAACGTGACTCCAACAATAAAATGGGGCTATTTCAAATGCAGGGAGAATAATAAAAGTTGTACAAACCTCTGATGTTGTTTGTCTGTGTGTGTTATTTCTGAATGTGTTCATTTTTCTGCTTCATAAGATGTTTCATGTGAATATCTTATGTGTGTGTGTATGTTTATTTTTCTTTTTTCCTCAGTCCAGTCTGCTTTTCTTCTCCACAGTGGGTGTTGGCCTTCGAGATCTTCATACCCCTGGTCCTCTTCTTCATTCTGTTGGGCCTGAGGCAGAAGAAGCCAGCCATCCCTGTGAAGGAAGGTAAGACAGGAAGGGTAGGGCAATGGGATCAGACCTGAGAGGAGGAGCAGGGCTGTGGAGGGGTCGGCTGTTTGCAAGTTTGCGGGAGAGACAGCATCTGAAGGAAGGGCTAAGAGGGACTGGAGCCTGCGGAGGCTCCATGGCTTGATGCAATAAGCCTATCAGCTTCGGTATCCCAGGTCCTCTCTAGTGCCACCTAGTGGCTAACAGTGAGCAGTGCATCCACATGATCAAGATGATCTGTCCATATCTGTCTATGGGGCCCTTGAAGAAACAACAAGGACACAAGCACTCTCTCACTTGGGGACAGGGAGTATGATGGCTCCGTGTCTGCTGCCTCGTGTTTCACCGCCATTCCCCTCACGGCAACACTTTGAATGAGAAATGGAATTTGGGAGTTGTGCGCTTTCATGGGTGTCCTGGCAGCTGTCATTACACAGAGCTGTGCGGCTCATAACGCAAAAGCTGCAGCGCAGTCTGTAGGGCTGTCTGCACTTTATATGTCAATCAAATGTTGTTTCTTGTTCTCTTGATAGTTTCCATGGCTGCAATTGTCATTTCCTGTTTGTATGTCATTTGTCATTTAAAAAAAATTTGTTCTTTTTTTGAATGTGCAAATGAATCACCCCATTTGTTTTGTTCTCTCTGTCTCTCTCACTCCCACTCTCTTTCACTCCCACTCTCTTTCACTCTCTCTCTCTCTCGCTCTCTCTCTCTCGCTCTCTCTCTCTCGCTCTCTCTCGCCGCCTCTTTCTCTCTACACTCTGCTGCCACTGCATGCCGGTCCAGTCTGTAAGTTCGCCGAAAGCCTCTCGTCTTTTCGTTCTTTCTTTCCTCCCCATTGTCAGTCTCTCACACAGTTTTCCATCCACCCACTCGGCCGCCCCTCTTGTAGCTGCATTCCCGCACCTCCACTGTGCCCTGTCCCGTGACACCCCGTTGTTGCCCAAACACTCCCAGCCCAAAACACATACCCGACTTCTGAAGGAAACAAGTCCGGCTCATGGCTCAAACCCAAACTGTGTGCTTCTTGGGCCATGGTTAAAAAAAAAACCATAACAAGCACTGAGGCTTTGGAACACAGTGTGACTCAGAGGCTTAGGACACTGTGTCTGTGGTCAGAAGGTTACTAGGTTACTAAGGGTCAGCAGGGTGATGTCACAATCAGGAACTTGAGCAAAGCCCTCATCCCCAATTGCTCATGGGATTGGCTGGCTCTGCTATCAGTTGTACATTGCTTTGGATACCAGTGTCTTATAAAAAAATATGCAGGTTGGGCCCCCTGGTCTGTGCCTCCCCACACTTGAAATGCATTATGGGCTCAGCAAGCAGGATGCTTTCAATAACCCACCAAGCATGGGAGGTTCAGGCAGCCCCACAACCTCCTCTGCCGACGGGAGGCAACTGCCTCTGCAGGTAGGAGGCCACCCCGTAACCGGAGGCACTCTGTAACCTCCTCTGTGGGCAGGAGGCACTCTGTAACCTCCTCTGTGTGCAGGAGGCACTCTGTAACCTCCTCTGTGGGCAGGAGGCACTCTGTAACCGCCTCTTTGGGCAGGAGGCACTCTGAAACCTCCTCTGTGGGCAGGAGGCACTCTGAAACCTCCTCTGTGGGCAGGAGGCACTCTGTAACCGCCTCTTTGGGCAGGAGGCACTCTGAAACCTCCTCTGTGGGCAGGAGGCACTCTGTAACCTCCTCTTTGGGCAGGAGGCACTCTGAAACCTCCTCTGTGGGCAGGAGGCACTCTGTAACCGCCTCTTTGGGCAGGAGGCACTCTGAAACCTCCTCTGTGGGCAGGAGGCACTCTGTAACCTCCTCTTTGGGCAGGAGGCACTCTGAAACCTCCTCTGTGGGCAGGAGGCACTCTGTAACCTACTCTTTGGGCAGGAGGCACTCTGTAACCTCCTCTGTGGGCAGGAGGCACTCTGTAACCTCCTCTGTGGGCAGGAGGCACTCTGTAACCGCCTCTTTGGGCAGGAGGCACTCTGAAGCCTCCTCTGTGGGCAGGAGGCACTCTGTAACCTCCTCTTTGGGCAGGAGGCACTCTGTAACCGCCTCTTCAGGCAGGAGGCACCCTGTAACTGCCTCTGAGGGTGGGAGGCCACCCTGTAACCTCCTCTGCCAACGGGAGGCACCCTGTACACGCCTCTGAGGGTGAGAGGCGACCTATAACTGCCGCTACAGGAGGGAGGCATCATGTAACCGCCACTGGGGGCGGGAGGCTTTCAAAAACAAGGACGCCACTTCCATTTCCTGACTCCTGTTTGCAGGCAACTAACCGTGTGCTGCTCTTGACCCTGACATCTCAACACCCCACCCCACCCCCTCCATCACACAGGTGTGATACTGACAGGATTAACGTTCTGATTTGCCGTCCTCCGGTCAGTTGACCCACTTATCCGTCGTCGGCTCATCCCCTGACCCCTAATGCCGCTTCCACTTCCGGGACTGTGGGTTAACAGATGTCAGACACGGCCACCATGGGACACTCCCATCTGCGTGAAAAGAGCCAACGTCATTCGCAAATTTAGGCTATACCTGCCAGCTGGCACTGAATAATTTATTGTGTTTATTTAGTGTTTGTTTGGTTATTGTAAGGTACAGCAGCACAGAATCCTGGTCCTGCTGTTAGCATTGACACCTGTGCTCAGCTCTGACACATTATAACAAATGATTTCTGTCATATCCAAATCTTTTGAGGTTCTTTTTTTCCCTATCCTGGAATAAAATCACACTTTGGCTGCTCTGGTGACTCATCAAGGATTGGGTAGAAGAAAATGTCAAAATGCAAACGTAATTTCAATAAACACATCTGTTTTTTCTTAAAAAAAAAAAAAACAAAACAGAGACATTCACTGCAGTTACCCGTTTTAATTACTAGCACAAACTCAGGGCCAGTTGGTGACTGGTGCGTCGTTTTGCATTTTTGGAGTGATTCCTTGTTTCCTTTTTTCCCCTGTAACTGCCAAAAAAAGCAGCAGAGAGCTTTTCTGGAGTCTTTCGGCAGCAGAGCAGTCAGCTTATCACTCTCGTGACAGGACAGGAAGTCTCGGCCGCTCTCGCGATCGATTGCCCCTAAATCTCAGTGTCATGATCCGGTTGGAAAATGCTGACATCTGTGACCTTCTCTGCCTCCTTTCTGATTTCTGATGGTTTTCCTTCTTCCTCTTCCTCTTCTCTATCTTTTTTCCCCTTTATCATCTTCTGTTGTCCGTCCTGCCCTGTTTCTCCTTCTCTGTCCTTTCCCTTTTACCTGTATCCCCTCCTCCCACCCGGCCCACCCCTCTTTCTCCCCAGCATTCTATAGTGCTGCCCCACTGACCTCAGCTGGGATCATCCCCATCATGCAGTCACTGTGTCCTGATGGCCAGCGGGACGAGTTCGGCTTTCTGCAGTACAAGAACTCCACGTAAGACATCCTAAACCATGCCCCCCCCCCACCCCAAACCGTCCTGTCCAGTTCACTTTGAAAAGCGTCGCATTGAATCGTCAAATCGAATCACTTTGTCACATCACTTTGTAGAGCACAAGCAAGTGATAGACTTGTATGAAAAGTAACAGCAGTGACTAATAAAAATAATGGTGCAAACAGGAAGTACAGTCATCCGTCGACTTATGTGCTATGGAGTAATATCTGTCTCATAAGACCCGTGATAAATTTACAGAGGAGCTTCAGAAGCAGATGTGCTGGACATCAGTGGATTTATCTCACCACATGTGCGGCATGCAGCAAGAACCAAAACAAACCAATTGCACTGTCAATGTACAGGTTTAGTTAAATGTGTGTTACTGTATATTGTACCTTACAGTATTTGTCCTCTTCCCTGTAATGATTGAGATCCGTCCAGATCGAATTACATCCTCACTTGTTGGATGGAGCCCATATATAAGTCGTCGGATACCTGCATACAAAAACAGTAAATATGCAACATAGCAATAATAGATATTGTGCGATTTAGAAGAACCTAATCTCTGCTCTGGGGGGCACTGTGAGGCTCAGTAGGATTGGACATAGTGTCTGTGATCAGAAGGTCACCAGTTCAGGTCAATAAGCAGAATGACAGTTACACATACACTGTGACCCATGTATTGTGGTAACACTCATGAGTGTGACTGTGGTGTGCAATGGCGGTGTGAATGGGCTTGGAGTTAAGCAGCCCGATGATGGTCTGATGGAAGGACCTGTTCCAGCTTATTTAACTCACCAGTAGCGCTATGAGAATGTGCGGTGATGGTGTCAGTGGTCCACGCCCACAGACCAGGGGGCCCCATTCACCTCCCCAGTCCTCCCTCTCTCTCTCTCTCTCTCTAATCATCAGGGTGACACAGTTGCTAGAGCGGATCAGTGAGGTGGTGGAGCAGAACCACCTGTTTGCAGCCGACCGGCCCGGTCTGGGGGAGGAGCTGGAGTCGCTGCAGCACCACCTGGAGGGTCTGAGCACAGAGCCAGGGCCCCTGGAGACCCACTTCAACAGCAGCCATGGTGTGTCTGTGTGTGTCTGTGTCTGTATGTCCATCTGTGTGTGTCTGTGTGTGTCTGTGTCTGTATGTCCATCTGGGTGTGTGTGTGTCTGTATGTCCATCTGTGTGTGTCTGTGTCTGTATGTCCATCTGGGTGTGTGTGTGTGTGTGTGTGTCTGTGTGTCCATCTGTGTGTGTCTGTCTGTGTGTCCATCTGTGTGTCTGTGTGTGTGAGGTTTGCTCATTTTTGAAAATGTACCCACATGGATAGTAATATGTGATTTTGTAGGAAAAGTGACACATCGGCTGTACAGAACTCATGGCCGGCTGTGTGATATGATATGTATGATAACCTTGCAAATAAGCATAACATCAGAACGGTTTGAATGTTACTCCTTACAACAATTTATCATTCCAGATTTTACCAAAAACAGGAAAATACAGTTGCTGCCAAGTCCTGCACAATATCAGCTTCTTAAAAGTTCAACACACAAAGTACCAGACCTTTAACTTTGTGTTTTAATTGTGAACCTTTGTTTGATTTATGATTGGGCTGGGAGAGAATGGATTAAATGTAGAGAGAAACCAGGCTGAAGGTGAGGTGTGGGGGAGGTGCTGTGAGGGGCCCCACTGCGAGGGGGAGGTGCTGTGAGGGGCCCCGCTGCGAGGGGGAGGTGCTGTGAGGGGCCCTGCTGCGAGGGGGAGGTGCTGTGAGGGGCCCTGCTGCGAGGGGGAGGTGCTGTGAGGGGCCCCGCTGTGAGGGGGAGGTGCTGTGAGGGGCCCTGCTGCGAGGGGGAGCTGCTGTGAGGGGCCCTGCTGCGAGGGGGAGGTGCTGTGAGGGGCCCCGCTGTGAGGGGGAGGTGCTGTGAGGGGCCCCGCTGTGAGGGGGAGGTGCTGTGAGGGGCCCTGCTGTGAGGGGGAGGTGCTGTGAGGGGCCCCGCTGTGAGGGGGAGGTGCTGTGAGGGGCCCCGCTGTGAGGGGCCCGTGGTAGCTTGCTCCCGCTGCGCCAGGGAGGGGCCCCAGGAGATATACAGAGTGTTACATCCTGCCATCCTCCCCAATTGGGGCAGCCAAGGACAGAGGGTACAGGGGTGCCCCCCCCCCCCCAGAGCAAAACATGCTCAGCACGACAGTTTGATGCCTCCCAGCTGTCTTCACCCTGCAGATTCTCGGGGGGGGTGGTTATTTTTAGCTGCCTCCAAATGGGGGTGTCCATCCATACCTTACAGCGCTCGACAGCGCCTCCTGTCAGACGCAGCCTGCATCAGCACTTTCCCTTGTGTACGTTCCGTCTCCCAGCTCAGGTTGCTTTAGGATGAGGGACCGGGGCTGACAGTTTGTGCTAAAGTAAACGATTTGGACTTTTGACCGATCAGATGGTTCAAAGCAGAACCGCTGCCAGCGACGAGGTCGCTTGGTGTGAAGCGCTGTGCCTAATGAATTCTGCAAAGTCATAACATAATAGAACACTTCATATTGCCCTTGAGGTGAACCAGAATCTGACAGACAAACTGTATATCACTCTTTTATCCCCCCTGTGACCCCCTGACCCGGAAGGATTCACCCTGGGTAGCGTGCTGAGGAACCAGTCTGCGTTCCAGCAGTTCCTGGTGGGAAACCTGTCCCTGCCCAACGACACAGCCGGCCTGCTGCTCACCTCCCACGTCAATCTCAAGGAGGTCAGTCGCCCCACCAACCTCCATCCTGCCCCTCCTCCTCAGCCCCCCATGGTTCCTTTCTCTCCTTCAGTAGTTTTATTTTTATGGTGTCACATCTGCCGTTAGCCGTTAGCGTCCATGTTTTGCTTTCCCACATCCTTCCTCGTGCCCCCGCCTGTGTCTGTTGCTCTCTTTCCACAGATCGAGAAATACCCAGGGGTGTGTACAGGGGTGGGGCCACAGCTGATTGGCCCCTGAGTGTCCCCTCCCATGTCAATCAACAATTCAAAGCATATCATTGGCTAATCATAATGTTGGCCCCTCTGTATGAATTATGCCGCCCACCTTAAAGAACCCTAAAATCGCCCCTGGGAACAGCAGCTGCATTCTCTTCCTCTGCCTGATCCTTTTACTCCTCTCTCCATCTCGCCCAGGTCTATAACCTCCTGTTCGGCTCGTACCCTGGGCCAGGACCCCATAGCGGGGGCTGGCTGCAGGGGGTGGGTGCTGGTCCGGGGGAGAAAGTGCTCCAACTGGAGGTGAGGAGGGCACGGTGGGACCTGAGTGTCAGCGGGCGGTATAAAAAGACAGATGGGGGGGGGGGGGCATCAGAGCAGCTGTGTTTTGGGTGGGGTGGGGGGGGGGCAGGGAGGACTGCAATCATATATACTGTATATATAGATGAAGCAAGGGTCTATCTGGTAGCTACAGGGAAACGGCATTCATGGTGTAGCTCAGTGAGTTAGTACAGTGTGTCTGTAATCTGAAGGTTGCTGGTTCAGATCCCGGAGTTGGCAGAGTGGTTTTGCCATTTAGCATCTGAGCAAGACCCTTAACCCCCAGTTGCTCCAGGGAGTGACCCCGCTTTCTCAATAAATGCATGTTGCATAAAGCATCTACTAAACAAAACGCAGATGATTACTCACACACACCGTACCATGAAAAAGCGCCGAGGCTCTTTTCCTTCATCTCACTGAAACAGACCCGTGCAGGAATTTCTCTTCCACTGATTTCATCTGACATTTGCACCGTTTACCGAAACTGTAATAACACAAATGAGTGCTTTTGGGAATCACTCATACCCCTAGTACCCCCAAGCTTATCATTCCCCCGTTGCAGTACACAACTTCAAGAGCCACACAGTTTCTTGATTTATTTCCCCGTAGTAAGAAGGTTCACCTGTTGTTTCTTCTGTACATATAAGTACTGCTTGGTCTGCATAGCATGGTTCTCCAATAAACAGACTGAAAATGGAGATGGACGAGCATCTGAGTAATAGTAGCAGGGATAATAGAGAGTCTGGGGAAGCTAGCAAGAGCAGCACCAAGATAGGGAGGTCTGTAGCTGGACCTGAAACTCGCAGTCCTGTTGCCACTCACCAGTGTTCCAGCCTTACTGTGGCTGGTGGTCTGCGGCTAGACCTCAAACTCGCAGTCCTGTTGCGGTGGCAGGGGGTGTCCTGCCGCCACTCATCAGTTAACTGTCCTGGTATGAGTAATTCTGTCAGGTGAAATGCAAGAAAATCGCTTAGTCAACTTGCTGCCGGGTGGGGGGGGGAAGGGGTTGAATGAGGGATGAATACTTGATGATAAATGATGATTTTTTTTTTATCTAACATGTAGCTTATCATTTTTATTTTTTGTGGCTACTCTGGTAAGATGCATGTGTGGCTCACAAATAAAACTTCCAATTTAAAATAAAATCCAGGCTGCGACCCTTTTAAATGTGGAAAAATAGTGGTGAGCTGAGTACTTTTTCAAGGCACCTGTAATGTGTGTTAGTGACTAATGATACACAGTAGGTATATACACACTGGCAGTTTAAACTGGACCTCATTGTTACTGCTTCAGTGATAATTAACACAGTGCCTCTTCATTAGTGCTTCAGCGATAATTCGCACATTGACTGTTCATTAATGATTCAGCGGTAATTCACACAGTGCCTCTTCATTAGTGCTTCGGCGATAATTCACACAGTGAATTCATTAATGATTCAGCGGTAATTCACACAGTGCCTCTTCATTAGTGCTTCGTCGGTAATTCACACTGCCTCTTCATTAGTGCTTCAGCGATAATTCACACAGTGACTTCATTAATGATTCAGTGGTCATTCACACAGTGACTCGTCATTAATGCTTCAGTGGTCATTCACACAGTGACTCGTCATTATTGCTTTAGCAGTAATTCACACAGTGACTCGTCATTATTGCTTCAGCAGTAATTCACACAGTGCTTTTTCATTTCTGCTTCAGCAGTAATTCACACAGTGACTCTTCCTTAGTGCTTCAGCAGTAATTCACACAGTGACTCTTCATTAGTGCTTCAGTGGTAATTCACACTGCCTTTTCATTTCTGCTTCAGCGGTAATTCACACAGTGCCTTTTCATTTCTGCTTCAGCAGTAATTCACACAGTGCCTTTTCATTTCTGCTTCAGCGGTAATTCACACAGTGTCTCTTCATTACTGCTATATTGTGTATTCCGGCGAGCCACATTGCACCTCTGTGTTACAGCCCCATCTATGTGTGCACTGGTGATCGCACTGCATTTCTCTGTATTAGCTACGCCTGTGTGTGCATGCACATTATGTCATTCACCCTCGCAGGAGCAGCTGATTGAAGGCTGGAGAAGCCTGGAGGGGGGGCTGATTCACAAGGCCCTGCAGGAGCCCAGTAAAGCGGCCCATCGGCAGGCCCTGCTCAGGCTGATGTCCCAGGCACTGGGCCTCGGTGGAGGGACAGAGGGCAAGAGCTATGACCTCCAGGACCTCCAGGAGATGGAGGTAAGCTGGCCCACGTTCCTTGGTTCTGTGACTTTGCTGACTGTGTCATGGTGATGCTGCAGTGACACCTATCTCCCTTCAGGGCGTTCTTCTCACTGCCACCATGCTGGAAGTGCTGACCTGCGGGAGGGGTGGGAGCAGCGAGTTGACCAAGATCCTATTGGTCCCTGAGGAGCGACAGGCAGCTCTGCAGGCATATCGCAGCGCAGTGTGCAGTGGAGGGGAGGGCCTGCGGGCGCGTCGCTTCAGCCAGATCAGCCAGGAGCTGAGGGAGCAGATCGACACTCGGGCGGTCATGGAGAAGGTACCGTTAGCGGAGGTGTTTGGGACAGAGCTCAGCAGGGAGAGGAGGACAGAGCATGACTGATCAATACTCCCAAATGTATCTTAAGTTAGCCTTGTGTGGCTAAATCCATGTTGATGTCCTAGCTGTTTTTATCGATGCCATTATTGACATTGTTGATCCTGCTGCTCCTGTGGATCCTGTTGAAGCCTGTTGATGCTACTTCCATTATAGCTCCCGTTTGGGTGCACTTGTTGCTGTTCCTGTCATTGATGTTGACATTGCTCTGGTAGTTGTTGCCAGAACTGTTGCTTCCGCTTTTTGATGAGGAAATACAGGGGTGGGGCCACTGGGCCCAGCTGAAAGCTGATTGGCCAGCAGAGTGCTCACTCCCTTGTCACTCACCTATTTAAAACATGTCATTGGCTAATGATAAGGTTGGCCCTTCTGTATGAATTTTGGCCCCTCTTATGCCCCAGATGTTGCTGTTGTGTTAGCTTTACCATTGTCCCCCTCACCATCGCCCCCTACAGTTGCGCCTGGAACAGGTGAACACGTCCGGGGTGCCCTCCCACCTGGGCGCACTGCTGAAGGACCTGGCTGATGTGGAGCGGCTGCTGCGGGATGTGGACCTGCTGTCAGGCCTGGCTCGTCTGCTGCCCAAAGGGGCCTGCGCCGGCCACCAGGCCCCGCTGCCAGCCAACACCACCACCTGGAGCCCCAATGCGACCTCCTGGGGCCCGAATGCCACCGACGTACCCAACGAGGATGCCAGCGGGCCTGCAGGTGGCGACACGGAGGGGGAGAACCCACGCTCTCAGTTCTCTGCATTTGTACAGCTGTGGGCGGGACTACAGCCCATATTGTGTGGGAATAACAGGTACGCGGGGTGGCAGGAGGGTGTGTTCAGGGGCGTGGCACAAGGGCACTGGTCCAAGCTGAAAACTGATTGGCCCCTGGAGTGGTCCCTCTCCTGTCACTCACTGATTTAAAGCACATTGGCTAATGATATAGTTGGCCCCTCTGTATGAATTGTGGTTCCTCTTATGTCCCCCACCTTTAAAAAATTCTATAATCGCGCTTGTGGGATTATATGGCAAAGGTGGGCTTTTGCTCCCTATATTAGGTGTTAATCCTGAACAAACTGTCTCTTTTGTCAGAATTATCAAACCTGAAGCTTTGAAACGGGGTAACATGAGCTCGCTGGGCTTCACCAGCAAGGAGCAGCGGAACCTAGGCCTTCTGGTGCACCTGATGACTACAAATCCCAAGATCCTCTACTCCCCGATTGGCTCACAGGTTGACAAGGTCATCCAGAAGGTGAGTGCTGCCCTGTACTCCCTGCCATGCATGAGGAAGAAGCAGGTTCATTAAATAACTCACGTTGAGATTCTGTGCTGACTGTACCAATTTTTAACTGACAAACCCCTCTCTGTCAGCCACACCCATGCTGTTGCATGCTGGGAGCTGGTCACAGAATACCATTCAGATCATGCAGTGGGTCTATATGTCGATAGGGACAGGGTGTGTGGGGAACACACCAGCCTGGCAGGCATTTTTGATGGCCTGCTTAGGTGACAACTGTTTCCAAAAGCTGTAAGGGTCTCTGGGGTTGACTGGCAGGTAATGAGGGCTGGGGGGTCAGAAACAGGGAAAAAATAATAATAAGGGGAGCAGCATAGTGTCACTGTGTAGCAGGCTACCTAACGTGCTGTCGCCGCCCTGCAGGCCAACGAGACGTTTGCTTTCGTGGGCAATGTGACACACTATGCCCGTGTGTGGCTCAACATCTCAGCAGATCTACGCACCTTTCTGCAGGAGGGGAAGCTGCACAACCACATGGCCTGGCTGCAGCAGGTACGCAACTGCGCAGGCACTCATGCAGCCAATGAAACTGGAACCATCAAACATGATTGGTTGACTGTGGAGAATCCATCAGTCTGCTCTCTGTTGGTTCATTGCTTTCAGGAATTGGACTGAGAGCCGAGTGGAAACTAAATTGAATTTGCATAGTCTAGTGGGTTTGACATACGGAGCGTAATCGTGGACGGTGTGGGGTCACACCTCCGCAACTGGTGTCCGCAGCGTACCCAGCTAATTGTAATGCAGCCTTCAGTTGCCAACACCCAATTATTCTAAGCAAACGAGTGGTAAATTTGCATCTGTGGGCTGTGTATGCCCTGCAACCCCTCTCTTTCTGTGCGGCTGCAGTTCATCACCGACCTGCGGCGACACCCTGAGCTGCTCAACGCCACTGACAATGAGTTTGTGACGCGTCTTCTGGAGGGCAACTTCACCCTTCCCAACAGCAGCAGCCTGCTGGAGCAGCTGGACACCATCGACAACGCCGCCTGCGGCTGGACGCGCTTCATGTCTAAGGTCAGCCTCCTCCTGCACCATCTGGACAGGCCAAGCTCCCACGATGCACCGGTGCATGTATTTAAGTCATCAAGCATCCGTCACTGGGCCTGAATCCCCCGGCTCGCTGGCTCCTCCAGCCCATCATGCCCAAAAACAGGATGTCACTCAGCTTGGTAACTTTCACTTCATATTTGTGGGTCAGCAGCTTTACCCTTGCCCACAAGTAATTAGGGTTCAAGACCCGTAACCAGAGTGCATTTCTAATCCCTGGGCGGTCCTGCCATTGTACCCTTAATGTCATTAATTTGCTTTAATAAATATTCATCTTTATAAATGGATGAATTTTTATGACTTTGAATCAAAAGAAAACTTCTACAAAATGAATAAATATCAGAAGCACTAATGCTGTAGGACATCTGAACACGTTATCATCTACTGTTCCTTGGTAACAGGTTAGTGTGGACATCTTCAAAGGCTTCCCAGATGAGGAGAGCATTGTGAACTATACACTGAACCAAGCCTACCAGGACAACGTGTCTGTTTTCGCCAGTGAGTATCCACCCGTCCTCGTTCTGGGACGGGGGGTGGGGGGGGGGGGGTGCACTGGCGCCACTGTTGATGGCAGGTGGAATTTCTGCTGAAACAATTCAAGCACCACAGAGCGGAAGATCCGTAACAGAGTTAAATGCCTGTCGCCCCCCTCCAGGCGTGATATTTCAGACAAACAAGGACGGCACCTTGCCCCCCCATGTGCTCTACAAGGTCCGGCAGAACTCCAGCCTCACCGAAAAGACCAATGAGATCCGCCGGGCCTACTGGCGGCCTGGACCCAACACTGGGGGGAAG